>NC_142518.1:54033000-54354500 GCF_057876585.1 Rhinolophus sinicus | reverse complement strand
TCTTTAATTTCTCTCTTCAGTGTTTTATAATTTTCTGAGTTCAAATCTTTTACTTCTTTGGTTAAATTTACTTCTAGGTGTTTTATAGTCTTTGAAGTAATTGTAAATGGGATTGTTTTCTTAATTTTTCCTTCTGATATTTTATTATTGGTATATACAAATGGAACTGATTTCTGAATATTAATTTTGTATCCAGCTACTTGCCTAAATTCATTTATCAGTTCTAGTAGTTTTTTGGTGGAGTCTTTGTGGTTCTCTATATATAGTATCATGTCATCTGCCTATAATGACAATTTTACTTCCTCCTTACCGATTTGGATGCCTTTTATTTCT
The DNA here is from genome assembly GCF_057876585.1 of Rhinolophus sinicus. NCBI lineage: Eukaryota > Metazoa > Chordata > Mammalia > Chiroptera > Rhinolophidae > Rhinolophus > Rhinolophus sinicus. The sequence goes on along the minus strand of NC_142518.1, from coordinate 54,354,167 downwards.
TTTTCTTTTCTGATTGCTGTGGCTAGAACTTCCAGCACTATGTTGAATAGAAGTGGAGAATGTGGGCAACCTTGCCTTGTTCCTAATCTTAAGGGTAATGGTTTTAGCATTTCCCCATTGAGTATGATGTTAGCTGTGGGTCTTTCCACTTTTTAATTACCAAACGTTTGTACATCTTCAACTCCACTTCTCAAACTTTAGCAGGCTGGAATTTTGGTTTCTAATGAGGTACTAAATAAACAGAATTGTACTACAAAGAAAAAGTGTGTACATGTTTTTGTGTGTAATTTGTTTTAAATGACTATGATCTGTATCATTTAGAACCAGAAGGGATAAAAGTTTAATTCCAGATGATTCAAGAGAGTTGAAAGGGAGAAAGTAGAAAACAGTAGCTATAGCCAAAAACAAACAAACAAAAACTCCAAAAAACAAAAACAAAAAAAAATTAGATTATGTAGATATTTAAAATGTTATAGAGACCTGAAAAAAGCTGTTTGGTTTAAAAAAGATCTTGGGGCAGCGGTTATCTCAGTTGGTTAGAGCACAGTGCTCGCAACACCAGGGCTGCTGGTTCAATCCCCGCATGGGCCAGTGTGAGCTGGGTCCTCCACAACTAGATTGAAATAACTACTTGACTTGGAGCTGATGGGTCCTGGAAAAACACACTTAAAATAAAAAAAATAAAAATAAAGTAATTGCAATTTAAAAGGTTTAAAATAATTGCAAAAACTGCAATTACTAAAAAAAAAAGAAAGAAAAGACAAGATCTTTACTAATTAGTTATTGTTTTACTTTTTCCAGCTTTACTGATGTATAATTGACACATTTATTTCTAATATATTTAAAGTGTACATATGATGTTTTGATATGTGTATATCACATCAATGGAACAGACTAGGGAGCCCAGAAATAAGCCCTCACCAATATGGTCAATCAGCCCATGACAAAGGAGGCAAGCATATACAATAAGGTAAAGACAGTGTATTCAATAAATGGTGTTGGGAAAACTGGACAGATACATGCAGAAAATGAACTGGACCACTTTCTTACACCATATACAAGAATAAACTCAAAATGGATTAAAGACTTAAATATAATACCCAAAACCATAAGCTCCTAGAAGAAAACTTAGGCAGTAAACTCTCTGACAGTGCCCTTAGTAATATATTTTTCTGACCTATATCCTTGGGCAAGGGAAACAAAAGAAAAAATAAACAAATTGGACTACAACAAACTAAAACGTATTTGCATAGCAAAGGAAATCATCAACAAAACAAAAGGACAACCAACTGAATGGGAGAAGATATTTACCAAAGATATATCTAATAAGGGCTTAATATCCAAAATTTATAAAGGACTCGTACAATTTAACACCCCAAAAAACAATCCATTCTTTTTTAAAAGTAGCCAGAGGACCTGAATACACATTTCTGTAAAGAAGTCGTGCAGATGGCCAATAGACATTTGAAAAGATGCTTAACGTCACCAATCATCAGAGAAATGCAAATAAAAACCTCGATGAGATATCCCCTCACACCTGTCAGAATGGCTATCATCAATAAATAAACAAACAACAAGTGCTGGTGAGGATGTGGAGAAAAGGGAACTCTTTTTCACAATTAATGGTATTGCAGCCACTATAGAAAACAGTTTGGAGGCTCCTCAAAAAATTAAAAATAGGATTACCATATGACCCAGTAATTCCACTTCTGGGTATTTATCTGAAAAAATCTAAAACACTAGTTCAATATATATATATATATACCCCTATGTTCACTGCAGTGCTATTTACAATAGCCAAGATTTGGAAGCAAACTCAGTGCCCATCAGAAGACAATTGGATGAAGAAGAAGTGGTACATTTATACAATGGAATATTTCTTGGCCATAAAAATAATGAAATCTTACCATGTGCAACAACATGGATGGACCTAGAGAGTATTTTGCTAAGTGAAATGAGTCAGAGAAAGACAAATATCATATGATTTAACTTATATGTGGAATCTAAAGAACAAAATCAACAAACAAAACAGAAACATACTCATAGATACAGAGAACATACTGATAGTTGCCAGGTGGGAGGGGGATTGGAGGGCTGTGTGAAGAGATTAAGAACTACAAATTGGTAGTTACAAAATAGTCATAGGGGCATAAAGTACAACATAGAGAATATAGCCAATAATGTTGTTATAACTAGTTAGTGTGCAAGGTGTGTACTAGACTTACCAAGGGGATCACTTCATAAATTATATAAATGTCTAACAACTATACTGTAGACTTGAAATTAATATAAAGTAATATTTGCATTTGTGAATGTCAACAGTAATTGAAAATAAACAATAAGTATAACACTCTAAAAAGCATTAAATTATGTAGCTATTAAAAATGTTATAGAGACTGGAAGAAAACTGTTGAGTGAGAGAAGATCTAAAATAATCAGTTATTGTTTGATTTTTTCCAGCGTTATTGATGTATAATTGACATATAAAACCCTAATATATATAGTTAAAGTGTACATATGATATTTTGATATGTATGCATATACATTGTGAAATGTCCCCTATTATCAAATTAATTAGCTCATCCATCACGTCATTAGGAAAGCTAGGTTGCTTCAGGAAATACTCAGTGCACGCACATGGGCTGTTTTACAAAACTTTCTTTGCAACATTTTAAGAAAGGATATCATGTGATAATAAAATGATGGAAGGAGAACTGACTCTGGGTGGTGAACACACAATGTGCTATATAGATGAGGTACTACAGAACTGTACACTTGAAATCTATATAATTTTACTAACCATTGTCACCCCAATAAATTTGAATTAAAAAAGAAAACACAAATGCAAAGCTTTTTAAAGAAATATTTATTTATTTGATATTCTATGTTATTTTATGTAATTTTAGATGTACTAATTTTGTATTAATTTTAGGTATAAATTTATAGTGATTAGATATTTAGACAATTTAAAAAGTGATCCCCCTGTCTAGTCTAGTACCCACCTGGCACTAAACATAGTTATTACTGAATTTTTCATTAAATTTTGGGGGTGATATTGGTTAGTAAAATTATATACGTTTCACGTGTACATTTCTATCATACATCATCCATATATTGCATTGAGTGTTCATTACTCAGAGTCAGTTCTCCTTCCATCACCATATATTTGACCACATTTCTCCTCTTCTACCACCCTCCTCTCCCCTTACTCTCTGGTAACCACTAAGCTGTTGTCTTTACCTGTGAGATTTTGTTTTCTTGTTTGTATTGTTCGTTTGTTGCTTTCAGTTTTATATCCCATATATAAGTGAAGCCATGTGGTTCAAAACTTTTTCTGTCTGACTTATTTCACTTAGCATGATAATCTCAAGACCATCCTTATTGTCACAAATAGCAGTATTTTATCTTTTCTTGTGGCTGACTAATATTCCATTGTGTATATCTGACACATCTTCTTTATCCAATCATCTATCGAAGGACCCTTTGGTTTTTCCCATGCCTTGGCCTTGTGAACAATGCTGCAATGAACATAGGGATACATGTATCTTTACTAATAAATATTTTCAGATTTTTTGGGTAATACCCACAATGAAACTAGACTGCTGGCACCATATACTAAAATTAACTCAAAATGGGTCAAAAACCTAAACATTTGACCTGAAACAATACATTGCATAGAAGAAAACATAGGTACTAAAATTATGGACCTTGAGTTCAGAGAGGTTTTTATGAATTTGACCTCAAGGGCAAGGGAATTGAAAGCAAAAATAGATGAATGGAATTATATCAAACTAAAATGCTTCTGTACAGCAAAAGAAACCAAAAACAAAACAAAAAGGGAATGAACCGAAGGGGAGAAGATAGTTGCAAACAATACCTCCGATAAGGGGCTAACATCCAAAATACCGGGTGTGCCAAAAAAAATGTATACAAGTGGACACTTTGGTCAGTGTTGCTCAAACAGTAGTTCACTATAATTAGAAGTGTCTGGACACTGATGGTAACCACTTTGAGCACCTCTTGTAATTGCAGAAATCAAACGTGACTTGTACTTATCTTTTGTTATTGGTATGTATTCTTACATACTAATAAAATATAGTTTTCCTGTCTTAAAAATGTGTATACATTTTTTGGCACCCTCTGTAAGTAATGAACTCACATACTCAACAACAACAAAAAACAAACAATCCAATTAAAAAATGGGCAGAAGACCTGAACAGACATCTCCCAAGAAAACATACAGATGGCCAACAGATACATGAAAAGATGCTCAACTTCACTATCTATTAGGGAAATGCAAATCAAAACCACAATGAGATATCACCTCACACCTGTTAGAATGGCTGTTATCAACAAGACAAGTAATAAGTGTTGGAGAGACTGTGGAGAAAAAGGAGCCCTCATACACTGTTGGTGGGAATGTAAAAAGCTTTTATAATGAATAAGTTCTAAGGGTCTAACATGCATGATAACTATAGTTAATAGCACTCTATTGTATACTTGAAATTTATTTTTCTAATTTCTTGCTATAAATTGGAATGATTATGGAGAATGAGAACATTTCCTCTAATACAGCTTAAACTAGGATTTCTAAGACATTTTGAAGAAGTTAATTTCATTTATTTGAAGGTAACCAAAATTAGTAACGGACAAAACCAAATTGTTAATTACAGCATATTTATTATGACTTCAATCTGAAATGCCTGCATTCTTAGAGTAAAAATAGTGGATGGTATATACCGAAGAGAAATGAAAAATGTGTGTATACAAAGTCTTGAGCTCAAAAAGTTTACAGTAGATGTGAAAGTGAAATTTTAGCTTTAATGGAAAACAAACTGAGTTGCTAAAAACTTGAATCTTATCATTACTAATGAGGTGCTACAAGAGATTGAAAAGCATTGGAGGTCTGTTCTTTTAAAAGCAAACTGATAACACTGAAAGCTTTGTAGCCTGGGGAGCTGATTGTTTGAAGTTCATCAGAAAGAATGCAATTGGGACATTTGCTAAGTTATATTGGGTCACCTTCCAGGGATTTATTTTTTTGCGTGTGATAAATAGGGTTTTATTTTTTTTGCATGTTGTAGATGATTTTTATGAAAAAAATCTTACTACTTGAATTGAAATGTTTGAAAAATTTCATGTCTGGTTAAAGTGATAAATAAGATAATGAAAAAATGTTTTTCAAGTTGAACTTGTTTACAAAAATATTGTAGCCAAATTTCATCAATCTGAGATATTAGATGCCACCATACAGTGCATTTCATATCTTCCTATTAAGAGGATAAACATTTTCATAAATCAAAAAAAGGGGTTCACAATAGCTTTATATGTAATAACCAAAACCTGGAAACAAAACTGATTTCTTAACTGGGTGAATGGAAAAAACAAATTGTGGTATATGCATACAACAGAATACTACTCAGTGATAGAAAGGAACACTCTAATGACACACACAATGTGGACGAATCTTAAAGAGTTATTCTAAGTGAAGGAAGCCGATATAAAATGATATGTATTAATGGATTGCATTTTTATGAAATTCTAGAAAGTCAAAATTAGAGTGATAAAAAACTATGAATGTTTTCCAGAACCTAAAGAAGAGGGGAGGTAATAAACTGCAAAAAGACATAAAAAAGACTTTTTAAAAATTTGTAATAATTTTAGATTTATAAGAAAGATGCAAAGATATTACAGAGAGTTCCTATATACCCTTCACCCAGTTTCCACTAATGTTACCATCTTACATAACCATGGTACATATGTCAAAACTAAGAAATTAATGCTGGCACAGCACTTAACTGAATTATATGCTTTTATTTGGATTATGCCATTATTTCCTCCTAGTATCATTTTTCTTTACCAAGATCCATCCCACAGTACCACATTGCATTTAGTCACTATGTCTTCTTAATCACTTCTTAGTCATTTAATCTCCTCTGGTCTGTATAATTTTCTCATTTTTTCCTTATTTCGCATGTTCATGATGGTCATGTGGAATTCTAGTCAGATATTTGGTAGAATGTCCCTCAGTTTGGGTTTGTCTGATGTTTCCTTGTGCCTAGACTGACATGATGTGTTTTGGGAAAGAATACCAGAGAGGGGAAATGCCCTTCTCATTACATAATATTAGAGGGTACGTGATATTAACATAATCTGTCATTAGTGATGATACTCTTGATCATTTAATAAAGATGGCTTCTGCAGTTTTCTTCACTGTAAAGTTGCAATTATTCTCCCTTTCCATAATCTTTCCATAATCTCCTTTAGAAGCAAGTCACTATGTCCAACCCACTCTCAAGGGTATAGGAGAGTATCTTTACATATTATTTGAAATTCTTCTGTAAAGGAAATTTGTCTTCTTCCCTATTTATTTATTTAATCATTTATGTACATAAGTGTAGATTCTTGTATATTTTATTCTTTGTGCTTTAATCCAATATTATGATTATTTTTTGCTCAAATTATTCCAGATTTGACATTGGGAACATTTTAAGGTTGGCTCCATCCATTCTTTTTCTTTTAGCATTTTTTTAAATGATGAAGTTCTTTAACTATGTCTTTAAACACAATTTTTTGTACAATATTGTTAATCACTACTGATCTTTTCATTGAGTCCATGTACATATTTTGAACATAGTCACATAGGTATTATGAGTTATACAAAAGAAATATAATGCACTGTTTATGAACTTAAGATATTTGCAGCATTATGTTAATTCACTTTTAAAAACATTTACATTAAAATATAGCTAACATACAATATTATGTTAATTTCAGGTATACACAATATTCAACATTTATATACCTGAAGAATTGATCACCATGACATACCCAGCAGCCATCTGACACTGTACCATGCTATCACTATATTATTGACTATATTCCCCATGCTGTACATCACATTCCCATGACTTACTTGTTTTATACCTGGAAATTTGGACCTCTTTTTCCCCTTCACCTTTTCCCCCACTTTTTAAATTTTTCAATTAAGTTGACATTCAATATTATTTTATATTAATTTCAGGTGTACAGCATAGTGATTAGACATTTGTATAATTTAAGAAGCGATCCCCCCTGACTAGTCTAGTACTTACCTGGCACTATACATAGATATGACCATATTATTAAACTATATTCTGTATGCTTTACTTTACATCCCCATGACAATTTTGTAACTACCACTTTGTACTTCTTAATCCCTTCAACTTTTACACCCTGTCCCCCAACTCCCCTCCCATCTATCACCCTGATAAATCTAGTATCCATCTGACACCATAAGTAGTTATTACAATATTGACTATATTCCTTGTGCTATACCCTACATCCTTGTGACTACTTTGTACCAACTAATTGGTACTTCTTAATCCCTCCCCTTTCTCACTCACTCGCAATCCCCCTCCCATCTGGCAACCATCAAAATGTTCTCTGTATCTATGAGTTTGTTTCTGCTTTGTTTGTTTATTTTGTTCTTTAGATTCCACATATAAACAAAATCACATTGCATCTTCTTTCTTTGTCTCACATACTGCACTCAGCACAATTCCCTCCAGGTCCACCCATGCTGTCGCAGATGGCCAGAACCCATTCCCTTCCCTGGCTGAGCCATCTTCTATTTTATATATGTACCACCTACTCTTTACTTATTCTTTCATCAACAGACACCCAGGCCACAGTACACAATGCTTCAATGACCATATGATTGTACAAGTTCCCTCGAAGTAGCAGTTTTGGATTTCTTCAGATAAATACCCTGAAGTGATGTTACTGGATCCTTCTTTTGTTATAGCCTTTGTTTTAACGTCTATTTTGTCTGGTATAAGTATCACTACCCCAGCTTTTTTTCTCAACATTAACTTTGCAGAGCCATGTTGATGTGGTGGTAAAGTGTGGGGAGGGTTGGTGTGTTTTATATTTCTACAATTATTCTTAGTCTTTTAGTGGACCTTTACCCTTGGGTAATATTTTCAGAAGTGTTTCTCAGCTATTTTCCCCACCTTAGGTGAAACAGGATGGCTAGAATGGACTGGAGTTAGTTGTTTCTCCTCCCAGATGTCAGTCAAGCTTTGGTAAAAAACATGGGAATAAAATGTTTTCTCTTGAGGGCATGATCTTACAAATTGGAGCAGAAAATCTGGGTTATTTCAAAATAGTTGTGTCATAATGGTTACTCTAAAAAATATTTTTAAAATTGTTACTTCCACTGGAAAAATACATTGTTGTAACATTTCAAAATTAGATTTTGTCACCTTTTTTTCCCAAAAGTGCACTTTATACTGGGAAAAACCATTACCCTCATATCAATATAAAATGAATATTTGTAAAAAAAATTAACTCATCTATTTATGAAGAATCAGCAAGATGTAAAAAAAAAAAAAAAAAAAAGATTAAAAGGATAATCCAAAGATTCAATACACATATAACAATTATGAAAGCTGACCTGCATTTGCTAATAAATGCAAAATTGGGCAATGACTACAAGGAAATGAGTAATTTCATTTTTATTGGAGAAAGTTACTTTGTATGTGCTTGGACCAGATTAATTTGCATTATCAGTTTCCCACTACTTACAGAGTTTAAACTTTCCCAAAGACAATTAATTGTACAAACTTGTATAAAATCAGATAGCCCCAGAAGAGTGCCCTAGGTGATACCCAGCATCCATGAAAAGGACACCCAGTAATCTTTTTTTGACAATTTCAAAATATTTTAAAACTTTTCCTGAGTTTATGAACAACAATGTTGCAGGGAGATTATATAGAATATTAATGTTCCATAATCTTTTATGAAATACAGATTTTTAATTTCTTGATTGCTCTAAGTATTAGCCACACTAATTGCAGTTTTCCCCATTCATGATAATTAGAATGCAAATTACTAAAAAGAAATGTCTGAATAATGCTAAAATCAAAAGCCATCATATGCTATTAAAATATTTCAAGCGAATACCAAAATTATGGTTACAGAGTGGCAGAATATGTTGAAGAATAGAGGTACTAGTTGAAATAATATTATTTGAGTAGAATAATGACCATAGAATAAGGTAATCTATCTTACTTAATGAATTATTTCTCTTTTCATTCGTTTGTTTTTCCAGAGTTAACATTTGAAACAACTGTCTTCACCTTTACTTTTATCCTAGGATAAGTCAGCTTCCCCTGTAAGAGAAATCTGGAGCATATGAGCAGAAACGGACTTAACAGAAATTTTAGCCTAAGGGCCCTGCAGTTGTCTGTCTCCTCCACTGAGAAGAACAGGGAAGGAGCAGTGTATTCCTTTGTAATCTGGTGACTCAGGAGATCACCTACTGTGCTGCTACAAGGAATAAAAAGACTCCAACTGTATGTCAGCAGGGAGAAAAAAGCTTTAGAAAAACATTCAAACCCGGGGCATGGTAATGAAAAGTGTCACATTTAAGCTTTCCTTTGTATAGTAGATATTATAGTTTGGCTAAAGCCATCTCAAGTGGAACTATTTTGCTTAAAGATCAATGCACACACACACACGAAGTATAAGATGAAATGAAAGAAAAATTCCTTGAAGACAAACACATTTTACATGAGGACTAATTCACTGAGTATTGACAATGTGCATATTTTTGTATATTTCTTGCTCTGTTATAGAAAAATAAACTTGGAATATTTAATTCCCTAAATTCCACAACAAATGAGTAATGAATTAGGACTAAAAAGTTGGAGTTTTACTCCTAAACTAATTGTCCTATCACTATCTGATGTTTTCCCAGTATAAATGTAACTATGAAGAATCCCCGGGAAACAGCAGCATGGTAGATTTTTTAAAGAAAACCAGTCAGAAAACAATTGTATATCCAGGGTAATTAAGTCAGAAAAACCTCTCTAGCTACAACTATAGATATTGTTTAAACCATAATACTTTGGAAACAAATACTCTCTACAAATCACTATATTCATAATTATGTTTTTCACTGAAATCTTTTCACTACAAAATGTAAGATAAAATCATATGCATATGTTATAAATTAGTACTTTAATATTACTTGATTGATATAGTGGGTGTAGTAAGAATTAAGTGAAGCATCTGGAAGTGAAACTGGAGAGCTAGACAGGGACTAACGAATAAAAGACCTTATATGGCAAACAAAGAATTGTTAATTTTATTCTGTTATTAGCAAGTTCAATGTTCTAATATAAACAAACATGTTTCCATTTTCTGTTTCAATAACTTTCCCTTAGGTCAATTTCTGACTGCATAGTCACTTAGACCTTCTTAAGGCAATACAGACTACGTACAGACTACGGTATTATTCATGCTATCTTAGTATCTAAGTATAAATTTGGGTAACTATTTGACATAAAAATGCTAACATTTTCCAATGTAAGTTTAATTTCTGCATGATAAAATATTTCAAATTAGTTTCAGGTAATTTATTTGTCAAAATTCCCTTACATGCATCTACTGTCAATTGTTATAACTCACTGAGCTATTTCAAATGACATTGGTTCATCTAACCAAAAAAGTGAACAATTAAAATTGTTAAATGTTTCTTTCACAAAAGTTCTGAGTTTGTTTTCAAATCATTTTAAAGCATATGATTTTTAAAAATGTTAGCAAATATCTTAAAAATAGCTTTAAAGTTATCTTATTTGTGAAATTCTTATACAAATACCTATTTTTCCATTATTCAGTCAAGTTTTCAATGTCAAAAAATTAAATACAGTATATTGTCAAAACAATCTGTTTTGCATCTTTAAGGTATAACTTATCTACCATAAAATCCACCCTTTTTAAGAGTACAATTCGGTGTTTTTTAGTATATACACAAGGTTATGCAACCATCACCAACATCTAATTACATTTCTGAGTTCTCATACTGGTAAATATAGCTCTGTAGCAGATAATTATCGAATATTGACTGCACTCTCTACCATATTTGTACAACTGTGTATTTGCTAGTGCTGAAGAAGAAGAACTTTCAATAGATCCCCACATCATTTTGGGATAAACTCCAAACTCTTTAATCTTGTTTACAAAGCCCTGCTTTAGCTTTCTCTCCTTATTTCTCACCACTCCGAACTATACTTAAACCGTATTAAACATCTTTCAGTACCTCAGATATATCTTGTCCAGTATAGTAATCTTGCCTTTATTTTGTTGTTTTTATTTTGTAGTATTGTTGTGTTGTTTGTTTTGGCTCAGTTGAACAGAAGCATGCTGGTTGGTACTCCTCAGTTCAAGACACACTATCACCATCTATCTGTACATGGTGTCTTATTATTTCCTTATTTACTCTTATTCTCCCCACACTTTATCTTTCATCTCATTTCAATATCCTCCCCAGAATTTTCTGTTTAATGTACGTTCATGAGTGATAGACACTGTCAACTGTGTACTCAATATTTGTATCCCTTTCTTGATTACTAATAGATTCCCTTTTTGATCTAGGTGGCAATATTCCCAGTTACAATATTAATCCACCATACTCCCTTGTATATATCAGTGTCTCTATGACTTGCTTCTGGCCAAAGAAATGTAAGTGCTTTCTACTGGAAGTAGATTAAAGGAAAAATGTTTTCCAGCTTGAAAGAAAGCAGATCAGCTGGTTTGTCCCTTTGCCCTACACTTTCTCTCCTCTTATTTCTTGGAATGTATATACTGGAAGGTAAGCAGCTATGTTGCAGTTATGAAGGTGCAAAGCCATACATCTTGGTGGTGGGGCAGAAGGCTAGAAAGAACAACTGTACCATCTCGGAGCTTCTTAACTCCAATTTCAATTACGGCAGTTAAGTAAGCCACTGTAGTTGAATTTGTAGGATGTGAGGTCAGATAATTAAGTTTGTGAACTTGTTGCAAAGATGTTGCTAACTTTTTTGATATCAGAGGGATTATTCATTATGAATTTGTACCAACTGGAGAAACAGTTAACCAAGTTTATTATTTGGAAGTGCTGAAAATGCTGTGTGAAAAAGTTAGACGAAAACGACCTGAATTTTTTTTACCAACAATTCATGGCTCTTGCATCATGACAATGCACCAGCTCACATAGCACTGTCTGTAAGGGAGTTTTTAGCCAGGAAACAAATAACTGCATTTGAACACCCTCCCTACTTACCTGATCTGGCCCCCAGTAGCTTCTTTCTTTACCTGAAGATAAAGGAAATATTGAAAGGAAGACATTTTGATGACATTCAGGACATCAAGGGTAATACGACGACAGCTCTGATGTCCATTCCAGAAAAAGAGGTCCAAAACTGCTTTGAAGGGTGGACTAGGCGCTGGCATCAGTGCATAGCTTCCCAAGGGGAGTATTTCGAAGGTTACTTTAGTGATATTCAGCAGTGAGGTAGGTAGCACTTTTTCTAGGATGAGTTCACAAACCTAATTGTCAGACCTCGTATAATTCTCCACCTTCCATTACTTATACATTATATTATATATATTTATTATATATTATATTACACAATCCTAACTGATACAGCTTTCACTGTACTTTTTATGTAATTACTTGTTTAACTTTTGCCTAAGCATTTCTCTATAGTCACCTACATTGCTGCCAGCATTTTTCTACCTCAAACAATACTATAATGAACACCTTTGTGAACCAAGTGTTTCCTTTGATTATATTCTAATAAGAAGGATTTCTGGGTTGGAGGTTATACCCAAAGTTGATTTCCCTATATGCAGCCAACAAAACTGATTACCAAGTTTATGCTTTACCAACAGTACGCAAAGGTTCTCATTTCCTATATTATTATTACGATTTGGTGCTATTTGACTATGATTTTTATAAACATAATGTGTGTAAAGAGATATGTCCTTTTTTTGTTTTTATTTGCATTTCTCTGATATCTAGTGATGTAGAGCAGGTCTTCATATGCTTATTAGCCATTGTGTTCTTACCTGAAAATAGCCTTTTGCAGTTTTCTACTGTTTCCTGTATTTGCCTTGATTTGCAGAAGTTTATTGTATAAGCTAGATATATTAATGATTTCTTGTTATAAACATTGTAAATATCATCTCCCAGTCTATTGCCAGTTGCCTAAATATGCTGAATAAGCAGAAAAAAATATTTTATTGTAGTCATATCCATTACTTTTTCTTTTATAAATTTTGCTTTTGAGAGTTTTGATTAAAAGTTTATTTCCCATTCAAAGTTCACAAACTTATTCTCTAACATTTAAAAGAAATTACTTTACACTGTTTTCTCTCACATTTACATCATAATCAATCTGAACTTTGTTGTTTGATGTAGAGAGTGAATTGTCTCTTTTTATTTTTCTCCACATAGTGAGCCAACAATTCTGTTCCCCAAATAGCTCATTCCTCACATTCTATATTCTAAATTTCTGATATTTTATGTCTGTATGAATGTATATGATTCAGAATTATTTTGTTGTTGTTGTTCCATTGGTATACTTCTCTGTCCTTATGCTAGTGACATGCAATTTCAGTGGCCATGGCCTTGTAACATGTTTTAACGTTGCATAGGGTGACTTTCCCCTTTTTTCTCCATTAAAAAGAAACATATTAACTATTTATGACTTTTACTACATCCATGTGAGTGTATGTTCATGTAAACCATAATTTTTCTCTATTTTTCACGCTTCAAGATATTATGCCTATAATTTTTCACATACATTTATATATGTGATCGTGCTGTGTTTTGTTTTAGTGCTGTTTTCCCTCCCTCCTTCCTCTTCTTTCTCTCCTTCCTCCTCCTCCTTCTGTTCATAAAAGTAATCCAAGTCACCTGGTATAATAGTTAATTTTATGTGTAAACTTGCTCAGTTATTTAATCAAACACTAATCTAGGTGTTGTCATGATGGTATATTGTAGATGTGGCTGACATCTACAATCAGTTGACTTTAAGCAAATGGGCTTACCCTTAATATGGCCTCATCCAGTTGAAGGCCTTAGTAACAAAATAGTAAAAACTGAAATTTCCCAAGAATTTCTGACTCAAAACTGCAGCATCAATTCCTGCTGGAGTTTCTAACCTGCCAGGCTGCCCTGAGGGTTTCAGACTTGCCAGTCTCCACAATCAAGTCAGCCAAATTATTAAAGTGAATTTCTTCACACACACACATGTGTAATTCTCATCGTTTCTGAATTATATATTGTGACCTCACCTATTAACAAAGTTTAATTTGTAACCCCAAAGTCAGTATCCATGTGCTTCCTTGGTCTCTGTGGACATGAGTGGAACAGTGAAAATTTTGAGGTGCCCAATGCACACATTTCTAGCTGAGGTCAAATAAGACCCCACTCTGCCTTTGTTTTGGCTCTAATCCAGAAATGACTAGAGGGTGGAGATGGTGGTGGGCAGCGCAGTGCAGTACAAGACATCCTGGCTGCGAGCGAGACAGGATTGAAGGCCAACTCTGCCATCTGTCAATGGGGTGGCTTCACGCACATCACTTTACAGTTCTGAATCTTTTTTTTCCTTTGTAAAACATAAAAATATAAAATCTATCATATAAGTTGTCTTGGGGATTTAAGATATAACCTATGTGAAAGAGTGTGTGTGCGCGCGCGCACGTATAATTTCCTGAGGAGCAGTGGTTCAGTGTTTGCTAATTCAGTGTTTATGATGACTCTTAATAGAAGTAACTACCATGAATAATGAGAATCAGCTCTATGTATGTGTATGTGTATGCGTGTGTGTGTATACACATATATTGCACAAAAGGTGCCAAAAAATGTATATACATTTTCAGAAAGGGAAAAACTATTAAAATTCTAATACTAAATATATCCTGATAGCAAAAGAAGAATACAAGTCGCATTTGACTTCTGCAAATACAACAGGTGCTCAAAGTGGTTACCATCAGCATCCAGACACTTCTAAATACGGCGAACTACTGCTTGAGCAACGTTAACAAAAGTGTCCACTTGTATACATTTTTTTGGTACTCCCAGTATATAGTCTTCTGTTGGTTTTGTTTTTCTGACTGATACGTGTGATACAGATCAATTGTTTTTTATCAATAGCCTCATTACATTACATGGTGTGGATATATTGTATTTAAAATCGTTATCTTAATTAAATGGCAATTTCACTTATTTCCAATTTTTGGCACTTTTTATAATGTCACATATATTTTTATATATATGGTCTTAGGTACTAGTACTTTTATTTTTTTATTTAAGTTTCATTGAGATATAATTAAATAGTACTGTATAACAGAACGTATACAGCCTGATGACTAGACTTACATATATAGTGAAATGATTACCGCAATAAGTTTAGTTAACATCCATCATCTCATATACATGCAAAAACAAAGAGAAAAAAACATTTTTCCTTTTGATGAGAACTTTTAGGATCTCCTGTCAGCAACTTTCAAATATATATTACAGCAGTGCTAACTAAATCATCATGTTGTACGTTATATCCCTAGTACTTATTTATCTTATAAATAGTGCTTTCATTTTTATAGAATGGTTCCCAGGATTTAGATTGCTGCATCAAAAGTTATATATAGTTTTTAAAGCAGAAGTTGCCATGTTGCTTCCTCCCAAAAGATGTAATAATTCACCTTTTTTCTTTACTGTAAATATATGAGTAGCCTTTGAATAAATTCCTGCTAATAATAAGTGTTTAATAATAATAAAGGAATGAATATTTTAAATATATGCTTTAAACTTTTAGCACTCTAAAAGTAAAAAAGGATAGTAAGCTGCTATTTTAATTTGTGTTTTCCTGGGTACTCATGAATATAAGCATCTTTTCCTTGGTGTTTAACCATTTGATTTTTTTTTTTTCTGAGATCTTCCTATGCATGTCCTTAGTTCTCTTTTTGTAATGATATTTCTATCCCCTTGTCAATTTTGAAAAGCTTTTTTTTTTGGAATTAAAATTTATTGGGGTGACAATGGTTAGTGAAATTACATAGGTTTCAAGTGTGCAATTCTGTAATACATCATCTCTATATCACATTGTGTGTTCACCACCCAGAGTCAGTTCTCCTTCCATCACCATATATTTGACCCTGTTTACCCTCATCTACCACCCCCTCCCCCCTTACCCTCTGGTAACCAACAAACTGTTGTCTGTGTCCATGAGTTTTCCTATTACCATGAGTTTTCCTATTAAATTATAAATAATAATAATAATAATATAAAAGCTTTTGTACGTTTAATCTTTTATCTATCTGTTTTATAAATATTTTCTAATATATTTTGGTTTTGCTGTTAATTTAATTGGTAATATCCTTTACTACACAAATTAAAAATTTTTACACAACCATGTCTTGTACTACTAGTTTTGTTTAAGAAGATCTTATCCACCCTTCTATTTCCCCCCAGGACGTCAGTTTTCTAGATGGTTTCCAATTTTAATTTTTACACCAATAATTAGCACTGCTAATTTATTTAGCATTCATTAAGCAGACCAGCTTTTATCACTAAATTGAAAAAAACAACTCTCATTAAAGACCTAATACATCCTTTGTTATGTTTTACATACTTATAGCTTTTTTTTTTTCTATTATACATGGCAGTATGTTTTCTATCATATTTCCTCAAGCATATCTGCAAATGTGAAGAAACACTATTTTTATTTGTGTAGTGATCTGGTATATAAACACCTCATTAAACCCTTTTATTATCTCTAATACCTTAAGATTGATTCATGCACTTGGATTCTGCATGTATATGATTTTTTTGTGTTTAACATCTTTAGTGGGGTGAAATTAACATATAATAAACAACACACATGTACAGTGTTTAATTTGGTAAGTTTTAACATATGAATATACCTGTTGAAATATCAAGACAATCAAGAAAATAAATATACCACCCTCAAAACTTTTCTTGGGTTCTTCTGTAATCCTTCCTTCGTTCCCCTCATTGCCCAGGTAGCCATTGTCTTTGTCACTATGATTAATTTGAACTTTGTAGAAGTTTATATAAATTGAAACCTTTGGCATGTATTTTTAAAGTTTTCTTTTTTTCACTCAGAATAATTATTTTGAGATTAATTAATGTCATTGTTGTATAAATAGTTCACTCTTTTTTTATTTTTCAGTAGTAGTAATCCATTGTATGGATCGCTGCTTGGTGTTATTTATTTATTTATTTAAAAATTGAAGTATAATTGACGTGTAACATTGTATAAATTTAAGATGTGCAATGTGTTGATTTGATATATTTATATAATGCAATATGATCACCATTGTAGTTTGGCTAACACCTCTACCGTGTCACATAATTATAATTTCTTTTTTGTAATAACAATATTTAAAATCTAGTTTCTTAGCAATTTAAATATATATAGTATAGTTTTATAGACTATAATCACTGCGTTGTGCATTAGTTGCCCAGAACTTATTCATCTTCTAAGTGCTATTTTGTTCCCTTTGACATCTCCCCAAATCCCCCACCACTCAGACCCTGGTAACCGCTGCTCTACTCGGTTTCTATGAGTTCCTTTTTTTAGACTTCACACATAAGTGATATCATACAATATATGTCTTTTACTGTTTGGCTTACCTGACTAAACATAATACCCGCCAGGTCCATCCATGTTGCAAATGTAAGAATTTTCTTTTTTCCTCATTGTTGAATATATTTTTCTTGTATAATATATGTCACATTTTCTTTATCCATTTGTCCACATCTTTGTTATCCATTCATTAATTTTACATCCAAAGGTTGTTTCCACATCTTGGCTATTGTGAATAATGCTGCAATACACATGATTGTGCAGATATCTTTTCAATAATCTGTTTTCCTTTCATTTGGATATACACAGAAGTAGTATTGCTGGATCACATAATAGCTGTATTTTTTAATTTTTGAGGAAACTTCATACTGTTTTCCATAGTGACTGCACCAATTTACATTCCCACCAACAATACCCAAGGGTTCCCTTTTCTACACATCCTTGCCAACACTTGTTATTTCATGTCTTCTTGATGATAGCCATTCTAACGGGTAAGGTAATATCTTGCGCTTTTGATTTAAATATTCCTGGTAATTAGTGATGTTGAGCATCTTTTCATGTATCTGTTGCCTGTTTGTATGTCTTATTTAGAAAAAATGTCTATACAGTTTCTCTGCCCATTTTTCAATCAGATTGTGTTTTATACTATTAAGTTGTATGAGTTTTATATATATTTTGGATATTAACCTATTGTCTGATACATGGTTTGTAAATATTTTCTCCAGTTCCATAGAGTGCCTTCTACTTTTGGTGATTGTTTCTTTTGCAGTGCAGAATACTTTTAGTTTGATGTAGTCCCACTTGTTCATTTTTGCTTTAGTTGCCTTTGCTTCTGGTGTCATATCCAAAGATTACTGCCAAGACCAACGTCAAGGAGCTTCTTCACAATTTTCTTCTGGCAGTTCTATAGTTCTGGGTCATTTTTTTAAGCAGTTAATTCATTTTGAGTTAACTTTTGTGGGTGATGTAAGACAGGAGTCCAATTTCATTTTTCTGGTTGTAGTTATCCAATTGTTCCAACACCTATTGTTAAAGAGACAATCCTTTCCAATATTGAGTGTTTTTGAACCCTTACCAAATTTTAGTTGGCTGTATATATGGGGGTTTATTTCTGGGCTCTCTATTCTGTTCCATTGATCTATGTGCCTGTTTCTATGCCATTACTATACTGTTTTTATTACTATAGCATTGTAGCATAGTTTGAAATCAAGAAATGTGATGGCTCCAGCTTTGTTCTATATTCTCAGGATCGCTTTGGCTAATTGGGTTCTTTCGTGGTTCCATACGAATTTTAGGATTCATTTTTCTTTTTATTTTTTACTACTAGTTTCAGGTATACAACACAACATAGTTATTAGACATTTAAACCCCTCACAAGTGATAATGCCACCAAGTCCACTACCCATCCGACACCATACATAGCTATTACAATACCATTGACTATATTCCTTATAGTGTACTTTATATATCCTATGAAACTATATCTATATATCTATAGATCTATAGATATTTAGTTATAATTGACATTCAAATTATTTTATATTAGTTTCAGGTATACAGCACTGTGTTTAGGCATTTATACAATTTATGAAGTGATCCCCCTGATAAGTCTAGTATCCATCTGACACCATACATAGGTTTTACAACATTATTGTCTACGTTGCCCATTCTGTATTTCACATCCCCATGATTATTTTGTCAATACCAATTTGTACTTCCTAATCCCTTCACCTTTTTCACCCATAACCCGAACCCCCGCCCATCTAGCAACCATTAGTTTGTTCTCTGTATCTCTGAGTCTATTTCTGTTTTCTTTGTTAATGTATTCTGTTCTTTAGATTCCACATATAAGTGAGATCACATGGTATTTATCTTTCTGTCTGACTTATTTCAATTAGCGTAATATCCCCAGGTCCATCCATGTTGTTGCAAA
The DNA here is from genome assembly GCF_057876585.1 of Rhinolophus sinicus. NCBI lineage: Eukaryota > Metazoa > Chordata > Mammalia > Chiroptera > Rhinolophidae > Rhinolophus > Rhinolophus sinicus. The sequence continues at coordinate 54,334,811 of NC_142518.1, read as the reverse complement.
TGGTAAGATTTCATTCTTCTTATGGCACAGTAATATTTCATTGTATAAATGTACCACAAATTCTTTATCCTATTGTGTATTGATGGGCATTTATGGTGTTTCTATTTCTTGGCTATTGTGAATAGCGTGGCAGTAAACATAGGGGTGCATATATTTTTTTGAATTACCATTTTGGATTTGTTTGGATAAATACCCAGGAGTGGAATTGCTCGGTCATAAAGTAGTTCTATTTATAATTTTTTGAGGAACCGCCATACTGTTTTCCACAGTGGCGGCACTAATTTGCAATCCCACCAACAGTGTACAAGGTTTCCCTTTTATCCACATCCTCATCACTCTTGTTGTTTATTGATTTATTGATGATAGCCATTTTGACAAGAGTGGGTGGTATCCCACTATGGGTTTTATTTGCATTTCTCTGATGGTTACTGACATTGAGCATCTTTTCATATCTCTGTTGGCCAACTGTATGTCCTCTTTGGAGAAATGTCTGTTCAGGTCCTCAGCCCATTTTTAAATTGGATTACTTCTCTTTTTGGTGTTGATTTGTATTAGTCTTTTTATAAATTTTGAATAGTAACCCCTTGTCAGATGCATCATTGGTAAATATCTTTTCCATTCAGTAGGATGTCTTTTCATTTTGTTGATAGTATCCTTTGCTGTGCAAAAACTTTTTAGCTTGATGTAGTCCCATTTGTTTATTTTCTCTTTTATTTCCCTTGCCCAAGGAGATATATCAGTAAATATATTACTAATGGTAATGTCTGAGAGTTTACTTCCTATATTTTCTTCTAGGAGTTTTATTGTTTCAGGTCTTACATTTAAGTCTTTAATCCATTTTCAGCTTGTTCTTGTATGTGGCATAAGAAAATGGTTCTGTTTCATATTTTTGCATGTATCTGTCCAGTTTTCCCAGCACAATTTATTGAATAAAATTTCTTTATCCCAATGCAAATTCTTGCTTCCTTTGTGATAGACTAAATGACCATACAAGCATGGATTTATTTCTGGACTCTCTATTCTTTTCCAATCATCTAAGTGACTGTTTTTGTGCCAATACCATGCTGTTTTGATTACTATGGCCTTGGAGTATAATTTGATATCAGGTACCATGATACTAGCTTTGTTCTTCTTTCTCAGGATTACATGGCTATTCGGAATTTTTTTTTTTATGTTTCCATACACATTATAAGATTATTTGTTCTATTTGTGTGAAAAGTACAATTGGTATTTTGATGGGGGTTGCATTTAATCTATAGATTACTTTGGATGGAATGGACATTTTAACTGTATTAATTCTTCCTATCTGTGAACATGGTATATGTTTCCATTTATTTGCATTTTATTTAATTTCTCTCTTCAGTGTCATATAATTTTCTGAGTACAGGTGTTTTACTTTCTTGGTTAAATTTATTCCTAACTGTTTTATATTTTGATGCAATTGTAAATGGAATTGTTTTCTTAATTTCTCTTCTGATAGTTCACTATTTGTGTATAAAAATGCAACTGATTTCTGAATATTAATTTTGTATCCTGCTATTTTACTAAATTCATTTATCAGTTCTAATAAATTTTTTGGTGGAATCCTTGGGGTTCCCTGTATATAGTATCATGTCATCTGCAAATAATGACAGTTACACATCTTTGTTTCCCTTTGGATGCCTTTTATTTCTTTCTCTTGTCTGATTGCTATGGCTAGGACTTCCAGTACTATGTTGAATAGAAGTGGTGAAGGTGGGCATCCTTGTCTTCCTCCTGATCTTAAAGAGAATGCTTTCAGCTTATCCCCTTTGAGAATGATATTAGCTGCAGGTTTGTTATATATGTCTTTGTTATATTGAGACATGTTCCCTCTGTTCCCACGTTGCTGAGAGTTTTTATCTCAAGTAGATGCTGGATTCTGACAAACGCTTTTTCTGCATCTATTGATATGACCATATGATTTTTGTTTTTTATTATTTTCATGTGGTGTATCATGTTAATTGATTTGTGGATATTGAACCAATCTTGCATACCAGGAATAAATCCCATTTGATCATGGTGTATGATATTTTTAATGTATTGTGGAATTCAGTTTGCTAAAATTTTTTGAGGATTTATGCATCTATATTCATTAGGGATATTGGCCTATAGTCTTCTTTTCTTCTAGTGTCTTTGTCTGGTTCTGGGGTCAGGGTGATGGTGGCCTTGTAAAATGAGCTTGGGAATATTCCCTTCTCTTGGGTTTTTTGGAATAGTTTGAGAATAGGTTTTAATTCATTTTTGAATGTTTGGTAAAATTCACCTGTGAAGCCATCTGGTCCAGGACTTTTGTTTGTTTGGAGTTTGTTCGTTATTGATTCAATTTCATTGGTAGTAATCGGTTTGTTCAGATTTTCTATTTCTTCTTGATTCAGCCTTGGAAAATTGTATGCTTCTAGGAATTTATCCATTTCTTGCAGATTGTCCAATTTGTTGGCGTATAATTGTTCATAGTATTTTCTTTATTATTATTATTATTATTATTATTATTATTATTTTATTTCTGTGATGTTCCTTGTCACTTATCCACTTTCAGTTCTGATTTTATGTATTTGGGCCCTCACTCTTTTTTCTTGATGAGTCTGGTTAAAGGTTTGTCAATTTTGTTTATTTTTTCAAAATACTAGTTCTTGGTTTCATTGATCTTTTGTATTGTTCTTTTAGTCTGTATTTCTTTAGGTAGGCCTGCATTGTTATGAATTTCCCTCTTAGGACTGCTTTTACTGTGTTCCATAGATTTTGGCTTATTGTATTTTCATTTTTCTTTGTCTCAAGATATCCTGTGATTTCTTCATTGATCTCATTATTAACCCATTCGTTATTTAGTAGCGTATTATTTAGCCTCCATGTGTTTGCGTGTTTTTCAGTATTTTTCTGTAATTGATTTCTAATTTCATACCATTGTGGTCAGAGAAGATGCTTGATATAATTTTGATCTTCTTAAATTAATTGAGACTTGTTTTGAGGTTTAACATATGGTCTATCTTTACAAATGTTCCATGTACACTTGAAAAGAATGTATATTCTGCTGCTTCGGGGTGAAATGCTCTAAAAATATCAACTACATTCATCTGGTGTAGTGTGTGATTTAAGGCCACTGATTCTGCGTTGATTTTCTGTCTGGAAGGTCTGTTCATTGGTGTCAGTAGGGTGTTAACGTCCCCTACTATGATTGTTTTACTGTTGATCTATGCCTTTATGTTAGTCAATATTCACTTATATATTTAGATGCTCCTGTGTTGGGTGTATAAATGTTTACTAGGGTGATATCCTCTTGTTGTATTGATCCCTTTATTATTATGTAATGTCCTTTTTTGTCTCATTATAGTCTCCTTTCAAAAGTTTATTTTGTCCAATATAAGTATTGGATATATTTACATAAATATAAAATATATAAGCTACTTCAGTTTTTTTTTTTTTCTCATTTCCCTTTGTGTGACATATCTTTTTCCATCCCTTTACTTACAATCTGTGTGTGTCTTTTGATCCAATGTGGGTCTCTAGTAGACAGCATATATATGATTCTTGTTTTCTTATCCATTCAGCTACCCCATTTCTTTGATTGGAGCATTTAATACATTTATATTTAAAACGACTATTGATCAATAAATAGTTATTGCCATTTTATTATCCACATTTTTTTTTTATCTTTGTTTGTTTTCTCCTTCCTTCTCCTTAAAGAAGTTCTTTTTAACATTTCCTGTAGTAGTGGCTTGGTGTTATGAATTAGTTTAGCTTTTTCTTGTCTGGGAAGTTCTTTATCTCTCCTTCAATTTTAAAAAACAGCCTTGCTGGGTTGCAGTAGTCTCGGTTATATGCCCATGTTTTTCATTACTTCAAATATTCCCTGCCACTCCCTTCTGACCTGCAAAGTTTCTGTTAGGAAGTCAGCTGGTAGTTTTATGGGAGTTCCCTTGTAAGTAGCTAGTTGTCTTTCTCTTGCTGTATTTAAGGTTCTTTCTTTGTCTTTAACCTTTGCAATTTTAATTATGATGTGTTTTGGTGGGGGCCTGTTTGGATTCATCTTGTTTGGGACTGTCTGCACGTCCCGGGCCTGTATGTGTATTTGTTTCACAAGGTTAGAAAAGTTTTCAGTCATTATTTCTTCAAATCGGTTCTCAATCCCTTGTTCCCTGTCTTCTCCTTCTGGTTCTCCTATGATGTAAATGTTGTTACGCTTGCTGTTGTCCCACAGGTCCCTTAATCTATCTTTTATTATTCTTTTTTTCTCTTTGTTGTTCCAATTGGGTGTTTTCTGCTACTTTGTCTTCTCAATCACTGATTCAATCCTCTGCTTTATCTAATCTGCTGCTGATTACATCTAGTGTATTCTTTATTTCAGTTATTGTATTCTTTATTTTTTATTGGTTCTTTTTTATTGTTTCTCTGTCCTTTATGCTTACTATCTCTTTGTTGAAATTCTCACTAAGTTCCTTTAGCAATCTTATAACCAGGGTTTTAAACTCTGTCTCTGATAAGTTGCTTGCCTCTATTTCATTTACCTCTATTTCTGGAGGTTTCTCCTATTCTTTTATTTGGGACATGTTTCTTTGTGTCCTCATTCTGGCTGCTTCTCTATGTTTGCTTCTATGTATTAGGTAGATCCCTTATGTCTCTCAGTCTTTGCTGGGTGGCCTCATGTAGTAGGTGTGATGTGTTGTCCAATGGCACAGTGTCCCTGATCTCGTGTGTGTGTGTGTGTGTGTGTGTGTGTTTTCCAGGAATGTCCCTTGAGTGTGTTGTGTGTGTTCTTCTGTTATAGTTTAGCCTTGATTGCTTTTTGCATATCAGTGGGTGGGATTGACTCCTAGGCTGACTGACTATGAAAATTGGCTACACCCACAGTGTATGAGCTGCTGTGTGGGGTCTGACCCCTTAGAGGAGGATTCATCCCCACAGGCTCTTGTACCTTTTGAGTCCACCCTTTGAGTGTGGCACTTGTGGGTCTAACCGGATAATCCTCTAGTGTGGTCTGAAGCTGGCCTCTGGGTGTGTTGTTTCTGGTGTCTCTTGGGAAGGGCTAATATCAGGCTAATTTTAGCCTTGCCTGTGACCAGCCGATGGCTACCTGGTAGGAGACATACTCCTATATGTTGTTAACAATTGCCTGTGCTGTACCTGGAGGCATGTGAGGGTAGCCTTGCTGTGAACCGAGGCTGGCTGCCGCTAGTATTGGGCTTGAGGCTACTTAGCAAAAGGCCCATGGTCCCCTAAGCCTATTGCCACCTGCTAGCTGCCTGTAAGTCTCAGCCTTTGAAAGAGGCTTTTTAGGTATGTAGGCTGGGCTGGTTGACCTGCTGTTGAGAGTACCCTTGGTGATATAATCTTTTGAAGCAAGACAAGCTAGGTGGGGTGGGGTCCCAGGGTGTCATGAGATGTGGCTGGAGAGTTTTGCAAAGTTAGTGCAGATTCAGTTCTTGTGCCAGTCCCCAGCCTGTGGCTATTTTGCAAAACACCCTGAGAACACGACAGCCAGCCACCCTTCAGCTCAGGGCAGTGCCCAGCCTGTGACCACTTTTTGAAATGCCCTTAGAACACCATAGTCAGCCACTACTCACCTTGGGCTCGGAGATCCCTGAGTGGTGCCCAGGAGAGGGTGCAGTGCAGGTTTTGGGTCACTGCCCACCATATAAAGCTCCCTGGGCTGCCTTTGGCTGTCTGCTGCTATAAAAGTCTTCCATGGTTTAGGGAGTGGTCCTGGCCTCCAAGGCACTGAGTGTGCCCCTGGCAATGGTGAATAGGGTGGGGTTCCAGGGAGCTATGGGTTGTGTGCAGTGGTTTTTACAAAGTTAATGCAGTTTCAGTTCTTGCACCAGTGCCAGGCCTGTGGCCACTTCGCAAAAACACCCTAACACCGTGACCAGCCACTGCTTGCTTCAGGCCCGCAGGTACTGTGAGCTGCCCAAGAGAGACTGTTGCAAAAGTTTTGGGTCACTGCTTAACACTAAAATTTTCCTGGGCTACCACAGGTTTTCTGCTACTATAAAATGTTTCTACCGCTTGTGGTGCAGGACTAAGTGCTCCGTAGTCAAAAGTGTTCCAGGTGATGCAGTACTAGCTATGCAGGGCAGGGACACAGGGCATCACTAAGGTGGTACCCATGCACAGATTTTACCAGACCAGTGTGTCTCAGATTTGGCCCTTTGTGGGAGGGTTCAACATAAAGAAGATGGCCCCCTCCTGTAGACTACATGTAAGTCAGGCTTCGCACAGGGATAATGGTGGCTGTCCCTCTAGCCCTCACTCTGAGGCATACAACTCAGTCCTGACCCATATGTCTCTGGCACCTAAGTTGCCATCCCTCCACCAGAGACCAGGTGAGTGTTTGCAAGTGAGAAACTGTGTGCTGGCTGTTTAAGAGGGTACTTGGGTTTCTATCCACCTTCCCTCTCATCAGGACAGGGAGACAGAGTCCTCTCTGATTTTCACAGACAGATGTTGTGGAAATTCCCCTTCCTGACACAAGACCCCTGGGCGGGGAGTCTGGTGTGAGCTTGCGACCTCTCCTTCTTCCATGGGGACCACCACTACTGACATGTCTCTCCTGGTGTTCAACCACTATCTGTGGGTTTGGGGTCAACCCATCTCGCATCTCCGCCCCTCCTACCAGTTTCAATATGGCTCTTCTTTATATCCTTAGCTATAGGGGTTTTGTTCAGCTAGTCTGCAGAAGATTCCTGAGGCTGGTTGTTCTATAACTCATTTGTAATTTTGGTGTGATCCTGGGACTTGGCAGACATAACCTTTACCTAATCTGCCATCTTGGACCTTCTCTTATTGATATAATCTTTTGAAGCAGTTTTGTTTTGTTTTTAATTTTAGTAAAGTCCAGTTTGTCTCTTTTCCTTTTGTTCCCTGTGCTTTAGGTATGTCTAAGAAAAAAAAAATTGCTTTACCCAAGGTCATGAAGATTTACACCTATGTTTTCTTCTAAGGATTTTAGAGTTTTAGGTCTTACATTTGTCTTTGTTCCTTTTTGAGAAATTTTGCATCTAGTGCAAATTAGCTTTACAAATTCTTCCGTTTGTGTGCAGATAAAGTTGTCCCAACAGAATTTGTTGAAAAGACTATTTTTCCCCATTGTATTTTCTTGGCATCCTTGTTGAAAATGAGTTCATTGTAGTTGTATGGGTTTATTTCTGGACTCCCAATTCTGCTCTCTTGACCTATATCTCTATACGTACGCTGGTACCACACTGTTTTGATTGATGTAGCTTAGTAGAAAGTTTAAATACCAAGATACTTGACTAATCCAACTTTGTTTTTGTTTGTGAAAATTTTGGGGGCTACTTTGTGTCCCATATAAAATTAAGATTAGTTCGTTAATTTTTGCAAACAAGCCAGCTGGGATTTTGATTAGAGATTGCTTTGAATCTGTAGATCAATCTGGGAAATAGTTCAATTTTTAAAATATTAAGGCTTTCAATGCATAAAAATTGGATGTTTTTCCATTTGTTTAAAACTTCTTTATTTTCAATAATTCTTTAGAGTATTCAGTGTATAGGTCTTGTAACTCCTTGGTTTAGTTTATTTTTCCTGATTTTATTCTCTTTCATACTATATTAAGTGGACTTGTTTTCTTACATTAATTTTAGAATTGTTTATTACTAATATATAGAAATATAACTGATATTTATATTTGATATTGTGTCCTGTAACTTTGCTAACCTTCTTTATTAGCTCTAATTAATTTGTGCATGTCTGTGTATTCCTAAGGATTTTCTTTTTTTGGAGATTATTCGGTTTATCTTTCCATATACTTTTAGACAACGTATTTCATCTTATAAATTTGTAAATATGAATATTTAAGTAATGTTGCATCCTAAGTTAGAAACAAAGTAATAAGAGAAAAATGAACTAATGACATACCTATTTTTCTGTCTATCTTTGTGGTTTCCTGCGTAAATCTTGTTTCCTCCAAATTATCTTCTTTTCCTGTCAATGTGATAAAACATTTCACCCTAGTCCCTCTTTGAAGTGCTAGACAATCTGTGTTTAAAAGAAAAACCTCTAATGACTCTCAGCACTCCCCATGATGTGTGCTAGCTCTCCAAGCACATATTTAACAGGTGTTAGTGGAGAACTGAATCCCCCAAAATAAGATATTGCAAAGAAATCATCAAAAAATGCATCACTAACGTGTTCCTGGTACCACTCCAAGACAGTCATGCCCGTACCCCTACTCCAGGTAGCTACATGTAGCCAACATCCTATCACAAACATGGCCCCCAGTTCTGCCTTTAAGTCAGAAAGATGTTCCAGCTGAGGCTCCACCTGACTCTGTCTCCCTTTATCTCTGAGTCAGGAATAATATCTGTTACTCAACTTGACCAAGAAATGCAGGTTAAGTGAGCCAGTATAGGAGGCTATAATATCCACAGCAAAATACTGTTATTTTTCTTCATTAGGCAGAGGAAGTTTTCCAGTATATTTAAATGGTATACTGCCTTCTTGAAAAGAAAGAAAAACTGTTTCCCCATTTGCCTACACCTTATATTAACCACAGACTATTATAAAGCTTTGAGGAAATATACTTAGAAAATTGTCTCTCCTCCCCACCCCACCAGACTTGTCAGCTACATTCAGTGGTTCTCCCAAGACCCACCTTCTGACTCAAGGAATGTTGACTTGTTCCTCCTCTTATATGCTTGTGGACCAGCGGTCACTGGGTGTAGGGATTCTGTCTTCTGGGCTTCATTCCTTTCTCTGCAATCCCATATCACTGCCTATTTCAATCCTTAGGATTTTCCATATAAAAGATCATACCATCTGCAAATAGTGACATTTTTACTTCTTCCTTTCTAAATTATGTAATTTTAGTTTATTTTTATTGCCTGATTGCTATGGTAAAATCATCCAGCATAATGTTAAATAAAGGTGCCAAAAGCTGACATCCTTGTCTTAGACCAGTGTTAAGGCAAAAGCTTTCCATTCTTTTACCACTATGTATAATGTTATATTTTTCCCATAGCTTCCTTTTATCAAGTTGAGATTTTTTTTTGTCTGTTCCTAGTTTTGTGAGTGTTTTTATTATGAAATGATGTTGGCCTTTGTCAGATTATATTGAAATTTTCATGCATTTTTGTCTCTTACTGTATTGATGAGGTTTATTACATTAATTGATTTTTGTATATTGAAAAAATCTTATATTTCTGAGATGAATTCTGATTAGTCATAGCATAAAATAATTTTTCTATAATGCTGGATCTCATTTGCTGGCATTTTTTTGAGGATTTGTGTTTCTAAATTCATATTCAGTAGTTATATTGATCAATAAATTGATTTTCTTGTGATTATTTTGTCTGGTTTTCGTATATGGGTAATGCTGGCCTCATAGATTGTGTGGGGTATTGTGACTTTGGGGGAGCTATTAGTGACAATTCTTCTTTAAACATTCTGTAGCATACACCAGCGAAAACATCTATTTGTGGAATTTTCTTTGTGAGAGAGATTTGATTACAATTCAGCCTCTATCATAGGTCTACTCATATTTTCTATTTCTTGAATCAGTTTTGTAATTTGTGACTTTCTAGGAATTTATTTATTTCATATATGTTAATTTATTTACATACAATTGTTCAGAGTATTTACTCACAGTCCTTTTTCTTTTTTTTTCTTTTTAGCATCTGTAGGATTAGTATTAATATCCCCAATTTCCTTTCTTTCTGATTTCAGTAATTTCAGCTTTGTTTTATTTGTCCACAAAAAAGGTTGTACACAGAAGTTCTTAGAAGCAGTATTTATAATTTCCAAGAAGTAGAAATAATACCATTGTTTATCAATTAATGAAAGGCTAAACAAAACATTAAAAAAACAAAGAAACGTTACCAGAGGGTAAGGAAGGGGTGTGGTGGTAGATGAGGGTAAAGGGGATCCAATATATGGTGATAGAAAGAGAACAGACTCTGGATGGTGAACAATATGATGTATAGATGATATATTACAGAATTGTACACCTGAAATCCATGTAGCTTTACTAATAACTGTCACCCCACTAAACTTTAATTAAAAAACAAAACAAAGAAACAGTAGAATGGACTACTAGACAGCCTTAAAAAGGAATGAAGTACTCTACAAGCTACAGCATGGATGAAGTTTGAAAATATTATGCTAAGGTGAAAGAGTTAAACACAAAAGGCCCAATATTGTATAGCTTTATTTATATGAAATGTCCAGAATTGGCAAATCCAGAGAGAGAGAGAGAGAGAGAGAGAGAGAGAGAGAGAGAGAGAGAGAGAGAGAATATCATTGGTTGACTACATTTGGGGGTTTTGAAACGCATTAAAGTGTTCCCTTTTGAGATGTGGAAATATTCTAAAGTGATTGTGGTGTTAGTCGCACAACTCTGTAAATATACTAGAACCTATTTAATTGTACATTTTAAAGAATGAATTTTATGACATGTGAATTACATCTCAATAATAAAAGAGATGTTAAAAGAGACTGAGAAGATATGTCAATCAGTTATGTTTGGATCTTAATTTTCTACTGATTTGTACAAATAATCCCTAAAAACCGTTTTGAACAGAAATATGTGAATTTGAACATAGATTAAACATTGTACTATATTAAGGAATCACTGTTTATTTTAGGTGTTAAAGTTCTATGAATCAAAATTACCTCGTCAAGTATTTGGTTACACATGGGTACAGTTTTATCAGAAAGGCATAATATATTTGATTGTTTTCCCTTATTTATAAGTTTTCAAAATACTGTGTTAGTTCACTAGAGTGTTCCAAAGGTAAGTAATAAGGTTTTATCTTATAATATCACTAGGAAATTATGAATAAAAGCATGTTTGATATTTTTAATTCATTGTGGCTAAAATTGTTAACAATGAAAGAAAAATTGTCTTATCTTTGGCCAATGTGAACCTCAGCAAATTGGTTCCTGAGGTTTAAAATTTTTTGATTGTGGTAAAATATACATAACACAAAATCTACTATTTTAATCATTTTAAGTGTACAATTCACTAGCATTAAGTACACACATATTGTTGTGCAACCATAACCACAATCCATCTGTGGGGACAGAGCCCCAGAAAGCAGTTTCCAGTCTCTCGGCCTCACATAGAAAGGTGCTGGCTCAGGTAGTAAATGGCCATCAACTGTGATTGCATGGCCATCAGCTGTGGCTAGTTGGCCGTCATCTGTAACCAGTGAGCCATTGGCCACTAATATAACTGTCGTGGTTACGCTAGCAAGAAAATGGGGGCTAGCAAGAAGATGGTGGCTGAGCTAGCAAGAGCGGATTGCAGAGAGGCGGATGCTGCCACAAGAATATAGTGAGTGATATGACTCCCCATCTATGGCTCCGTGGGTGTTCCTTTTTGGCCTTACCGTATCCTGCATTCTTAGGTGGGGAGCGGGAGCTGAGATCCCGCAGGCCTCCCTGCATGACAAATGGCGCAGCGAGCAGGGTCCCCCGCACGACACCATCTCCTGATTTTTTTCATCTACCCAAACTGTGTACTAATTTTTCATCTTCTTTTTCTTCCCAAAGTAAAACTCTATACCCACTCAACAATAACTCCCAATATTCAATTGCATGTCTATACCACTTTTATTTATCCATTTATTTGCCCATGGCCACTTGAGTTTCTTCTCCTTTTGACCATTGTGAATAATGCTGCTATGAAAATGGGTGTACAGATATCTGCTTGAGTGCCTGCTTTCAATTCATTTGGTATATATTTACAAGTAGAATTGTTGAATCATATGGTAATATTATTCTTTTTAGAGGAACTATGAAGCTGTTTTCTATAGTGGCTGTATTATTTTACATTCCCACCAGCAGTACACAAGGGTAACAATTTCACATCCTCCTTGACCTTTGTCATTTTCTCTTTTTTGATACTAATTATTCTAATGTCTGTAAAGTGGTACATTGTGGTTTTGAGTTGTATTAAGGACATCAAACATCTTTTCATGTACTTATTAGCCTTTTGTGTACCTTCTTTGGAAAATGGCTATTCAAGACATTTGGAGCCTAATAAGTTTCAATACAATGAATGGAGATTCTTATAATTCTTTATAATAACCTTTGTGCTTAGCACCATAGTAGTATTCAGTAAATGTTTGTTGATTATTAGATTTTTGGACAAAAGTAGATTAAAGCTATCTCCTCTGTGCAGTGATGTTAATACTGAACTTGTTAGTTATGATGATACTACATTCATTTCCTGGTGTTGTCTAAATAAAGGTTGAATCTCTTTCTCCAGAGTGCCAACTCTAAAACTGGGCTCTCACTCTTTCACTAAGTCCCTGAAATATACGTAGCCCATTTTTCAATTTGTTTTATCGACATGTAATATTCAGAGGAACCGTGTGACCAGTAAATCAATGCTGCTAACAGAAATAGTCTACAAGTAATACCTAATGCTGGAGAGGAGCAAGAAAGAGTGAAGCAAAAAAGTGAGAGAAAAATATAAATGTAATCATTAAGCAGGCTGCATAGTAGAAAGGAATGAAGCTGGTGAAAACAAACAAACAAATAAACAAAAAAACTGTTTATTTACTAGGTCTCTTGAGTGTTAAAAGTGGGGAAGATCCTGGTTTCTAAATCAGATGATCTTGGTTTGAATCCTAGCTCTGTTACATACTGGTTGTGCGACCCTAGGCAAATGACTTAATCTCTTAGACCTTGTTTGTTCCCATTACTTTAAAAAGGAGGTAGTAATAGCCTCATGTACTACAATGAGTAGTATGTATATGCAAGTCCATGGACAGTTGCATTTTATATTAACCATGAAATATAATTTCAGATTATTTAATTATTTTAAGATAATTATTTTCTTGTGGCAAAAAACAACAAAACAAGCAAACAAACAAAAAACACATAAGATAAAATTCGCTTTCCCAACAATTTCCAAGTGTATAATACAATATTATGAACCACATGAACATTATTGTGCAACAAATGCCCCGAACCCCCCATCCTCCATGACTGAAACTTTACACTCACTAACAGCAACTCTTTCCCTCCTCTGTCCCCAGCCCCTGGCAACCATCATTCTACTTTGTCTCTATGAATTTGACCACTCTAGATATCTTATACAAGTGGAATCATGCAGTATTTTTTTTCACCATGCAGTATTTTTATTTTATTTTATGATTTTTATCAAAATATAACTAACATACAATTTTATATTAGTTTCAGCTGTATGTCATTGTTACTCAACATTTATGTACCTAAGGAAATGATCACCATAGGTCCAGCAACCATCTGACACTGTACCATGCTATCACAATATTATTGACTATATTCCCCATGCTGTACGTTACATCCCCATGACTTACTTGTTTTATACCTGGAAATTTGGACCTCTTATTCCTCTTTACCTTCCCGCCCCCTTTTAAATTTTCAATTACAGTTGACATTCAATATTATTTTACATTAATTTCAGGTGTACAGCATACTGGTTAGACATTTATATAAGTTGAGAAGTAATCCCCCTGACTAGTCTAGTACCCACCTGGCACTATATATAATTATTACCATATCATTGTCTATATTCCCTATGCTTTACTTTATATCACCACAGCTATTTTGTAACTAGCAATTTGTACTTCTTAATCCCTTCCCCTTTTTCACCCCCCCCTCAAACCACTCGTATCTGGCAACCATCAAAATGTTCTCTGTATCTATGAGTTTGTTTCTGTTTTGTTTATTTATTTTGCTCTTTAGATTCCACATATAAGTGAAATCCCATTGCATCTGTCTTTGGCTGACATATTCTACTGAGCGTAATACGCTTCAGGTCTATCCATGCTGCCACAGATGACAAGAACTCATTCCCTTCCATGGCCGAGCAATATTCCATTGTATATATGTACCATCTCCTCTTTATCCATTCATCCATCGACAGACACCCAGGCTGCCTCCATGTCTTGGCTCTTGTAAACAGTGCTGCAGTGAACATACGGATGCACAGGTCCCCTCGAAATAGCGTTTTGGGTTTCCTCAGATAAATACCCAGAACTGGAATTACTGGGTGCTTGTCTCCTGTTACATTCTTTTTTTTCAAGTCTGTTTTGTCTGGTGTAAATATTGTTACCCCAGTTTTTTGGGGGTTTTCTTTCCATTTTAATGAAATATGTTTTTCCATCTCCTTACTTTCAGTCTGTGTGTGTCTTTCAATCTGAAGTGAGCCTCTTGCAAAAAGCATATGTAAGGGTCTTGTTTTTTTTATTCATTCAGCTACCGTATCTTTTGATTAGAGCACTTATATCACTTACATTGAAAGTAATTGTTGGTAGATACATAGTTATTGCCATTTTATTACTAATATTCTGATTTTTTTTAAAATCAAATTTATTGGGGTGACAATAGTTAGTAAAATTACAAAGTTTCAAGTGAACATTTCTATAATACATCATCTATATATCATATTGTGTACTCACACCCAGAGTCAATTTTGCTTCCATCACCATATAGTTGACCCCCTTTACCCTCTTCTACCATCCCCCTTATCCCTTACCCTCTGGTAACCAATAAACTGTTGTCCGTGTCTAAGAATTTTTGTTTCTTTGCCTTGTTTGTTTGTTGTTTCAGTTTTATATCCCACATATGAGTGAAATCATATGGTTCTCACCTTTTTCTGTCTGATTTATTTGGCTTAGCATGATAATCTCAAGATCCATCCTTGTTGTCACAAATGGCAGCATTTCATTTTTTCTTATGGCCTAGTAAATATTTCATTGTGTATATGTACCATATCTTCTTTATCCAATCATCTATCGAAGAACACATTGGTTGTTTCCATGTCTTGGCCACAATGAATAATGCTGCAATGAACACAGGGATACATATATCTTTACAGATAAATATTTCAAATTTTCTGTTGTTGTTGTTTAACAAGAAGAGGGATTGCTGGATCGTATGGTAATTTTATTCTTAATTTTTTGAGGGAACCTCCAAACTGTTTTCCATAGTGGCTGTACCCACTTACATTCCCACCAACAGTGTATGAGGGTTCCTGTACAGTCTCTACAGCACTTGTTATTACTTGTCTGTTGATAATAGCCATTCATGGAATCAGTCAAAACTTTTCAATTTTTTGGAAGAGTTTGAAAAGATTGGTGTTAATTCTTTAAATGTTTGGTAGAAATCACTAGTGAAGTCATCTGGTTCAAAACTTTATTTTGTTCAAAGGTTTTTGATTGGTTCAATATCCTTACTAGTTATATATATGTTTGGTTTTTCTATTTCTTCATGATTCAGTCTTGGTAGGCTGTGTGTTTCTAGAATTTGTCCATTTAATGTAGATTATCCAATGTGTCACCATTGCATTTTTCATAGTACTTTGTTGGAATTTGTTTTCAATTCTGTAAATGCCCCCTCTTTTATTTCTAATTTTAGTTATGTAAGTCTTCACTCTTGTATCTTAATCTCAGTAAAGATTTTTCAATTTTGTTGATCTTTTTGAAAAATGAACTTTTGTATTCACTGATTTTTTCTATTGTTTTTCAATTTTCTATTATCTCTGTTCTTTATTTTCTTTAATCTAGTGGATTTTTGGTTCTTGTTTTTTGTGTTTTGTTTTTTTTTAGTCCATTAAGGGATAATTTTAGGAATTAAATTTAAGAGATTTCTTCTTTTTTCAGTGAAAGCTCTTGCAGACATAAATTTCTTCCTTAACACTGATCTCCTTCATCCCATAAATTTTGGTATGTTGTGTTTTGTTTTTATTTGATTCAAGATATTTTCAAATTTCCTTTCTGAATTTTTTCTTTGAGCTATTGACTGTTGACAAGTGTATTTTTTACTTTACACACATTTGTAAATGTTTTTGTTTTCTTTAAGCTGTTGATTTCTAGTTTAACTGTATTGTGATCCAAAACAATACCTTGATTTCATTCTTTTGAAATTTATTAACATTTGTTTTGTGGATTATCATACAGTTTATCCTGGAGGATGTTCTATGTGCACATGAGAAAAATATGTATTTTGCTGGTGTTTGGTACACTTTTTAGTATATATTCATTAGATACAATTATTCTATAGTATTTTTCAAGTTCTCTTTTTACTTATTGATCTTTCTAGTTGTTGTACTTATCATGTAAAGTAGGGTATTGAGTACTCCTACTGTTATTTTAGAGCTGTTTATCTCTCCCCTGATTTATACGAATGTTTTCTTCATATATTTAAGAACTGTGATGGTATGTATATATTTATAATTTCTATATCTACTTGGAAAATTGACCCTTGTATTATTACATAATGACCTTATTTGTTTCTTGTAACTGGTTTTCTATTAATATCTATTTTGTCTAATATTGTTATGCCACCTCTGATTTCTTTTGGTTACTATTTCCATACAATATATCTTCCCATCTTTACACTTTCAATCTATGTGTGTCTTTGGATCTAAAATGAGTCTCCTGTAGAGAGTACACATGAGGTCTGATCAAACAATATGGTGAATGTTTAAATTAAAAAAACTATTCAGTAAAAGATACATTGCCATTAATCCACTCCAAAATACTTCCCCTCAATTCAAACACACTTGTCCCATCATTCTTGCCACTTTCTGAAGTAGTTCTAGAAGTCCTCCTTCATGAGTATCTTTAGTGCGCTGTTGTGGCTGCCTTGATGTCCTGAATCAATTCAATACGTTTACCTTTCACAGTCATTTTGACTTTGGGGAAGAGCCAGAAGTCGCATGGTGCCAGATATGGTGAATAAGGTGGATAAGGACACACCATAATGTTTTTACTTGACAGAAATTGCCTTATACTAGAAGCGATGTATGACGTGGAGCCTTTCCATTGTGATCACAAAATACAGTGAATGCTGCTGCCGAGTACCATCCAATGGAAAGGCAGGGATCTTCAATATGGGAAGCAGTGTGTCGAACCTTAGTAACAGTGTGTGACAAGTTTCAACTTGTTTGGTGCAGTCAGTTAGGTGTAAACTACAGTTGAGAGAAGGTGTGTTTTAAAGTGTGCCATAAATCATGCTCCATCATGACAATGCTCCATGTCACACATCACTTCTGGTACATGACAATTTCTGTCGGGTAAAAACATTCCTGTGTGTCCTCATCCACCTTATTCACTGGATCTGGCACCATGCTACTTCTGGCTCTTCCCCAAAGTCAAAATGATTCAAAGACATTGAGGCAACCATGATAGTGCAGCTAAGGACACTCATGAAAGAGGACTTCCAGAACTGCTTCAGAAAGTGGAAAGAACAATGGGATAAGTGTGTTTGAAGTGAGGGGTAGTATTTTGAGGGGGATTAATGGCAATGTGTCTTTTACTGTAATAATGTCTTTTTTTTTAAACATTAATCGTATTTTTTTATCACACCTCGTAGTTGGATATTTTTTGTAATCCATTCTGCATATCTATGTCTTTTTATTGGGTAATTCAATCCATTTCCACTTAAGACAATTACTGATAGAGAATAACTATTGCCAGTTTATTATTTGTCTTCTGTATGTTTTATGGATTTTTTTGTCCTTCATTTTCTTCCTTCCTTCTTTCTTTCTTTCTTTCCTTCCTTCCTTCCTCTGTATGTAGATATTTTTAGTAGTGACATATTTTGTTTTTCTTCTCATTTAATTTTGTGTATATTCTATAGATATTTCCTTTGTGGTTAGTGTGGAAATTACATATAACAAACTAAAGTTATTGCAATCCATTTTAAATTGATAATTTTAATTTTATTGCAAACAATACTCCTTACAGCTGAGCCTCCCCAGTGTACATTATTGATGTCAAAAACTACATCTTTATGTATTATGTACTCACTAATATACACTTTAAATTATTTTTATACTTTTTCCTTTTAAAAACTCATAGACACAGATATCAGTTTAGTGGTTACCAGAGAATAAAGGGCAAGGGAGAAGGTAAAGAGGGTAAACAGGGTCACATATATGGTGACAGAAGAAGATTTGACTTTGGGTGCTGATCACACAATGCAATATATAGATGATGTATTATAGAAATGTACACTTGAAACCTACAGAGGGTACCAAAAAAATGATTACACATTTTTAAAAAAGGAAAACTGTGTTAAAATAGTAATATTCAATATATACTGATAACAAAAGTTGAATACAAGTCATGTTTAACTTCTGCAATTATAAGAGTGTTCAAAGTGGTGACCACCAGCATCCAGACCCTTCTGATCATGGCGAACTACTGCTTGAGCAACCTTGACGAAAGTGTCCACTTGTATACATTTTTTAGCACCCCTTGTGTATCATTTTACTAACCAACGTTACTCCAATAAATTTAATAATAAATAAATAATATAAATCTTGTAGAAGAATACGAACTGGAATTATAAACCAAAATTATAATAATAGTGCTTTTAATATTTGTCCATAAATTTAATTTTACCAGAGAACTTCCTATTTTCATACAACTTCAAGTTATCATATAGTGGCCTTTCATTGCAAATTGATTGATTCCTTCTTGGGCATTTGAATGATAATGAATTTTCTCAACTTTTGTTAATGTATGGATATATTAATTTCTCCCTCACTTTTAAAGTGCAGTCTTGCCAGATACAGAATTTTCAGTTGACAGTTATTTCCTCCCATCTGAGTGCTTTAAATATATCATTCCACTGCTTTCTGGCCCACAGTGTTTCCACTGAGATACCTGCTGATTATCTTGTTGAAAATACCTTGTGTTGATAAGCCACATTTTATTGATAGTTTTAAGTCTTTCTTTGTCTTTGACATCAATATGTAAAGTCTGATTATATGTTTCTCCATCAGGTCTCTTGGGTTTAACCTTCATGTTGTCCATTGATCTTATATTTGTATATCCATGTCTTTCTTCAAATTTGGTGTGCTTTCAGCCATTATTCTTTCAAATAAGCTCTCTGAGCTTTATCTCTCGTCTCCTTCTGGGACCCCCATAATTCATATATTGTTTCACTTATTTCTATCCCAGAATTCCCTTAGGCTCTGTCCCTTAAGCACATTTTTTAATTTTTTAAAAGTCTGTGCCTCAGACTTGATAATCTCAAATAATTCATTGATTCTTTTTTCTGCTTCTTTGAGTCTGTTTTTGAACCCCACTACTGAATTTTTCAATTCAGTTATTAAATTGTTCAGCTCCAGTATTTCAATTTGCTTATGTTCCTATAATTTCTATCTCTTTAATAATCTTTTGTTCATACATTATTTTCTTGATTTCTTTTAAATTTTGTTTATATATTTTTAGTTCTTTGTGCATAAATCCTGTGTTTCCTCAGGCACAGTTTCTGGAGATTTATTTTATTCCTTTGAATGGGTCGTATATATATTCCTGTTTGTTTGTGTGCCTTGTGATCTTTTGTTGAAAACTCAGCATAGAAAATAGCCACTTCACCTTTTCAGACTCACTCTATGTAGGTAAAGAACTTCACAAATCATCCTGCTTGAATGCTTAAAGTCTTCTCAGGCAGTTCCTGGGCATGAGTCATTCCTGAGCTCACCTGTGTATTTTTTTTTTTTTTTTCAATATTCTGTCATGTATATGGCTGCTTTTAAATATTTTAATTTCCCCAAGAGTTTTATCCCTACTTTTTAATCTGGACTTTAGTTATTTCGTTGTATTATTCAAGCAGTAATCTCCAGCCCTAGGTATTGTCATGCCTGTAAAATGCTTGTGGTTTATATGAGCCATGCCTTATGCTTCCCACAGCTTCGCCTAGCTGGGATCCAAGCTGCTCTTGCTCTTAGCTGTCTGAACTCCAAGTTAAGAAACACAACTATATCACTCCCTAGGCAGCCAGAAGACATGTTAGAATGTTGCAAATTTGGTCTAATCTACTATCCCCAGTTTGTGGGAAGGAACTGGAGAACAGGATGCCACTTCACCAAAACCACACTTCATTGCACCTGGTGAGGAAGTAAGGCAAAAGTGAGTAAGTGTTGCACATCATTTTCTACTGTTTGAATGTGTTTTTTTCTTGGTTGAATATTTGATTGGTTGCTATAGATCTTTCATTGATTTCCAGACCTCCCATAAAATTGTTTTAGCTTACTTCTTCTTGTTTATTAAATGTTTCCTCAGGAGATTGAGTGCCTGTAGCTTCCTAGTCAGCCATCTTGCTGATCTCAGTAATATTCATAGCTATTTTTCTTTGTGGTGTAAGAACATTTTCCAGCTAATATTGTGTATTTCCTTCCCTAGATCTCGAATCAGCCATTTCTCCAAATGACTCAGATCCTTTAAATGGGAAATATTTTTGAAAGGCATTGACTTGGGAATTAGATGTGTAGTTTTTTTTAATAAATGTTTATTTTAGAACAGTTTTTGATTTATAGAAAAATTGTTTAGATAATACAGAGAGTACCCATATACACTTGCATGTAGTTTTCCCAGATATTAACATATTAGTGTGATAATTTTTGCAATTAATTTAATAATACAAACACATTATTATTATTTGCTAATATGCACATTTATACAAACTTTCTTAGTTTTTACATGATGGCCTTGTTTTAAATTCTAGGATCCCATTCACAATATTACATTACATTAATTGCCATGTCTTCTTAGCTGCTCTTGGCTGTGACAGTTGGTGCATTTATTTTTAATTGATATTTTTAATAGTAATTTTGTCATCTTGATTTATTCTTTCTATTTCTTATGCATCAGTAGTCCTTTGCTGTTCTCTGTATTTTGCCAAATGATATTGTGTATGTGTTGTGTGTAAAAATTTGGAAGATAATTTTTATTTTAACTAGTGAAGTAAATATAAAGTTGTTCTGAAAAATACACACTCTTTATCATCACCTGGGAAACTTCTTTCAACATATATGTGACTAATTCTTACTATGAGGAGATTTTGATTCAGTATTACCAGGGTGGGATACAGTAGTAATTTTTTGAAAGTTTTTGTTGAAGTATAATTTACATAACCCCAAATCCAATTACTTTAACTATAAAATGTAATGTCTTAGTAACATTTCTAAGTTTTGAATCTATCACCACAATTTAGATTTGGAATATTTTCATACTCCCAATAAGTTCCTACATGCATGTTTAAGGTTAATTCCCATTCCCTTCCTAGCCCTATGAAACCGTTTTTCTTCTTTCTGTTTATATACAAGGGTGCCAAAAAAATGTATACAAGTGGACACTTCGGTCAGTGTTGCTCAAACAGTCATTCTCGGTAATCAGAAGTGTCTGGATGCTGATGGTAACCACTTTGAGCACCTCTTGTAATTGCAGAAGTCAAACGTGACTTGTATTCATCTTTTGTTATTGGTATATATTGAGTATTACAATTTTAATACAGTTTTCTTTTCTCAAAATATGTATACACTTTTTTGGCACCCTCTGTATTTGTCTTGTCACACATTTCATTTAAAGGAAATCCTAAAATATGTCGTCTTTTGTGTTGTCATCTTTTTTTTTTTAATTTATTGAGGTGACAATTGTTAGTAAAATTACATAGATTTCAGGTGTACAATTCTGTATCACATCATCTATAAATCCCATTGTGAGTTCACCACCCAGAGTTAGTTCTCCTTCCATCACCATATATTTGATCCCCCGTACCCTCATCTCCCACCCCCCACCCCCCTTACCCTCTCGTAACCACTAAACCATCTTTTTTTTTTTTTTTCTTTTAAGATTTTTAAATTTTTTTTATTGGGGAAGGGGAACAGGACTTTATTGGGGAACAGTGTGTACTTCCAGGACTTTTTCCAAATCAAGTTGTTGTCCTTTCGATCTTAGTTGTGGAGGGTGCTGTTCAGCTTCAAGTTGTTGTCCTTTCAGTCTTAGTTGTGGAGGGCGCAGCTCAGCTCCAGGTACAGTTGCCATTGCTAGTTGCAGGGGGCACTGCCCACCATCCCTTGCAGGAGTTGAGGGATGGAACTGGCAATGGCAACCTTGTGGTTGAGAGCCCATTGGCTCATGTGGGAATCGAACTGGCAGCCTTCGGAGTTAGGAACATGGAGCTCCAACTGCCTGAGCCACCAGGCCAGCCCCTGTTGTCATCTTTTAATTTCCCTATTTTGAAGTTCATGTTGTAGTGTGTATCAATATCTTGTTCTTCTTTATTGTTGTTTAGAAATATACCATATTTGGCTTATACATTCAACAGTTGAGTCTGTCTATTGAATGTTTAATTTTAGTTATCATATTTTTCAGTTTTAAAATTTACATTTGATATTTCTGTATATTTTCTATTTCTTTGCTGAGATTCGTTTTTATTTGTGTTTGTTTCAAGAGTATTCATGATCTTTTTGTGGGAGCATTTTTATAATACCTCCTTTAATGTTTTAGAGAATTCCAATAACCACATAATTGTGACATTGGTATCTATTGATTATTGTATTACTAACAGCGTCATCGAGACACAATTCACATACTATACAATTCACTTATTTAAAGTATACATTTCAGTGAGTTTTAGTATATTCACAGAGTGTACAACCGTCACCACAATTACTTTCACAGCATTTTAAACATTCCCAAAGATACCCAATACCTATCAGCAATCATACCCCATTCCTCCCCCCTGGAAATCACTAACCTAGTTCATGTTTCTATGTAGCCTTGCAACAAACATTTACCTATTCTGGACATTTAATATTAATAGAATCATACAATATGTGGTCTTTTGTGACTGTCCTATTTCACTTAACATGTTTTCAAGGTTCATCTATGTTGTAGTATGTATCAGTGCTTCATTCTTTTGCATGGTTAAATAATATTTCATTGTAAGGACATATAAAAAAATCTATCCATTCACCAATTAATGAACGTATGTATTTTTTCCATTTTGGGGTAACTATGAGTAATGTCATAAGCATTCATGTGGAAGCTTTTTTTTGGACATATGTTTTTATTTCTCTTGAGTAGATACTTAGGAGACAAAGAAATGAGTCACATGGTAAATTTATGGTTATCTTTTAAAGAAACTTCCTAAACGTTTTTCAAATTGCCTGTGCCTTTTACTTTCTCACCATTCATTTGAGTGTTCATATAACCTGGCATATATTTTTGTTATGCAGAGAAGCCATAAATATGCACCACTAACACCAAGTAAATCTGTTCACCTGGAAAACATTCCAGTAAAGACCTACACCAATAATGCTGTAAATATTAAGAGCAAAGAACATCTATGCAACTATGTAACAAAGTGACCTTCTTGATTATAGAGTTAGCTTTGCAACAAACATTGAACCTCAGGTGTCTACTGATTGGTATCAGCCTACTCACTTGAGCTAACTTAGACCTCTTGACTGAATGATCTATGAAAGTGCACAAAGAGGGGAGAAAGTTAGAAAACATATTGTAAAGCATAAGTGAATATCCTTTAGCTATTATTTTCCACCACAAAGATTTTATATGATCTATTTTTCTCATTTTCCTATTATTTTCTATATCATACACTTTTCAGATATTCAATTTTATATTTATATATATTTTTACATTCAGATCTATGTTTACAGGAATTTTATAGATTTACTCTAATATGATTATGTTCAGTCTTGCAAAAAACAGTATCAAATTTTGCTTCATCTCAATATAATTAGAGTAATTATTATATAATTGTTAGAATGTATATAGATGGTATATTTTCTGATAACATGCTTATTTAAAGGGCACTTGATTGGATACAGAATTCTTCATTGATTGTGTTTTCTGAAATATCTATCTACAAATTCCCATAAGTATTTTTGGATCCCACCAGAACTCCTGAATTGGAATCTGTAGTATTGCAGCAGGAAAATATCTAATTTTAGCAAGCTGCTGAGTGATTCTGCTGCACTCTAAATTTTCTATCTGATATTTCAATGAATTTTCCGAAGTCTTCCGCAGAAATTTACACCCAGGTGACACAATACAATAAGATATGTTACTAAATGTCATAATGTAATTAAGTCATCTGGAAAGGGACATCTTCATAACCAACCAATATGATGATGGCGTGACTATTAACACACAGGGCCTTTCAATCATGCTTTCTTGTCATTTTTCAGTTTATAATGAGTCATTGAATTTGGTCCACTTTTGTAATTCCTAAAAGAGATAATCTGTTGAAAAGTAAATTCAGGGCAAGTAGCACACACACCATTATACATTATTATGGTCTGTTATGTTAGATATTTTAATACTGGCCATTGAGGAAAATTAACAAACATCACACAATTGAATTGACTTGTGTTAGAACATTGAAAGACATGCTCAACATAAATGGTTAAACTTAAATAAGCTGTCTGAGGGCATTTCCTAAAGTTTTTTTTTTTTTTTTTTTTTTTTTTTTTTATGGAAGCTCACCTTACAGCAATAAATTTTGTGATAGAATAATAATATATAAGGGCTGGGAAACTCATGAATGTAAACCACAATTTTAAATTACTTTTAATCACTGAATAATTATGAAAACCTGAAAGGAACAATTTACTCACTCAGGTATCATTTTATATAGCTGTGCTATCTACATCTACAATTTTTCACGGGGAATCCAGTTTTAACAGATGATTATATTATTGATAAAAAAATGCACAACTTTACTCCTTATCATTTGTAATTTATTTCCATAATTCCCAATATAATTTCTTATACACTATTAACATAAAATTCTACTCAATCCAAGAATTAATAGGTATGCCTAAATTCCTACTTTTAAACAAAATAGAAAAGCAATAATAAACAAGGGACATGTATTGAAAAAATTCAAGAAAAAATTGAAAAGAAAAGTTGGAAAGCTTTTTTTAGTGTAATGTACAGAAATTTTCTGCAATGTCTTTGCAGGGGTAAGAAAATAAATTTTAATTAACATTATTAAAATATTAAAATATATAGAGCTAAGCAACAGAATATAAATGTCAATATATTTGGGGAATTTTTATTTGGCTCATGCCCTACCCTACCACCTAAACCCATGAAGTGGATGTTGATATCTCAGTTGACTTTAGACGAAGAACTGACACCAAGTTGATTTAAATAACAGAAAAAATAATATTTTCTCCCATTGGACCATTCAGAGAAAATCTAACCTGGTGACAGAAATGTCTGGCTTGTGGTAAGTAACTTATGAGATAAAGAGTAGTAGCTAGATATTTCAAAATTGATGGCTCCTGAAGGAAAAATCTTGATTGCATACCTATACTAACTATATTACAACTTATCTCAATTGTTAGTATGACGTAGGCAGGCGAATCATCTGTAGAAAGTCAGAAAGTGAAACAATACAGTTTGAAATGAGTTTGAATTAACTCTTACTGTTAAACTGGCAGGTGAGAAAGTTACAGTGTGTGCATCCTCCAAATTAGAAGGACCCTGTGGCAAAATAATACATTAAATGTGCAGACCCACCCCCACAAATGAGGTTGACAAAATTATATTGCTCCAAACCACTTAGAGGTTTTTATAAACACATTTCTAGAAATTATTTTTAAAACTTACATCAAGTGATATATATGCATGATCAAAATGCATTTGCAATCCAAACTTTGAACAAAAGCTATGGAGAAAATGAAACTGAACAGCATAAGCTCACTAATCTTTTTCTTTTGTTTGGACAATTGAAATCATTAGCATGCACTCAGTGTTCAGCACACATCACAAATACAATTTTTTGCAAAATAAATCTGTGTGTATGTTGTAAATAAAGCTTTCTCTCAAGTGGGAATGAATATTCATGCACATTAGCAATTGCTCCCTCACCTGGTCATTTGTTTCTCTTCTGTGCTCCTACATTAGCGCTGAGAATATTTCCTAAGTGAGAATGCCATTTTACAAGAGCCATGGACATAGTTGTAGATCTGCCACTAATTTACAACATATTGTGTGATCATATGTATATATATATATATGAGAGAAAGAGATTTATTTTAGGTAACTGGCACATGTACTATTGGAGGCCTGGCAAGTCCAAAACCTGCAATGCAGACTGGCAGGCTGGAGATATAGAGAAAAGTTGCAATTTGAGTCCAGAAGAGGTTTGCTGGTAGAATTCCTTCTTTCTGGGAGGTCAGTCTTTGTTCTGTTAGTGCCTTCAACTGAGTGAATGAGGCCCACCCATATTATGGAGAGTAATCTTCATACAAAGTCCACCCATTTAATATTAATTTCATACCAAAAAAAAAAAAAAAAAAAACTAGCTTCACAGAAATATCCAAAATAATATTTGACCAAACATCTGGGCACTGTAGCCCAGCCAAGGTCATGTATATAAGTAACTATCACAAATGCTAACACAAATGAATGACGGGCTGATATGTGGTGTGACTGGAAGAAGATGGAAGAAAAGCAAGCCTGGGTGAATTCTTTGAGATGGGGTTTAGTTACTCATGGAAGCAATTAATGTGCAGTACATGGCTTCTGGTATAAGTGTGTTGACAGGTTGACTGAGACAAGTTCATTAAGGGCAAACACATGCAATATAGCAGTAAGTTATACATTGAATTTCAGTTTTCATAAATTCATTCCTTCATGAACTAATTAAACAATATTTACTTCCTGTCTACTGTGTGCCAGATACCCTGTCTTATCCTTGGTGTTTCCATAATTCCTAGAACAGAAATGAACACACAGTAATTACACTCTAAATACTTGTTGATTGACCACCAAAAAGTAAAATATTATTAAGTGTATTATAAAGATTGTGAAAGTGAAGTAATCAGAATCACATGAATTTACTAGTCCAATTTGATTTCCAGATAACATACGAAATCAGTAATGTGTGTTTGCTATTCTGCAGTGATAATATCACTGAGAGATTTCTTTTTTATCTGTTTAATATTTATATTATTCTTTCCTTTGTCCCATGTCTGGTACCTAAATCTGAGCATTAAGAACAGATAGGAAATTCTGAAGTACAGATTTGTCTTCACAGACCACAAGATATATTCATGGAGAGGTTTCTAAGAAGAGCCATCAAAAGGCAAAGTGAGAGAACTGAGCTATCTACATGGCCAATCCAAGTGTGTTCCTCTAGGAGGAAAGAGATAAATCCCAAGCTCATTGATAATATGGGAGACTAAAGATCATTAAACAAGTCAAATAGGTGAAACACATTAGACAAAGGGCACAAACCAACAAAATAAATAAAAACAGAAGCCTGGCAGAAGGCATTTCTCCAGGTGGAAGTGTCTAGAGGAGGCTGTGTTAGACGTAGAATATTTGTAAGAATGTGAGCTACATGAGGACAGACTTTAGTTTATTTTGATTACTCCTGTCTCCCTAGAGTATGGAAAAATGACTGACATATAGTGATTGGTCAGTAATACTTGTTAAGGAAGGAAAGAAAGAAGGAAGGAAGGGAGGGAGGGAGGATGGAAGGAAGGAAAGATGGAAGGAAAGATGGAAGGCAGGGAAGGAGGGAGGGGGAAGGAGAGAGAGGGAGAGAGGAAGAAAAAAGGAGGGAGGGAGGGAAGAACAAAGGAAGGAAGAAAAGACATACACATAGTGAGGTATGGATTATTAAAATAAATGTGCCCACCATGTGGTTTGTAGATGTTAAACATAACTTGCACATGAGTAGGACTGCCCCTTTCAAGGCTGTGGCCCTAAGATGTCATAAACATAAATATATTATGGTGGATCAGGATCTAAATTCAAATGACAAATTGGTTTAATAAATAATTCCTTATATAGTCATTATTAAATTTCTCCATCATTAAGTTATCTCCCTCTCTTTTCCCTCTTGCCCTTTAATTCAAATTTCATTTCATCAAGGCTACTTTACCTAGTTTCAGTTTTCTTTCAATTATATGCCTCATCAATCTTCTTTAATATCATTTTGTTCTCATTTTAACCAAATAATTAAGTTCTTATTATACAGTTATTGTTTGTTGTGGTCTATTCTGTTCTATTTCTTGGTCTACTTTGAGCAGACAGATGTGGATATTTGCATTATTAGTATAATACAGAGTCATCAATAATTAAACCTGAGTCTCCCTCTGCAAAACCTGGGCCTAAAATGGTCACATTTTTTTTTTTTTTTTAATGGATGTATGAAGACACTACTGTAATAGATATTAACTACATCCCTTCCCTTATGACGATGGATCCTTGCATACAGCTGATTTAAGTATGGTTCACATCATGTAGAGGTCATGTCCAAGGGCTGTCATGTATAATCTGCTACATGATGCGTGGACTAACACTAAGAATATCTGCAGTTCCTCATGATGTATTTCTAATATTCTTTTTGCATAAATTAGAAATGTTGCCAAGTATTAATAGACAGTTACTGGAGTCAGAAAATTAAGTAAATTGTTACTCTAGAAGTTGAGACATACTTTATCTAGAGCCTTGTATCTTATGGAATGGATATCAGTTCAGTATGAAGTGAACTGGGACATGTGTGTAAGTGCCTTTGCAAACCCATGTGATATTAGAGTCTTCACAGAATTGTACAATATTTTGAATTTATCACTACCACACTACCATTTCTTTTTTGCCTTTACCTCAAATCACTGTGAGGCTTCCCAGATGGCAAATGATGGGTAAAGCCTGTTCACCATTCCCTGATGGTAATAGACGACACTCCATGCTATAGAACTATAGCTCATTTTCTAAATGAGCCTATATCTAAGATTTTATTCTAGAATGGGAAACACTTTGCTAACAATGATAATGATCATTAATCACTTGATATGTATTCTTTGTTTTGTGATCACTTAAAAAAATAGTTTCTATATAGCACATGCAACTTCTTAAAGCTAGGTGACAGTAGTAAAGTTTTGAAAATATTGCGACTTCCATTACTATAAAGGGATCACACATAGTGTGAAAGAGAAATTGAATGTAACAAATAACTTTTAATACATCATAATATTGTGTAATTTTTGTAAGCTAACTTTATACTGTTAAAGATGTCAATAATAGAATGTTTTATTTATGTATTTGAATAAATCTTAGATAATTCAAAATAAAGATCAGTTATTTGGATTTTTTTGAATAGCTTAATTGAGATTAAAATTCACATAGCATATAATTCACCTACCTAAAGTGTTTTTCACTTTTACTTAGTGTTTTTCATTATATTCACAAATATGAAACCATCAGCACAGTCAATTGTAGAACGCTTTCAACATCCCCAAAAGATATGCTATCCTCTTTAGCAGTCACTCCCATTCCACTCCTTCCTCAACACAGCTCTAGGCAAACACTTATCTACTTTCTGTCTTTGTGGTTTCATTTCACTATTTTGGATATTGCATATACATCAAATCATATAATATATTGTCATTTGTGACTGGCTTCTTTCACTTGCCTAATATTATCAAGATTTATCCATGTTGTATCATGTATCATTACTTTATTTTTATTGCTGATTTCCACTAGAAGGATGTATCACTTTTATTAATCCATGCATCAGTTGATGGATGGTTGAGCCATTTCCACTTTTTGAGTATTAAAAATAATGCTGCTTTGAGCATTATTGTACATCTTTTTTGGTGACCATATGTTTTCATTTATTTTGAGTGTATACCTAGGAGTACAACTTCTTGATCATATGGTAACACTACCATTAATGTATTGAGTAATTTGTATGTGTTCTTGGAAAGTGACTGCAAAATTTTGCATTCCTACCAGCAGTATGAGAGTTCCAATTTCTCCACATTCCCACCTGCACTTGTTACAATCATTTTTTTATTATCATTATTAAATTTATTGAAATGACATAACATTATATAAATTTCAGGTATACATTATAATTTGATATCGATATACTGTATTATATGCCCACCACCAACAATCTTGTTTCATTCTGTGTCTATGTATTTGACCCTCTTTCCCCAATTTGCCCTTCCCCTACTCCTTTTCCTTCTGGTAACCATCATTCTGTTGTCTGTATCTATGAATTTGCATTTGTTGTTTTGTTACTTCATTGGTTACTTTTGTGTTTTATGGTCTACATATGAGTGAAATCATATGGTTTGTGTCTTTTTCCATCTGACTTATTTCAATTAGCATAACACCCTTGTTGCGGAAAAACGGCAAGGACTGAGAGACTTAAGCAGCACGCAGAGATCAGAGAGACCACAGCTTTATTACGCTGGCGGGCTCAGTGGGATTGTTTCCAAAGACTGAGCACTTACAGAGTCGGGCGCTTTGTTTTATAGGGTTAGGCCTCCGGGTTTGGGGGGATTCACGACATTGTTATTGCGATGCTAGGGATTGGTTAAATCTGGCCGGGGTGCCGGGGAGGTCCGTCCCTAACAGCTGTGATCGCTCAACACTGTTTTGATGGGAAAGCCTCTAACTGCTGTGCCTGCAGGAGACTGCTCCGATAAGGTATCGGAGGAGGAGGGGGATGGAAAACCCCTAGCGGCTGTGTCTGCAGGAAAAAACCGTCCCGACACCTCAAGATCCATCCATGTTGTTGCAAATGACATTATTTAATCTTTTTTGTGGCTAAATAGTATTTCATGTATAGATATAGATGATAGAAATAGAGACAGACAGATATATATATATATATATATATGACATCTTCTTTGCATAGCCATCCTAGTAAGTGTGAAGTGATACCTCATTGTGGATTTGTTTGTCAGGTCCAGATGACTACTGTCTAATGATAGTGACAATTATTTCATGCACTTAGTGGCTATGTGTTTCTTATTTTGGAGAAAATTCTATTCAGATCTTTCTAATGGAATTTTCTTTTCGTTAATGAGTAAATTCCTTATATATTCCAGATACAATTTTTATCACATGTATGAATTATTATTATTGTATCCCATTATGTGAATCAAATTTTTATTTATCTTTATTTGATGGTGTTCTTTGAAGCAGAAACATTTTAATTTTAATGATGTCCAGTATGTTGCATATTTTTTCTTTGCTTGACTTTGCTTTTGGTGTCATATCTATGAAACTGTTGCCTAATTCAAGATCATGAAGATTAACCCCTGTGTTTTCTCTAAGATTTTTATCATTTTAGCACTTACATTTAGACATTATACCCATCTTCAGTAATTTTAATATATGCGTAAAGTATAAATCCAAGTTTAGTCATTTGCATGTGGCTATCTATTTGTGCAAGAACTATTTGTTGAAAACAATACTCTTTTACCATTGAACTGCCTTAGAATCCTTGCTGAAAATCAATTTATTGTATGTGAGGATTTATATCTCTATTCTCAATTCTATTCCATTGATTTATATGAATATTCTATACCACTATGTACTATAAGCTCTGATGTCTGTTATTTTTTTGCTTATTTGTAATTCATGTGCCTGACTTAAGCTTTGATTGCCAAAGTATCCATTTCAAAGAGGCACTCCCTTCAAAGACAGCTATCTAGATAGACCCCACTGCAGAAACACATTGTCAGTCACACTGCTAGAAAAGAGCCAGGCCATCTCTGCCACTGAGGCTCCTTTGTTTCAGAGAACTTAGTTAATTTCAATAACTTGCTGTCATGTGGAGGTCCAAGTGGTGGTGTCCCCGGGGTAAGGTGCCCGTAACTCGCCTGTAACTTGGGGAGCCAGAAGATGTATGGAGCCGAAGGCAGAGCAGACATGTTTTATTCACAGGCTTCCTGGGATACAGCTAGGGGTTTCTCACTGCTGTACACAGCTGGATGTTCTCAGGTTACAACCCACAGCCAGCAACAGCCTCATAACTCACAGCAGCCTGTTTCTCAGCAGCCCACAGCAGCCGCCCTGGGGCATGGGCCTCACAGACCTGTGTCTCAGCAGCCCTATACAATACAGCCCACATCTCCACCGTACCTCAGTCTCAGCCATGTCTCTCCACCTCAGCCATGTCTCCGCCTCAGCGGTGTCTCAGTCTCCGCCCCGGTCCCCTAAAATCGCCAGACCCCTTTATATCATATAGAGACAAAAGTGGCACACAGCCAAGGTGCTTACATAAGCATACACACAAACAACATCTTCAGTGTGGGCGATGCTTGCATGACATTTTATCTTACCAGCCCGGCCGGCTGGTCAGGGTCAGCAGCTGGCCGGGGGAGGGAGCCTGACTAATTCTATTGTCCCTACACTGACCATTTGGGCTATTGGTTTATTTTGTCTCTTTCCATGCTTTAAATTCCCACTCCTATGTCTTAAGTTCACCAGTAAAGAGTAACCCCTCAAAACCTTAGGCTTCCACACTTGACCCCAATAAAAGTAGAACCCCAAGCCCATGCACACTCTCACTCTCTACCTATGACCTTGCTGTGTGGTCCCAGGTGTGCTGTGTAATTCCCAGGTCCTGTGAGTAATAATGCTTTTGTTTTTCAAAGTTTTCTCATTGTTGTTGCAAAAGGGCATCTTGCAATCATAATAAGAACCAGAAGGGGTTGTCAGGCAACAATGTTGATTATTGATTGGCTGAGACTGGCAGAAAACACTTGTACACTGTCCTTAGTATTGTAACTCTGTGGTATGTTTTGAAATCTGGCAATGTGCATTCTTTAACTGTGTTTTTTTAAGATTTTGTTGTTGCTATTCTGAGTCCTTTGCATATACATTTTAAGGTTAGGTTATTAGTTTCTGCAAAGAGGCCACAGAAATTTTGACAAAGATCTTGTTGAATCTGTAGATAAATTTGAGGAGTATTGTCACCTGAACAATAAACAAACAAACAAACAAACTTAGTCTCAACTAATTATTGGCTGACTGTGCTATTGTTTTTAGCAATGTCCTGGGGAATAAGTTGCTCCAAAATTTGGTACAATTAAACTTGGCTTCTTTGCAGAGACAGTTTAGAGATCAATGCTTGATGTTTGTTTTGACCCCAAAATTGCTCTTTTTAGCTGTCTCTTTACCTGGTTCTTCCCTGGAGGGACAGAACACTAGCATTTCTCTTCCCCCTCAGCTACATGTTGGCAGAGGCAAAATTCCAGGCTTCTCCTGCACAGAGGTTAGGGCTTCCTTTGTCCACCTAGAATTTTGTTTTCTACTGTATTTGTTTTGTTTTGTTTTGCTTTATGTAGCAGAGGAGGAAGAAAAATGTTTGATTCCACCTCACCATAGAAAATATCTTAGTTCTCAACTAGCAGATGGAGGGAAACAGAGCCATGTATTCTTGACTGAAACATTCTGGAGTGTAGCTTCTATCACAATGAACTGGGAAGTTGGGGGAGAACATGGGTCGTGGTTCAAAAGCTACACACTGTTCTAACAGTTTCAGTAGATTTTCTTGCAGGTTTTTTTCACTTGCTGTATACTCAGAATTTTTTTTTTAAAATTTAGATGGTTGAATTTTAAAATAACTATCACCATTTATGCTCATTTTTCTGGTAAGTTAGTTTGCTGGGCTCTGCACACTGCCATTCCAAAAGTGAAATTCCAATTCTTTGGAATTGTTCATCAAATTTAAATTAACACTGATATGGTCCTGGCATATCTTTCCTTCTCATTTCTAACTTTAACAAAATTTTGGTGAAAATAAATAAAAATATTTTATATATATATATATATATATATATATATATATATATATATACACACACACACACACACACACACACACACATATATGTATATATATATAAACATATATATTATATATATATATGAAATATATATATTGGAAAGAATCTCAAATTTACAGAAAAATTGCTAGTAGAAATAATTTTTTCCAAACCATTTGTGACAACATTGATAGATCTTGAGATTATCATGCTAAGCAAAATAAGACAAAGTCAAGAACCATATAACTTCACTTATATGTGGGATATAAAACTGAAAGTAACTAATGAACAAGACAAACAAATAAAGAAACAAAAACTCATAGACACAGACAACAGTTTAGTGGTTACCAGAGGGTAAGGAGAGAAGGGGGATGGTAAAAGAGGGCAAAAGGGGTAAAATATATGGTGATGGAAGAACTGACTCTGGGTGGTGAACACATAATTAGATATATAGGTGATGTATTTTAGAAATGTACACTTGAAATCTACATAATTTTACTAATGAATGTCACCTCAATAAAGTTAATAAAAATTTTTAAAAAATGAATCTCCAACCTGGTATCCTGTCACAATTCCAGTATTTCATTTACTTCAAAAAACAATAATCTAAAAAAAAAAAAAAATCTAATCATCAAAATCAAGAAATTAACACTAATATTTTACTATCATCTAATTCTCAGTCTGCCATCAAATTTTATCAATTGTCCTGATAATGTTTTTCATGGTAAAAGATACCAGTTTAAAAACCATGTTTCATTTATTTGTCATGTCTGTTTATACTCCTAGAGTTTGGACATTTCCCTTTTTGTTTCTTTTACTTTTATGACCTTGACATTTTAGAGGAATACCGGCTGGTAATTTGTAAAATGTCTTTAAGTTTGAGTATTTATTAAATTCATACCATGTGTCTTTGGCCATTGTATGAGCTTTTTATTGCTGCATAACAAATTACCACAAACAATGGCTTAAAACAATGTATTTTTATTTTCTCACAGTTTCCATGGATTATAATTTTGGGCAAGGCTTAATTGCTCAGTATCTCACCAGAATGAAATCAAGGTGTCAGTTAGGCATAGAAACTTGTTTGACTCTCAGTGTCTTCTCAACTGCACTGGCTGCTGGCTGAATTCATTTTCTCTTGGGTGTAGGCCTGAGCCCTATGTTCCTAGAGGCTGCCTGCCATTAACTGCTACACAGCTGTCTCCACAATGTGGTCTTTTCAGGGCCATCAGGAAAGCATCTGATCTGCTTTGCATCTCTCATCTTTAAATCCTCTTTTAAAGTGTATCAATTTGCTAGGGCTGCCATAACAAAATACCAGAGACTAGATGGCTTAAACAATAGAAATTTATTTCTTATACTTCAGGAAGTGAAAAGTCCAAGAGCAAGGTGTCACCAAATTTGTCTTCTTCTGAAGCTTCTCCCTTTGGTTGGCAGATGGCCACCATCTGCCTCTCAAGGTCTTTTCTCTGTGCACACATGATTACCTCTAGTGTCTCTCTGTGGGTCCTAATTTTCACTTATTTTAGGACATCAGGCATATTGAATTAGGAACCACCCTCGTGGCCTTATTTTTACTTACTTACCTCTTTAAAGGTCCTATGTCCAAATACAATCACATTTTAAGGTACTAGGGATTAGAGTTTCAACATATGAATTTGGGAGTACACTGTTCAGTCCATTAAAAAGAGCTAATTAGGTCAAGCCACCTTTCTTTTGATTAACTTAAAATCAACTGATTAGGGACTTTAATTATATCTGTAAAATTCATTCACCTTGCTATATAGTGCAATCTGAATCTAATCAAAGGAGTGGAATTCTATCATATTCTCAGGTCCTGCTCACAATCAGGGAGTAGATTATACAAGGAAATGAATGAATCATTTGCGGGTAATCATAGGTTTCTGAGTATCGTAGCAGGAATACCAAAGAAGCAATGTTGTGTTCGTAGTGGGTACATAGTTGTTTACACATTTTGAAAATCATGGATAATGCATGCAATACCTCCAATTCCATTCCAACAATGTAGCCCCCATCTAGTTATATCCTCTCACCTATTTGTTAGTCCATTCTGAAGATAGTGAGAAACCTGGTTTCCATTATCCTTAATATGTTTACTTATTTGATCAGTCCCTGGTATGTAACTATTCCCCCATCACTACCACAACCTTTTCCTTTGTACAAATACCCTCTGTACTCCACTCAAACTCTAACAAACCACACTCAAATGCTCCTTCACTTATTGATGTGAAGATCCACCCTTTTAAGGATCCGACACCAAGTGCCAGACTGTCCAAATGAATGTACACTTGCATTCCAACTCAACACTAGCACCCTGACTCTGAATTTTGACGTCCCTAGCTGTGTGTCACCACCCCCCCACCCCCACCCCCACACACACACTTCTTACCCTTCTACATTAAATTTTGAAGTAATTCAGAAACTTGTTATATTTCAAAATAATCAAAAAAGAAAAAAAGTAGTTTTCTTTTTCCAGTCATAGTGTTTTTGTTTTTGTTTTTGTTTTGGCTTAAATATATTTAGTTTCATTAATCTGGATACCTATATTTATGACAAAATAAGAAAAATAGTGAATGTTTGCAAATAAATGTCTCTGTATATACTGACCTTGTTTTATTTTTGTGGAGAAGCCACATGGAGTAGTGGAAACAAACAAGCAAACAAACAAACACATGGACTTTATGAGAGGCTGGATTCCAAATCCTAACTCCACTACATACCTGTAAGTTACTTTTTGTGTTTCATTTTCCTTACCGGTAAATGAAGATGATACTACCTATCACTAGTGCTACTGTGGATATCAAATGAGATAATTTATACAAAGTATCTGGCACATTAAAGGGCAGAATTTCTAGAAGAATGAAGCTTGAGACATCTACGACTAGAAAAGGGATTAACTGTGATTTCAATACTGGTGGTCGAGGATTTGAGGGAAGACTTTGAAATTGTCACCTAGACAAGATTTGAATGTAGTTATTAGTGTTACACTTACGGGCTTAGCAAGATGCAAAGTATTCTCTTCCTTTATGCTGTGATCTGTCTACAGTCTAAGATTCTTGAACAGAAATGTTCAATGAAAAGTCATAAGCAAAGTGGGAGAGATAAACATTTATACATTTACATCTTATTCACATTCTTTATTCCAACCATTTTTAGTCTACCACCCACACATTTGGCCACTAGAAATGTAGAGATCCTTAATGTATCTGTGTGAAATGTAACAAATTTGCTCATTTTCAATTAATCAGTGATAATTGAAGAGTTTGCTTTTTTTAATATAGGGAACTATTTCTTCTAGGAAATGAGGGAGAAATACAGACACATATAGAAACAGATGAGTTCACAGGGGACAAAAATTATTTACATGTATATTGGTTAGCTTGTCATAAGCATAGTATAATTGTTTTCCAAAACTCCTGTCAAGGTGGACCCTAAATAAAATAGCTCATACATCTAACTCCATGTAGATTTAGTTTGGCACCTTATCAGTACTAATGAATGCCACATTCATGACTCAAGATGACTCCAGCCCCAAGCTGTTTGGTCCCATCTCTGGTCTTCTTAAATCTTCTCTAAGTCCCCGATTTCAAAAATCTTCCCCTAAATCTTGACCATACAGTACCCAAATTATGTATAATGCCTACTCACAGAAGACATTAGGCCTTCAGACTTCTGGAATCCTGACTGCAACCTGTTTAAATTGGCTTGAGCATATCCCCTTTATAGTCTGCAGACAGTTTATTCTTTTCACAAAGAGAAGCGCAGGCAATATGGCTGTGAGATATGGAATGCTAGTATTCTGCAAACTATGGAATACTCTCTACATATAAATGAATGTTGTTACAGTTTAAATGTCGTCCCTAAAGAGCAATTCACTGTTTTCTAACTGTGCAGTAACCAACTATGTCTTTTCATTTTTAGCAATATAATTTTCTATGAGAGAATTATCCATAGCTGACCAAATAGCTCCAGCTATTTTTGACTCTAGTTTTCCTGATTTTACTCTTCCTCTATGCTACAATTACTTTAATTTCCATGGACTTCAAAAGTAGTTTGTCTACTGCTATCACCACTCTTGGTCTTTATCAGTAGAGTGGTCGCACTTTTCTTTAACTAGAAAAAGATTGTTTTCCCAAAGTGAACATTTGCAAAGCCACTAAGAAAAACAAAAAAGATGATAGAAGGACAAATAAAAGCATTTCAGAAACAGAGAAGAGGATGTCTTTACTGATTAAATTTAGCCTTCTATTTTGGCTTGCTTCAGATAGACAACAGGCTTAAACTTTGTGGTTATTTATTCTTTGTCTTTTACCTTAACTCTATTGAATAGCTGCTAACTAAAGATAGTCAGTCTTCTAGTTTAAGATAACTTTAGATCATACTGAAGTTTAAAGAAAATGTCAACCATCTTAATTAATTTATAATACTCTAGTATTTTCATTAATTCTGACCCTTCAGGCTATCCCTTATGGCCATAGGTTTTGATATATGACTTTCTGGACTCTCTGGATATGTAATGTAACTGGCCCCTAAATGTAACTGGCCCTTCTTCTGGTTTTCATGTCACAATCGAGTAATAATTAAGAGCTCAGACTCTGGGGGCATCTCAGTTTTGGGTACCCCCTCTCATAAGAGAGCTGGACTTTCACTTTAATAAAAATCTTTGCTCCTCTACCTCTCAAAAAAATAAATAAATAAAAGAGCCCAGATCTTGGAGCCACAATATTCAGGTTCAAATTAAGGTCTGCCACTTATTAGGTATATATGGCTTTTGGACAGCCACTTAACTTCTCTGAGCCTCAGTAAAAATACCATCCACACCATAAGGCTATTGTAAAGATTAAATAGGGGCACAGTAATATTAATATCTGGTACATAATAAATGCATATTATTATCACCGCTTTCCCTAATTGTAGCTACAAATTATTGAATGTCAATTATGGGCCAGGGGCTTTACATGAATTATTTACAATTATTACCTCAAATTCTTCAACTAAAACAGTGTTTCTCCAGCTTTATAGGTAGGAAAATGAGGCTCAGAAATTGAATAAGTGACTATGTGTAAATTTACACTGTAAGTAATGGAGCCAATATCTCAGAACTCAAACCCAATTCCAAAGCCGACACTATGGCCACTGTACTGGAGGTCTATGCAATATTAAGCCCTCAACAGCGACAATCTATTTCCTGGTCCGTTTCTATAATATATTTGGTTTGCTTAAAGTAAATTCGCCACTCATTCTTTTAAGATGGTTCTGTTTTAGTGAAGGCTATCCTAACTGTTCATTTCAAAAACTTTGCCCTATAACTTTGGGCCCTGAGTAAGAGACATCTTTCTTAGATACAGACAGAAACAATGTACAAAGAATTTCTAAAGAAAGGTGTTCTCAACCTCATCATAAAGGGGAGACTCAAGTTGCTTCTGACTGTCCTGATCTCACATTTTCAATTGAAAGAAGAAGAAAATGAAATAGCAATGGCTGCTTCAACCATTATTACATTTAAGTAATTATTTACCATGACACTCATTCAATTTCTGTACCACAGAAAGAAATATTGACATTTATTTAACCATTTAAATATGTTTTATTTAGCCAGACACTATGCCAGAAAGGGGAGTTTTAATGCTGCAGTAAACAAGACTAAGAAGTTTCCTGCCTTTTGGAACCTATATGGTAGTGATAGAAGACAAATAGTACTTGAGTAATCAGATAAAATTAGTCTGTTTCTCATAATGCTAAGCTTGGTGAAGATGGCAAAATAAAAATCTTACAAAATAATCAGAGAAGAAAAGCACTTTTTAAAAAGGGTGGTCAAAGAGGCCTCTTTCGAGAGGTAACGTTTGAGCAAGAGCTGAGTAATCAAAAGAAATAAGTGATGGAATTATCTGGGGAAGAGACCCCAGCAGGGGGAACAGACATGAAGGGTGTGAAGCACAAATTAGTCTGATGAGTTCATGAAACAAAAAGACAGATGAGAAAGTGATGTCAAGATGATGACATAGGTTGCTCCAGACTTTGCTCCACCTCACAAGAAGACCAACTAATTATTCATGGACAAGACACCACTGAGAAAATCCTAGAACACGGGAGTGAGGCTGAAGCATCCCCTGCACCACAGAGACCAAGACAGATCACACTAGAGGAGTGAGGAGAACAGCTGCATGCTGACAGCATCGCTCCTCCCACAGGCTGGTGCAGCAACATGCCAAGAGGTGTCTCTTGAGCCTACTGTTCCTCCAGTGGAAAAAGCAAGCCAGGTATTATGGGTCGCTTTCTGTAAGTCCCTACTCTGGTCTAGCCCCACAAGGATAGCAGAGTAATCTGTGGGGCTCAACCTCAAGGAATCTTATTATGATGGAGAAAAGGGAGGGGCTTCCAACAACACTTGGCAGACTGAGTTTCTACTTGCAGTAGTCCAACCAGTGGATTTGCTCATCTGCATAAACAGGTAGGTAGTGCAGTAAGAAGAGGGAACTTGGCACAGTGCAAGTCTGCCAACCCAGGCAGGGGAGCTGATCCATAGCCCCACCTGACACCAGCAACACTCCAGCTGAGAGAAAGGTGGGTGGAGCTGCCTGCCCTTAGTACTGGGCATGCAGAATTCCTCTGCTATGCTCAGGCAAAGGAGTTAATCCATAGGCTCACACACTGCTGACTGTAGCTCTCAGCCACTCACAACCAGAAAGTCTGTTCAAGAAAATTTGTGACATTTCTGAAGTGGGCCCTACCAACCCTGCCCAGGAAAACTAAATAATAGCCCCACTTGCTATAAGGTGTGGCTCCTGGCCCCATCTGACAGGAAAGGTGATGAGAACACCTGGAAGCTGCTACATAACCCAGCAGTACTCAAGATGAGAGGCAAAGCTTATCACCAGCAGAGCAAAGCAAGAAGCCCTGATTAGCCAAGGAACTAGCGGAATGGGTCAGCTTAAGTTAATATGAGAAACGAAGAGTCTTACTCTCCTTGGACATGCTTCTCCTGCTGCTCCCAAGCAGGGAAACTAATTCATAGCCCCACTCATTGCTGAATACAGCCTTAAGCCTGCCTGATCAGAGAACCTTACCGCACACATGGGAAGCTGCATAGCCCATCCAACAGCCTTGTTTACAATGGCACTTGAACAAAGAGCACAGCCATGACTTTCCCTGTCTGCAGAGCAAAACCAGTGCCCTCACCTGACCAGGATTCTGGTTGCCAAACCATAAGCCATGCAAGTCTTGGGTTTTGTTCTGCTGCCTCACCAGAACAAGGAAGACAATTCATAGCCCCACCTACTGTTGAGTATAGTACACAGTTTTGATGTTTTTGTAAGCTAGACCACAGAATTCAGGCAATTGATGAGCCCATTATATAACCTCATTTAGGCAAGTAACCAAAAGCAGAAGTCCTATCCAGCTGTTATCAGACAGTGGCACACCCTCTCACCTCTCACATCAGAGATTGAACAGTTGCCTCACTTAAAAATAGACCCTAATAGCAGGCCCCACCTGCCAACGAACATTACCAGCAAACACATCCAGAAACCCAAAATGAGCTGAATGGTCAGAAGAACCGACCCTTCAAAGACTGGAAGTTCAAATGCACAGATACCAATGTAAGTAGAAGAACACACAGACAACAAAATGAAATTAAAAAACAAATGCATGTACAAAATGAGAGGTTCTACAAAAAAGAGGAAGAAAGAAAAAGAAACTAACAACAGCAACGAAAACAAATAGAAATCCTATAGCTAAAAATATGCAATAACTGAACTGAAGAATTCAATAAAGAGCTTCAAAAGCAGCATCAAACATGCAGAAAAAGGAATTAGTGAACTGGGAGATAGGGCATTTGAAATTATTCAGCCTGGGGGGAAACAAAAAACTTGGATATTCCCATGTAAAAAAAAAATGAAACTAGACCTCATACACCACTTATAAAAACTAACTCTAAATAGATTATAGACTTAAATGTAAGACCTGAAACAATAAAATTAAAAGAAAACAGGAAAAAAACTCCTAGACATGGATCTTGTAAATGAATTTTTGGATATAACACCTAAAGCACAAGCAACAAAATAAAAAAATAAACAAGTGGGATTACATCAAACTAAAAAGATTCTGTACCACAAAAAAAAAAAAAAAAAAATCAACAAAGTGAAAAGATAATCTACAGAGTGTACAGAATTGAAAATAAAATTTAGAAATCTTATATCTGGTAAGGGGCTAATATCACACACACACACACACACACACACACACACACACACACACATAACGACTCAATAGCAAAAAAACAAAAACACATAATTCAATTAAAAATGGTGATGGAAGGAGAACTGACTCTGGGTGATGAACACACAATGGGATTTATAGATGATGTAATACAGAATTGTACACCTGAAATCTATGTAATTTTACTAACAATTGTCACCCCAATAAATTTAATAAAAAAATTAAAAAAAAAAAATTTACAAAAAAAAAAAAAAATTGGGCAAAGACCTGAATAAACAATTTTCCAAAGAAGATATATGAATGGCCACCAGGTATATAAAAAGATGCTGTACATCAGTAGTCTTTAGGGAAACACAAATCAAAACTATAGTGTAAAATCTCTCCACACCTGTTAGAATGGCCTTGATTAAAAAGACAAAAGATAACAAATGCTGGTGAGTATATGGAGAAAAAAAACCCTTGTGCCCTGTTTGTGGGATTGTAAACCGTTGCAGCCACTATGGAAAATAGTATGGGAAATCCTCATAAACTTAAAACTAGGACTACCATATGATCCAGGAATTCCACTACTCAGAATATATCCAAAGGAAATAAAAACACTAACTCTAAAAGGTATCTGTATCCCCACATTCATAGCTACATTAATTTTGAAGACATGGAAACCAAACTAAGTGTCCATCAATAGATGAATGGATAAAGAAGTGGATATAGATAAAGATATAGATATATAGATATATGTGTGTGGGTATATATATGTATATATGTGTGTGTGTGTGTGTGTGTGTGTGTATATATATATATATATATATATATATATATATATATATATGAATATTAATTAGCCATACAATGAGGAATTCCTGCCATTTCAACAAGATGTATGGCCCTTATGCTAAGTGATGACATTATGGCAGGCAGCATGCTAAGTGAAGTAAGACAGACAGATAAATACAAATACTTTATGATCTCACTTACTTGTGAAATCTGAAATAAATAACTCACAGAAAAATTGATGAGATTTGTAGTTACCAAAGAAGGAGCATGATTTGGGGGGGTGGGGTGGGATTGGAGGAAGGTAGTCAAAAAGTACAAATTCCCAGTAATAAGATAAATAAGTACTAGGGATGTAATGTACGTACAACATGACGATTATATAATAGTTGATACGGCTGCTGCTATAAATGAAAACTGTTAAGAAAGTAAATCCTAAAAGTTCTCAGCAAAAGTACTTTTTTATTTTTTTATTTTTATTGTATCTGAATGAGATGATAGATGCTAACTAAACTTATTGTGGTAATCATTTCACAGTATATGTAAGTCAAACCATTATGTTGTTCAGCTTAAACTTATACAGTGATGTTTGTCAATTGTATGTCAATAAAACTGGAAAAATATAATAAAATAATTAAAAATTATAATAAAAACAAAAGAAAGAATATATGTGTGGAGAACTCAGGAAACATGTTTTGAAATAAAATTGGAGACACAAAGAACATTTTGATGGTTGCCTGATGGGAGGAGGTTGGGGAGGTAGGTGAAAATGGGGAAGGGATTGAGAAATAAAACTTGGTAGATACAAAATGGTCATGGGGATGTGAAGTATAGCATAGGGAATATAGTCAATGACATTGTAATAACTATGGTGTCAGATGGGTATTAGATTAATTGGGTTGATCACTTTGGGGGTGATATACTCGTAGATGTCTAATCACTTGATTACTTCATGGGTTATATAGATGTCTAATTACTATGTTGTACAACTGGAGCTAATGTAATATTGTATGTCAACTCTAATTGAAAAATTAAAAAATATATATATTTAAAAAATTGCAGACACAGATTGGGCCCAAGACATGTGGGGCCAAATCACATAAAGAGCTTGTAT
Organism: Rhinolophus sinicus; assembly: GCF_057876585.1. Taxonomy (NCBI): domain Eukaryota; kingdom Metazoa; phylum Chordata; class Mammalia; order Chiroptera; family Rhinolophidae; genus Rhinolophus; species Rhinolophus sinicus. The sequence goes on along the minus strand of NC_142518.1, from coordinate 54,291,315 downwards.
TTTATGCTAAATGGAATGAAAGCTGTATGGAGGATTTAACTGTGGTAGTTATTTCATTCACACATTTGAGGCATCTCTCTGGCTACTATGTAGAGAATTTATTGCAGAGGGCAAACGTGAATGGAGGACAATCAGTTAGAAGGCAATTGCTGTGGTCCCTGTGAGAGGATGAGGATATAGACTGTGGTGTTGACTGTGGTATAAAGGCAATCCTGGAGGGAGAACTAGGAAGTGAACTCTTTTAATTCTATACAAGAATATACTTTTGGTAACTGAGAAGCTAAAAAGCATTTTTTGTTGTTGTTTCCTATATATTACTTAGCAATGTTTTAAATCTGTTTTGGAATCATGAGGTCTTAATAAATGATATAGACCCTTTCTCCCCCACCCCCCAAAAAAATATGCTTATATACATATACACACGCACACATAATTTTCAGACAATACAAAGGGCTTCACTCCTGCTAAGATAAGAATGCTCAACTTACAGTTAACTGACTTACCATTGCATCCTGGTGACATGACCTCCACAAAATGGACCAGACAAAACCCATAATGGGCATCATTTGACCATCTCCAGTGCTTCAGGCCATGTTCTTTTTCTTCTGGCTCCTAGGGAAGAGTTATTACCATAGATGAGCATGTAGATCAACTGACAATTGTCTGCATCATCTTGAAGATATTCCAAACCAATGCAAGTTATGTAATAGATACAGAATAAAGCTCCACACATTAATTGTGTGCATATACCAATAACATATAGCACATGCCTTTCCCCCTGAGTTTTCAGAATTAGAAAATGATAGTTTTCTTATTAAACATTTACTTCTTTATGTATTCCAGTTATTGTTACCTGTTGATAACTGAGAGAATATTCTTTATAATGGTCACAGATAAAGCTAAATAAATCAACTACTTACTCAAAATTATATAAAAGTCTACACAATCATCAATAAAAACAGTTACTTGCGTATCTAGATAACTCATGTGATATATAATATGTTTACATAATATTTATATTTCACCTCATCGTGGACTTTTTAAAGATTGTTTGACAGCTAGTTCAACCTCAATATAGCCGAATTATCTAGGCTTTGGTTAATACAGTCCTTGTATACAAAAGTGACATATTTTAGTCCTGAAAGGACGTCTCATGATTTATCTTTTTACCTGTAACCAAATATTACTAAAACTACCTGGGACGTTCTTATGCATTCCAAACATTCACTCTTTAGATCCACCAACAATTCTGCTCCAAACTACTTTTCCCTTCTCCGTAGATGTGTGTAGCTGGCATTTGCTGTTTTTGCTCAGCAGACATCATTCACCCTACTTATTAGCAATAGTATCTTGGGTGTAAGTTGGTATACACCCCTATATCACACAGCCAATGGACTTGAAGGAAAGTAGGCCCACCTGAGCTTTGAGAGAGCTCAAATCAATCAGCACATTTCAGGCTCTGAAACCGGTGATTATTTTAGGGATGTGTAAATTAAAAGTTTATGTATGGTGGGTAAAGAAGGCCTTGCTAATAATGTGACATTTGGGCAAATATGTGAAGAAGTTGAGGCAATTAGCCATGTGGATAACTGGGAGATCATTTCCCTTTGGCATTCCCAAAGCCCTTACTCTGCATTTCCATGCCATTTATTACCTTCTATTTTGATGTATAATTTACTCGTTAATCATGCTTCTTATTCAGTCTTTAAGATGTAAGCATAATAAAAACACAGATCTTTGTGTATTTACTCATGTACTTCTAGCACTTAGAACAGTGTCTGGCATATAATACTGTTCAAAAATATAAGTTAAATGCAGTCAGTGAGCAATGCACAAGTAAGTACATGCAATCATACCTCCTAGAGTCCATTGACCCTAGGCACGTTGTGGATATGCACTTCAACGGGTATTCTCTCCTGCTTAGCTTTTTGCTTAGTTCCCTAGGCAGATCACACGATGCAGAGGTGAATGGAATGCTTTCCAGAATTTTTTATGGGTCAGGAATAAAAGTTTCAATTCTTGCTGAGGCTTCCCTTGAGGGAAAGATGAAACCAGTTTTCTCCCACACTCCCTTTCAATATTTTCATAGTTGACTCAGAGGCAAAAAAAAAATCACAGTAAATCAGCCTTCTACATGATTAGGCACCTCACTCGCTGGATATTTCTGTTTTAGAGTAGGCTTTTCACTTTCCCTTGCATACTACAAATCTCATTCAAGCATCATATATGTTGTGTATTTGTTTATACATGCATTTTCCCAAAGTGAAAATATTCTTTCCTAATGAAGGATCAGAAAATATGGTAGTTTTAAAAGAGCAGATTGTCATCCACATGTAAGCTAGCTGCATAGTTTGCATATCTCAGAGAATCCTATTATATTATGTTTTAGATTACTCAGAGTAAATTACATGAAAAGTATTTTTGGAATGTATGATTTGACAGTGTGATGTCTATGGATAAATATATGCATACACATACATGTGCAAATTGATAAACACAAAAATTCACACATGATTCTATATATATATATATATATATATATATATATATATATATATGACAAAAGTTCTTTTGTGTTTGTTTTATATTGGTCTCATATAAAATTATCACAGATTTAGAAGCTTAAAGGATCACAAATTTATTATCTTACTGTTTCATAGATCAGAAGTCCTGGTACGGTATCGCTAGCTGGTTCCTGTGCTTCATGTCTCACAGGTAGAAATAAAGGTGCCAGCTAGACTGTGCTCCTTTCTGGAGGCTCTGAGGAAGAATTTACTTCCAAGCTCCTTCAACTTGTTTACAGAGTTTCGTTTGTTGTGGCTATGGTGCTGAGGTCCCTATTTCCTTTCTAACTGTCTTCCTAGAGCCTGTCGCATCTCTTGGAGGCTCATCATGTTGACCTTCCTTCTGCAAACCAGCAACAGTACATTGAGTCCTGCTCATGCTTCAAAATTCTCTTTTTCTTCTGACACAATTTATCTGACTTCAGCCAGAGAATGTTATTTGTTTTTAAGGGTTCAGGTAGTCTCACCCATATAATCCACAATAGTCTCCTTATTTAAAGATTACTACATAGTAACTTTAATTACGACTGCAAAATCATTTTAGCTACATAACATATCCATAGGTTCCAGAAAATAGGGAATGGACATCTTTGGTGGGGAGGAGGGTGGATGATAATTCTGCCTAACATATTTCTCAACCCTGTCTTAAACTTTCATCTCTTATCCATTGACCTCCAGAAACGATATACTTGGTTTTCTTTTGTAGAATTATTTATAGCACGTACTTCAAAAGCATCTACACTTCAACCCTTCTTAATAGCCTTTCTCCAGAACTCGCTATTGAGGTAAAAATAAACCAAATGTAGCATTATGCATATATAATCTGTTCTAGTCAAACAAAACAAATCGAAATTCCAAAAATCTGGATTTTTTTTTCTTTATTAGGCTGTCATACAGTTAACATTATATTTTAGTATCAGGAAAAATAACTTAAGAATTTAAATAGAATTTGTCTAATTTTTACAATTGTTTTAGTTCTATTGTCTTCCCTGACTGCTGCTTTTTAAAAATGTTTAAGCTTTATCTTTCCTCTCTTTTTAGAGCATACAACAACAATTTATTTGGAAATTATTTTAAACACTATACTCTGCTAGAATAGATAAAATTTCTTTTCAAAAATATAATTCTGAATGTTATAACTAGCTTGATTAATGAATTATGCACAAGCAGCTGATGTTTGAGGGAGAGATACTGAAGTGGCAATTAGAAAAGTGAATATTGACTGTTTCAGATGTTTATTTGCTAAGAAATGACTCTCCTTGAGTAAATATAAAAGCATCAGTTATTTGGAGAAAGGCAATGACTCACCCATTTCATCTTGCTTCAGTTTGAAAAATTTTCCTGTTTTATTGAGAAATAATTAACATACATGACTGTATAAGTTTAAGGTGTACAGCATGATGGCTTGATTTACATATTGTGAAGTGATTACCACAGTGTTTAGTTAACATCTGTCATTTCATACAAATATAATAAAAAGAAAAGAAAAAAATTCTTCTTGTGACGAGAACTCTTAGTATCTACTTTTTAAACAGCTTTCCTATAAAAAATGGATGAGGTACTAAATAGTCATGTAAGAAGACATGCAAATGGCCAAGGTGCTCAACATCACTAATCATCAGGGAAATGCAAATCAAAACCAAAATGAAATATCACCTCATACCTCTAAGAAAGGCTATCATCAAAAGTGCAAGAGATAAGTGTTGGTAAGGATGTTGGGAAAAGGGAACTCCTGTGCAATGTTGGGGGGATTCTAAACTTGTTCAGCCACTATGGAGAACAGAATGGAGGTTCCTCAATAAATTAAAAATGGAACTATCATATGATCTATAAATTCCACTTCTAGGTATATATCCAAAGGAAATGAGAACAAGTTATCAAAAAGATATATGTATTCCCATGATTCAAAATAGCCAAGATATGGAAACAACCTAAGTTTCCATCAACAAACAAATGAAGGAAATAATATATATAAATATATATTATATATTATATGAATACTATTCATGAGAAAAAAAGGAAATCTTGCTGTTTGGTACAACATAGGTGTACTTTGAGGACATTATGCTAAGTGAGATAAGTCAAACAGAGAAAGACAAATACAGTATGATATCACTGATATGTGAAATCTAAAAAAAGAAAACTCAAACTGAGAGAGAGAAAGAGGAATAGTAGTTATCAGGTGTTATAGAATCAGAAAATGGTAGAGATGTTGTTTAAGGTTAATACTTGCAACTAGTAGATAATTAAGTCGTGGAGATCTTATACACAGTACAGCAATTATAGACAATAAAAGTATATTATAAACATTAAACTTGCTAAGAGATTCGATCTTAACTGTTCCCACCGCTAGAAGAAATGACAATTATATGACACTGTAGAAATGTTAGCTAACCCTACAATGGCAATCATATTGCAATATAAGTGCATCAAATCAATGTTGTACACCTTAAACTTATACAGTGTTATATATCAATTATTTCTCAGTAAAAATGAGAATAAATATCACTAATATATTCATTTAGCTAATAAATAAAAAATAAAAATAAAGTGCCTATTTTAGGGTTTATGGCATATGTAGAATTAAAATATATGGTGAAAATAGCAAAATAGTCAAGAAGAAAAAAATGGATGTATACTATTGAAAGCTTCATTATATTTGAAGAGATATAATATCACTGTGATAGTTCAAATTGTACATATGAACCAAAGAGCAATTCTTAAAATAACAAAACAAGAGTTATAGTTAGTAAGTCATAAAGAAGATAAAACAGAATCACAAAATGCTCTACTTACTACTCTAAAAGAATGCATTGTAAAATAGTTTGTCAGAAAAAAATATATTTATTTTGCATTTTTATTTTATTTAAGATTTTTATTGAAGTATAGCTAACATACAATATTATACTAATTTCAGGTATATACCATAGTTACTCAAAATTTATATACCTAAAGAAGTGGTCACCATGATAAGTCCAGTGACCATCTGACACTGTACTATGCTATCACAATATTATTGACTATATTCCCTATGCTGTGCATTACATCAGGTGTACAGCATAGTGGTTAGACATTTATATAATTTAAGAAGTAATCCTCCTAACTAATCTAGTACCCACCTGGCACTTTACATAGTTATTACCATATTATTGACTATATTCCCTATACATTACTTCATATCACATTGACTATTTTGTAACTTCCAATTTGTATTTCTTAATCCCTTCTCCATTTTCATCCAGCCCCCCTTCCATCTGTCACCCTGATTGATCTTGTGCCCATGTGACCCCATACATAGTTATTACAATATTATTGACTATAATTGTTATGCTATACTCTACATCCCCACGACTACTGTGTAACAATCAATTTGTACTCCTTAATCCCTTCACCTTTTTCACCCACCCCCAAACCTCCTTCCATCTGGCAACCATCAAAATGTTCTCTCTGTCTATCTATGAGATTGTTTCTGTTTTGTTTGTTTATTTTGTTCTTTACATTCCACTTATAAATTAAATCATATGACATTTGTCTTTTGCTGTCTGACTTACTACACTCAGCACAATACACTCTAGGTCCAACCATGTTGTTGCACAAGGCAAGATTTCATTCTTTTTTATGGCTGGGTAATATTCCATTATGTATATGTACCACCTCTTTATCCATTCATCCATTCATCCATTCAGGGACACCCAGGTTTCATTCATTTATTTGCTATTGTAAATAATACTGCAATGAGAGTATGGAAGAACACATCCCCTCAAAGTAGTGTTTTGGGTTTCCTTGTATAAATATCCAGAAATGGGATTGCTGGATCCTTCTTTGTCTCTTCTTAAACCTTTGTTTTAAAGTGCATTTTGTCTGATATAACTATTGCTACACCAGATTTTGTTTTTGTTTCCTTTTTCATGAAATAATATTTTCCATCCCTTTACTTTCAGTCTGTGTGTGTCTTTTGACCTGAAGTGAGTCTCTTGTAGGCAGCATATGTAAGGGTCTTATTTTCTTATACATTCAGCCACCATATGTCTTTTGATTGGAGCATTTAATCTGTTTACATTTAAAGTAATTGTTGATAGATATATAGTTATTGCCATTTTATTAATATTTTTTATTTATTTTTAATTTTTACATCTTAAAGAATTCCCTCTAAGATTTCTTGTAATACTGGTTTAATGGTGATGAACTCCTTTAGCTTTTTCTTGTCTGGGAAGCTTTTTATCCGTCCTTTGATTCTAAATGATAGTTTTGCTGGGTAGAGTAATCTTGGTTGTAGGTCCTCACTTTTCATCACTTTGAATACTTCCTGTCAATCCCTTCTAGCCTGGAAAGTTTCTATTGAGAAATTAGCTGACTCCAATGAGAGCTCCCTTGTAGGCAACCAACTTCTTCTCTCTTACAGCTTCTAAGATTCTTTCATTGTCTTTAACCTTTGGCATTTTAGTTATGATGTGTCTTGGTGTGGGCCTCTTTGCACTTTCTGTGCTTCCTGGGTTTGAATGTCCACTTCCTTGGCCAGGTTAGGGAAGTTTACCATAATTATTTCTTCAAATAGGTTTCCAATTCTATGCTCTCTCTCTTCTCCTCCTGGTACACCTATGATGTGAGTGTTGGTACACTTTATATTTTCCCAGAGGCTTCTTAAACTGTCCCTATTTTTTTGGATTCTTTTTTCTTTTTTGCTGTTCTGCTTGGGTGTTTTCTGCTACCTTATCTTCTAAATCACTGATTTGATCCTCTGTTTCATCTAATATACTGTTGATTCCCTCTGATGTATTCTTCATTTCAGTTAAAGCCACCGGAAGCAGATTGGGTGTGCCTGAAAGTTGGGTGGGGCGTGGTCTCAGAATCACCAAGGCTGGGCGAATGCACAGCCTTAAACAGGCTGATGAAGACTCAGATATGGCATCTGCCTACAGCTGCACACCAGGAAGGGGGAGGGTTCAACAAAGAAACAATGGTTTCTGCCAGCTCCCCTGTCTGGGAGAAAGTTGCCCCTCCAGCCCTCGTTCTGAAGCCAGACAACTCAGTTACTCCTTGTATGTCCCTTTCACCTTTTGAGCTGCTGCCCCAGCACTCAAACTCAGAGTGAGTGAGTTCATCAGCAAGTAAAACTGTTTGTCATCTCTTTAAGAGAAGCATGCCTGTGATTCCAGCCACCCTCTGCCTCACTCAGCCACAATCTCCGCTGGTTTTCACAACAAGAAATTATGGGGAATTCTCACCCAGTAGTGGAACCCTGGGCTGGGGAGCCTGGTGTGGTGCTGGGATCCCTCACACATCCCAGAGGGACTTCTCAGCCAAGGTATCCCTCCCAATTTTTAATGGTCACATGCGGATGTGGGATCAGCCTGTTCCACATCTCTGACCCTCCTACCAGTCTGGAGGTGGCTTCTCTGTATGTCCTTAGTTGTAGGGCTTCGGTTCAGCAAGACTTCAGGTGATTCTCAATTATGGTTATTTTGTAGTTTAGTTGTAATTTTAATGTGGTCATGAGAGAAGGTAAGCACAATGTTTTCCTACTCTACCATCTTGATGGGAAACCAGAAAAAAACAATCTCACAAGCTACAAGTAACAGTATGCAATTCTCCCAATTTCTCATTACCCCACAGTTTAGGGAACAGATAATCTGCTTATACTTTGGCCACCATTTCAATAGAAAGGAACCTCATCCCAGTTAATGTTCTACATATTTATAGGATCAGGTAGAAAAATAGGTTTTATGTCATTATATAATAGTGAGCAATCTCTGTAAAGTTCTCTGGTTGGGGAAATGATCTTGTTAGAAATGAGGAACCTACAGAACCCAATGATAGCCTTTTATTCCTTGAACTAACAGACCTGCTAAGCCAGTTCTCTGGTATACAAGCTAAAGGAGGAAAAATAAATAAGACTTTAGGGCCATTTGGATCTATGTACTGTTAGGGGCCTGAAATATTAATTTAATCAATTAACAGTAAATTAAGGAATCATGAAATTTACCAAGGTCCAAGCGCTTGACAGAGGTGTGTTCCATGTTTTTATAATGTATTAGATACTTCATAAGTGTTGCAGTTGTGTATATGTAGTCATTAGGAATAAGGTTGAACCTGCATATGAAAATTTACATAGAAATATATTTTTTTGCCAATTCACAAGACCTGAGGAGGTCTAATATTTCCTTGCACTTTTTTTTTTCTGAGATAAGTAAGAAGTCAAGAGGAATATATAGCCCATTATTTGGTGCCATTAAATGGTCTTGATGAGTTATCTGAGTCACGAAATAACTATAATATATACAAAAATTACAATAACAAAAAAACGTTGATTTTAAGTTTGAGAAATTACAGAAATGTCAATTTGGCTAACTTTAAAGAAGTGTTAAAAAAGAGTTTTATAATTCTTCAGTGCAGAGTAAGTCCATAAATGTGAAAAAAAATGTATTAATCAAATTTAATATACCACACATTATTGAAACTAAATGTTGCAGTAAAAGAAGATAAAAAAGAAATTATATATTTTTTACTATTATAGCATATTAAGATTTTCAGTATTTCTGATTTAAAAACAAGCTAGTCAGTCATGTGAGATGTTTTACACATTGATACATGAAGCTTTGGGAAAGAAAAGAAATCAATAGACTACCATTCATACGTTACTGTTTGAGGAAATATTGAATTTATATTTGTGGATGGTTCCTAAAGTAGAACTTTTTAATAAGGTTTCCTGGGTTCATATACAAACCTATCAGGTTCTTATTATAAAATAGAATACCTGTAAAAACTTTAAGAATACTTTTTAAAAATAACCTCTATTGCACTTCTAAAATAAACCCACTGTAAAATAACATTGATTATTCATGTAAATGTATTATGTACTTCTCCTCCTAGCAGGTTTCCACTCTAAGCACAGTCACATGCTACATAACATTTCAGTCAATGACGGACCACATAAAGGACAGTGGTCCCATAAGATTATGATGGAGCTCAAAAATTCTTATCACCTAGTAGCATTGTAGCCATTGTAAAATGTAGTGCAATGTATTACTCACATGTTTGTGGTGTTGCTGATGTAAGCAAATCTACTGCACTGCCAGTCATATAAAAGCACAGCACATACAATGAATGATGTCCAGTAAATAATAATAATAAACAACTATGTCACATGTTTATGTATTTACTACTCTATACTTATTATTTTGGAGTGTACTCTTTCTACTTATAAAAAATAGTTGTACGTAAAACATTATGCCTTGTTATGTGAGCAGCAGCCTCATACATCTCATGTTAACTATGTAACATTTAAGTCTTTAGCCATTTTAAATTTATTTTTGTATATAGCATAAGAAGGTGGTCCAGTTTAATTTTTTGCATGTATCTGTCCAGTTTTCCCAGCACCACTTATTGGAATAAAGACTGTCTTTATTCCAAAGTAAATTCTTGCTTTCTTTGTCGTAAATTAAATGACCATATAGCCATGGATTTATTTCTGGGCTCTGTATTCTGTTCCATTTATTTGTGTCTGTTTTTATGCCAATACTATGCTGTTTTGATTACTATGGCCTTGTAGTAGTATAATTTGATATCAGGTAGGAGGATACCTCCCACTTTGTTCTTATTTCTCAGGATTGTCATGGCTCTCTGGGGTCTTTTATGGTTCCATATAAATTTTAGGATTATTTGTTCTAGTTCTATGAAAAATCCCATTGGTATTTTGATAGGGATTGCATTGAATCTGTATATTCTTCTAGGTAATATGGATATTTTAACTATATTGATCATTCCTATCCATGAGCATGGTATGTGGTTCCATTTATTTTTGGTTTCTGGACAACTTTGTACATCAAAATCAGAAGAACTATTTTCTTATATCATGGTGTATTTGTATACAAAAGAGATGAAAATATTGTGTACCAAAATGAAAACAGTATAAATGTCTAGGTATTTTCTCATTGACATTTATTTGATTCATTCTGTCTTTTTACATTTTTGAATATGTCTGAATGAACGTACATTACTTGTGCATTGAAAATGTGACCAAATATTGAAAAAACTATGTTTTGTGGATAGATATTAATTTACAAGTAAATGAATACTTGATAAATTAAGAAATTCTTAGGAAAAACAATTTTCTCTTATCCAAATCGAAAGCCTAATAGTTCCACATTCCCCTCCACTTAGTACTTTCTTGAAAACCAAAATTGTTTTTGTTATTCTATTCTCATTCCAAGCAGAAGGTAAACATATTCTGATGACCTTTAAAATACCATCAATCTTATATTTTAATATTTTAGGTGTATGTGCTTCAGTATGTGTTTATATATACAAAGGGTGCCAAAAAAACATGTATACACATTTTAAGAAAGGAGAAAAAAAAACTGTGTTAAAATTGTAATACTCAATATATGTCAATGACAAAAGATGAATACAAGTCATGTGTATACATTTTTTGGCACCCTCTGTATATATATAAACTTAATCACACTTACAATGATTTTTTGTTTGTTATCTGTTTGACTTGCAAACATAGATATGAATTTATTAGAATTAGTGCCAAAAATAAAATGATTTAACATACTGTTATATCAAAAAGATTTAAGCAATTTCCACACATTTGGTTTTGATGGCTTTTATAACATTGTCATGTGCCATTCACTTCACTTCAAAAGACTAATCTGTATTTTGAGAAAATAATGTAGTTAGAATATCATTGGTCAAATGCATAGAAATAATGAATGCTTAATATCCATTAAATGTACTATTTTAAAAACTCTAATCTCTTTAAAAATGAAAATCCCTTTATTGCTCTTATGAGAATTATGTGGTCATTATGTTTTGAGGCATATTTAAATCTAGCAATCTGACTACTAATATTAATCTAATGTTAATTTTATAACAATTATATTCATTAGGGTACTTGAATTTTAGAGATATTATTTGATGGCAGCCAATAATAACCATTATTAATAAAGTCTGCCGGTGTGTTTTGTCTGTTTATATATTTCAAGCTGAGCTACTTTGCTTCTGCCCTATTTAGGCGAGTTATGTTTTGTGTCCTGTAGTGTATGGGGCATAATTTTTATATTAAAAGTAAAGAAACATAATCAAGATGCTTTAAGTGAAACACTACATTAATATCACTTAATCAACTGAAATGTTATTTTGTTGTTTTTCAATCTTTCGTATTCCTACTATGTACTTCAACAGCAGATCAACTAAGTCGTTTTGAGGGAATTAATGCCTGTAATATATTCTTCGTTTCCATTATTATATCCTTCATTTCTGACTGGTTCTTTTTCATGGTTTCCATCTCCATTTTTATGAGCTCAGAAATAATTCTTCTCTGTTTGATAGAGTTGACTTTTATAATGGATGGAGTATGGACAATCTTTAATATCTTGACATGGAAAGATTTTCTCTGCCAAAATTATGCTCAATACTGACACTGACTCTGTATTTGAAATCTGTAGTTAAATCTCTTCTCTAAAGACACTTGCCATTATGTAAACTTCCTCTAAAATGGACAACATTAAGTTTTGTTTTCCATAAAACCCTTAGATAAATTCAGTTTCTCAATCTTGGATGTAAATCATACACCTGAGATATTAGGGCCATAAGAGTGTTATTTTGAAGATGAAGAAAGGAGGAAAATAATAAAGAGGTAAAGGTTAATCCAGAATGGATTTGCTGCCCCAGTGGAGGACAACAGTAGAAGACCCTTGAGCAGATGGCCAGAAAAAAAAGATAAGTTATTGAAATACTGTGAATTATAGTGGAGAAACGATGTACAAAAGAAAAAAGTAGAAAGGTGTTGAAGTTTTATCTGCATAACTGTTTTGTCAAGGGTGGGCAACGGCATTTGCAACCATGCAAGCGTAATCTAAGCCTGTCTGGAAGGAACACTCTCCTCGCAGATTACAGTTAATGTAGTCTTTTCACATTTTAGGTTCCCCAATGTCTATTTAAAGATATGGAAACTGGAAATATTGTACTCAAGAATTGGCCATTTATATTCACAGTAATCTCACATTTTTCTTAAGTATTTATATATTAAAACAAAAAAACTCCCATCCACAAAAATGAAAACTGTCACACAGTGCCATAAAATAAACCACAGAATAAATTCTAACATAGAAAAATGGATTGGTGGCAGTTACTATTATCTAAATAAAGTACACTGCCTTCAATCTCAATCATTTCATAAAATGTCTGGGTGAATAAGTGGTAGTTCTTAATAAAGACTCAGAGTAGACTATAACTTCTTTTCCCTCAATTTTCTTTATATCTATTTCCTCTTATAATATTTTCCACAGTATGAACATAAGAGAGGCTTATCACATGTGATCAAGTTAGTCAGGTCACAGACTATAGTTTGTTTTTAGTTTTGTTTTATATTTTCTGGGTTATTTCATTTAAAGTCTAACAAAGAGGCATAAACTGATTACCTGTTTAATTAAACAGCTAATAAAAGATCCAAATTGAAAAATACCACAGGTCTGAAGGTTTTTTGTTTTGTTTTGTTTTAATTAGTTTCAGGTGTACAAAGCAACATAATAGTTAGACATTTAAATCCCTCATAAAGAGATAACCCACCCCCCAAGCTACTACCCCTCTGACATCTTGTATAGCTGTTACAATACCATCGACTATCTTCCCTATGTTAGACTCCACATCCCGTGACTATATATACACCTACATATTTAGTTATAATTGACATTCAATATTATTCTACTTCAGCTCTTCAGGTGTATAGTGCATTGGTCAGGCATCTACACAATATATGATGTGATCCCCCTGATAAGTCTGGTGCCCATCAGGCACCTTACATGATCTTTACAACATTTTTTATTATATTCCCCATACTATATTAACTATTTATTTATATTTCTTAATGCCTTCACCTTTTTCACCCTGACCCCAACCCCATTCCCATCCATAACCCTGATATATCTAGTACCTATCTGGCACCATACCTAGTTATTACAATATTGTTGACTATATTCCTTACGCTATAATCTATATCACCATAACTACTATATAACACCCAATTTGTTCTTCTTACTCCCTTCTCTTTTCACCCATCCTTAACCCCCTACCATCTTAAAGAAGTCCCTCTAAGAGTCCTTGTAATACTGGTTTGGTGGTGATGAACTTTTTCAGCTTTTTCTTGTCTGGGAAGCTCCTTATCTGTCCTTCAATTCTTAATGACAGCCTTGCTGGGTAGAGCAATCTTTGTTGTATATCATTGCTTTTCATCACTTGGAATATTTCCTGCCACTCCCTTCTTGCCTGAAAAGTTTCTGTTGAGAAATCAGCTGACAGTCTTATGGGAGCTCCCTTGTAGGTAACTAACAGCTTTTCTCTTGCTGCTTTTAAGATTCTTGCTTTTTATTTAACCTTTGGCATTTTAATTATGATGTGTCTCAGTGTTAGATTCTTTGAGTGTATCTTGTTTGGGACTCTCTGTGCTTCCCAGGCTTGTATGTTCATTTCCTTCACCAGCTAATGGACGTTTTCTGTCATTATTTCTTCAAACAGGTTTTCAATGCCTTGCTCTCTCCCTTCTCCTCTGGTACCCTTATAATGTGAATGTTGGTATGCTTGATATTGTCCCAGAGGTCCCTTAAACTCTCCTCAATTTTTTGGATTCTTTTTTCTTTTTGCTGTTCTGGTTGGGTGTTTTCTGCTACTTTATCTTCTACATCGCTGGTTGGATCCTCTGCTTCATCTAATCAACTGTTGATTTCCTGTAATATATTCTTCGTTTCCATTATTGTATCCTTTATTTCTGACTGGTTCTTTTTCATGGTTTCCATCTCCATTTTTATGAGCTCATTGAGCATTCTTATAACCAGTATTTGGAACTCTGTGTTTGATAGACTGCTTATCTCTGTTTCACTTAGTTCTTTTTCTGGAGCTCTGTTCTGTTCTTTAATTTGGCACGTGTTTCTTTGTCTCTCCATTTTGGCTGCCACCCTGTGCTTGTTTCTATGTATTAGGTAGGGCTGCTATGTCTTTTGGTCTTAGCAGAGTGGCCTTATGTAGTAGGTGTGCTGTGGGGTTCAGTGGCACAGTCTTTCTGGTCACCTGAGCCATGACCTCCAGGTGCATCCCTTGTGTGGGTTGTGTGTGCCCTCCTCTTCTGGTTGAGCCTTGGTTGATAATTGCACATCAATGTGAGGGACTGACTCATGGGCTCAATGATTGTGGGGACCGGCCTTCACTACAGTGGAAGAGTTGTTGTGCAGGGACTGATCCTACAGAGCAGGATCTGCCTCAGTAGGACACTGGTGCCTGCCCAGTCTGCCCCTTGAGTATGTTGTACTTGGAGATGACTAGGTGATGCTCCAGCTCGTTTTGAAGCTGGCCACTGGGGGCATGAGATCCAGGACCACCTTGGAGGGGATCTGCTGTAGGTCTACTTCAGCCACAGCCCATGCCCCACCCGGGGCCATCTAGCGGGAGCCAGAAAGAAATTCACAGATGTCTGCCGTCCGTGCTGTGCTTGGAAGTGCCTTGAGAAGCCAAGCTGCAAACCAAGGCCAGCTGCCACTAGTGCCGGCTTAGGGCTGCTCACCCAGAGGTACAGAGATACTCAAGCCAAATGCTGCTTGTCTGGGTTCCAAGAATTTTGAGAGACCCTAGGAAAGTGCAGCTTGAGCCAAGAAAAGCGGTCTGCATGAAAAGCCACTGGAAGCAGACTGGGTGTGCCTGAAAGTTGGGTGGGGTAGGGTCTCGAATCACCAGGGTGGGCAAATGAACAGCAGAGATAAAGAAAGGGTGGCCACCTGTGTCTGCACTCCAGGAAGGGGGAGGGCACAGCAAAGAAACAATGGCCTTTGCCAGCTCCCCCATGCAGGAGAAAGCCACCTCTCAGTCCCTGTCCCAAGCCAGACAACTCAATTCCCCACCACTGGTCCCTGCCACCTTTCCAGCTGCTGCGCCAGCCCTGGAGCTCAGAGTGAGTGAGTCCATTAATGGGTAAGTCCACACGTGGTCCCTTTAAGAGGAGTGCCTGTGAGTGCAGCTGCACTGTCTCACTCAGTCATAATCTCTGCTGTTTTTCACAACCAAAAATTATGGGCACTTCTCTCCCTGGCCCTGGAACCCTAAGCTGGGGTGGGGCTGGGATCTCTCGCTCCTCTAGGGCGTGGGGGAACCCCACAGACAAAACAGCCCTCCCGATCTTTAATGGTCATGCACGGGTGTGGGACCAGAGCCCATTCCACGTCTCTGCCCTTTCTACCAGTCTGGAGGCGGCAACTACTGCATATCTGTCGTGCAGGGCGTCCGGCGGGGTGGCCTGCAGGGTCTCTGCTCCCGCTCCCCACACAAGAATGCAGGATATGGTGAGGCCAAAAAGGAACACCCATGGAGCCATAGGTAGGGGAGTCACACTAGTATATTCTCGCTGGCGGCACTATAGTCTCATTGGAGGCTGGATCCACACTGTCTGCAACCTTCCATCGTAACTGCAGTCCACGCTTGCCAGCCCAGCCACCATCTTCTTGCTAGCCCCCATTTTGCCTGCTAGCCTAGCCACAGCAGTTATATTAGTGGCCAATGGCTCACTGGTTACAGTTGACGGCCAACTAGCCACAGCTGATGGCCATCCCATCACAGTTGATGGCCTTTTACTACCTGAGCCAGCACCTTTCTATGTGAGGCCGAGAGCCTGGAAACTGCTTTCTGGGGCTCTGTCCCCACAATATCCTTAGCTGAAAGGCTTCAGTTCAGCTTGATTTTAGCTGATTCTCAATAATGGTTGTGTTGTGCGGGGTAGCCTGTGGGGTCTCAGCTCCCACTCCCCATATAAGAACTCAGGATATGGTGAGGCCAAAAAGGAACACCCATGGAGCCATAGATAGGGGAGTCATATCACTATAGTCTCACTGGCGGCTGGGTTGGAGACACAGGATGCAGGAGCCACAGAATCCGCAATCCACACTCCGCCACGTTCCGCCACTTGCAAGCTCAGCCACCATCTTCTTGCTAGCCCCCATTTGCTGCTAGCATAGCCACGGCAGTTATATTAGTGGCCAATGGCTCACTGGTTACAACTGATGGCCAACTAATTACAGCTGATGGCCATCCAATCACAGTTGATGGCCATTTACTACCCGAGTGAGCACATTTCCATATGAGGCCGAGAGCCTGGAAACTGCACTCCTGGCTCTGTGCCCACAGGTTGTTTTGTAGATTAGTTGTAATTTTGATGTGGTTATGAGAGAAGGTAAACACAGCATTTACCTACAGTGACATCTTGGTTTTCTGAGGTCTGAAGGTTTTTGCTAGTGCTGTATCTGGCTTTCTTTTCATACTTGAATGTGAAGATACCTATTGTTATGGACTAAATGTTTGTATTCCCTCAAAATTTTTATGTTGAAGCCCTAAACCCACAATACATTATTTTGAAATGGGGCCATTGGGAGGTATTTAGGGTTAGATGAAGTCATAAGTGTGCAACTGTCATGATGGAATTAGTACCCCTATAAGAAGAGACCACAGAGAACTTCCTCTCCCTCTCTGTCTCTGTCTCTCCTCATCATGTGAGGAAAGAGTGAGAAGATAGTCATCTGCAAGCCAGGAAGACAGTTGTCACCAGGAACCAAATTGGCCAGTGCCTTGTCATGCGGCGTGTCATGCAGGGTCTCTAGTCCCGCTCCCCGCATAAGAACGCAGGATATGGTGAAGCCAAAAAGGAACACCCATGGAGCCATAGATAGGGGAATCGTACTACTATAGTCGTGCTGGCGGTTCGGTTGGAGTCACAGGAAGCAGGAGCCACACTTACCTACAACCTGGCGTCCACTCCTCTCTGTCTACCAACTCCACTTGCTAGCTGCTATCCGTCATGCTAACTGCAATCTGCTCTTGCTAGCTCAGCCACCATCTTCTTGCTAGCCCCCCCCCCCTTTGCTGCTAGCATAGCCATGGCAGTTATATTAGTGGCCAATGGCTCACTGGTTGCAGCTGACGGCCAACTAGCCACAGCTGATGGCCATCCAATCACAGTTGATGGCCATTTACTACCTGAGTAAGCACCTTTCCACATGAGGGCGAGAGCCTGGAAACTGCACTCCTGGCTCTGTCCCCACAACCTTAACCTTGTGCTTTCTAGAACTGTGAGAACATAAATTTCTATTATTTAAGTCACCCAGTTTATGGTATTGTTATGGCACCCTGAGCTGATTGATATGCTATTTGCATATATCCAGTTTGGAGAATATCAACTTCTTTGTAAATTCTAGAGCCTGGTCTCCTAATTGAAGAGAAACTCAATCCACACATGATCTCAATTCATATTTAGATGGTGTCATGCGGGGGACCTGCTCGTTGCGCCATGTGTCATGCAGGGAGTCATGAAGGGTCTCTGGTCTCGCTCCCCACGTAAGAATGCAGGACATGGTAAGGCCAAACAGGAACACCAACAGAGCCATAGATAGGGGTGTCATACCACTATAGTCTGGCTGGCAGCTGGGTTGGAGACACAGAAAGCAGGAACTGCACTATCCGCAACCTGCTGTCCACTTTCCTGCCAACCAACCAACCCCACTTGCTAGCTGCAATCTGCACTTGCTACCTCAGCCACCATCTTCTTGCTAGCCCCCATGTACTGCTAGTGTAGCCATGGCAGTTATGTTAGTGGCCGATGGCTCACTGGTTACAGCTGACGGCCAACTAGCCACAGCTGATGGCCATCCAATCATAGTTGATGGCCATTTACTACCTGAGCCAGCACCTTTCAACGTGAGGCTGAGAGCCTGGAAACTGCACTCCTGGCTCTGTCCCCACAGATGGGATCTAAAATGATATGATATTTAGATGTCACTACATGGATTCTAGCCTGAGAAGTCTGTTTCAAAGAGGATAAAGGGGGTCAAATATATGGTGATGGATGGAAAACCGACTCGGTGGCAAACACACAATGCAATATATAGATGGTGTATTACAGAATTGTACACTTAAAACCTATATAATTTTATTAACCAGTGTCACTCTAATAAATTTAGTAAAGAAAGAAAATTCACATTGGGGAAAGAAAAACAAAGTGGCCATTTTGTAGGGCTACTCTGATGCATCATTAAATGTTTTATTATTAAAATTTTTAGTTCCTTTCAGAGACTTTTTGTTGGAATATGTCAATACAAATTTACAAAATTGACTAGTTAATTTTATCATTAAGATTTGGCCATTGGAAGCTTGTCAGCAAATGATTGTCTGACTGACTAGAGACAGTGATTGTTGTGTCATTGGAATTAACCCCTGGTCATTTGCAAAAGGAACAAATTCATAAACTCAGCCTGAAATGAGGAAAGCAAGGAAGTACGTTTATTCAAGAAGAAAGATGCCGGCATAAAAGTTGCCAGGGCAGACAACTGCACCTAACTTTAGGTTAGAGTTTTCTTATATAGGAAAGGGTAGGTAAATTTCCTTATAGCAGCAGATGTGACATATAGATTGAGGTCATTTCATTGGCATACATTGGTTAAAAAACTAGTTTCTTTCTGTGCATGCTCTTACCCAGAATGAATACAGAAAAACCCACGGTGGGTGGGGTGGCAAGCCTTAATGAACAGTTTATTTTAATTGTATTATAATGAGGCTAGAGTTCAACTAATGGACAGATTTTAACAATTTGTGCATGTATGAGAAACCAGTTAATACTAGTGGGGCCTTATCTCCTCTTTTTAGGAGTGTTTGGACATTTTAGATTTATTTCTAGGAGATGAGCTTGGGCAGTTCCTGTGGAGGGGATGCAGGCCTGGGCAGTCCCCTTTCAGGTTCATTTTTATTAACTCTTTTCTGCCTCATCAGTGATTAGTTGGTAGACCTAAATAATATAGGAAGTTACACCTGGTAGCTTCAAATTTGAAATAGTGGCTTGGTACCCATTTAAAGGATCACATTTGTTTTAATTTTATTAAAATCTGTACATACTCTATGGAAGGACAACTTTTTTTCCCCTCTTTTCTTAAGGCCACAGTTGATAATACATAAACTACTAAAGTCTAAAAAAAAAAAAAATTAAACAGTTTAACAACAATACTTGAAATCAATGCATAATTACAAGGAAATAAAAACATAACAAATATCAGTGATTTTGTATTACCCCAAATTGTAGTGGTCCTATTCCTTTATCCTCAGAAAATAAAATGACAGGCCTGTTTACAGCTTCATTCTACTTAATCTATCTACAGGATTCAACATTCTTAATCACTCACTCTCTCATGTGTTTGTTTTTTTTCCCCTTAAGTTTCCATGATATTGTGGGTACAGAGTCCCACAGAGCAGTTTCCAGGCTCTCGGCCTCACGTGGGGGGGCGTGCTGGCTTGGGTGGTGAACAGCTATCAACTGTGCTTGGTTGGCCGTCAGCTGTAGCTGGTTGGCCAATTGGCTACTGATGTAACTGACGGGACTGCGTTAATTGGTTGGTTGGCTCTCAGGCAGAAAAAAGCGAATGGCGGACTGCGGATCATGTGGATCCTGCTGTGTGTGTCTCCCCCAGCCACCAGCGAGACTATAGTGGTATGACTCCCCTACCTATGGCTTCGTGGGTGTTCCTTTTTGGCCTCACCATATCCTGCGTTCTTATGTGGGGAGCGGGATGAGAGACCCCGCGTGACAGACTGCATGACAGATATAATTTACTTTCTAGTTCTTTTGTCTCTTTGACCTTCACTCCTCAGTTTATGTTGTGGATTTGTCTTTCTTGTCATCAAATTCAGTGTTGAGCTGCACCACACTTTTCCCCCTTGCTCTCTTTAATACTCTTCCTTATCATTTATAAATTGATAACACCTGGGCTGACTCTGGCCCCAGAAATATTTAGTGCAGCATTTGCAATATTAAACAAGAAGAAGGATTTAAATGTCTTTCAAGCAGAGCATGTACTCTCCATTTAGGCCGTGGTTTTCATCTTTCATTCATCCTATAGTCTGTCTGCATTGCTCAATTATTTCATGTAACTTGACTTGGGGACCCCGACTCTGCATAGACTTTTGGGCAATCATATTATCTTATATTTATTTAATTATCATTTAATTTTTTATGACATTCACATTGACATTTATAGCACCAGGTTCTTTTCTGAGTTCCAAATCTCTATTTCCTACTAAATATCTCCATCACAATAAATAATAGGTACTCAGATTCATCTTGTCCCCAAATGACTTTATCATAATTTATACTAAAGCAACACTGTCTTATTTCCTGCAGTTGCTATTATACCCTGCCATCTTCTAGATCACAAAAGATAGAAGCTCTAAAGTCTTATTGTTCACTTAAACTCCGCTCCATCCTCCTAAAAACTAGGTGACACTCAGTATATCTATTGTGGAGTCTAGGAATGAGCGTTTTTCTCAACTTCCCAAGGTGATTCTGATGCTGATGCTTGTTGGACTACATTTTGAGGAATGATGATAAGAATTTCCATGTTTAACTTCCTCCTTATTATTTGCTATCTAAAGAATAGACCTTGAGATTATCATGCTAAGCAAAATAAGTCAGACAGGAAAAGTCAAGAACCATATGATTTCACTACCAAGTTTCCCCGAAAATAAGACCTAGCTGGACAATCAGCTCTAATGCATCTTTTGGAGCAAAAATTAATATTAGACCCGGTATTATATTATATTATTATATTATATTATATAAGACCCAGTCTTATATTATAGTAAAATAAGACCAGGTCTTATATTAATTTTTGCTCCAAAAGATGCATTAGAGCTGATTGTCCAGCTAGGTCTTATTTTTGGGGAAAGATGGAATATGTGGGATATAAAACTGAAAGCAACAAATGAACAAGACAAACAAAGAAACAAAAATCCATGGACATGGACAACACTTTAATGGTTACCAGAGGGTAAGGGGGAAAGAGGGACGGTAGAAGAGGGAAAAGGGGGTCAAATATATGGTGATGGAAGGAGAGCTGACTCTGGATGGTGAACACACAATGCAATATATAAATGATGTATCATAAAATGTACACTTGAAACCTGTATAATTTTAGTAACCAATGTCACCCCAATAAATTTAATAATGAAAAGTGGATTGACTTTTTAAATCACTCTACCTCTGTGATAGTTATCAAAACTGGAGTTTATTATTTTCCATTGCCACTGTCAAATAATTAGTTAAGACCCTTCTCTTTCCTTAACAGTACCATTGCTCTAGCTTCCAAATTAGTTGCCACTCTCCTGTCTCCTCTCATACTTTGTACAGATGATACAGTCATTTCTCTGCTTGAAACCCTTTACTGGATTCCTAATGCCAAACTACAAAGTCTAAATTCCTTAATATGTCTTGCAATTTTTTCTGCAACCTGAATTTAACACTTTTAGAATTATCATTCTCACCTCACACTGCTTTCCCCACAAACACATGCATGTTTGGCACAGAGGACCACCTAAGGTTGCATTATAATGGCCGGTTTTGTCCTGGTAATTTATTCTGCTTCATAGTGATTCTCCTTTGTGTCCTGTTCTTCCCCAATATCTTTAGGAGTCTTTTAGGATTTACCTTAAATAACACCTCCATCAAGCCTCCTTTAACCCACTCAAGATAAATTAATAGATCCCTCATCTAAGTAATCATAGCACTTTAAAATGGTTTCAATTATCATTTTTATCAGAACATATTATGATGGTTTTTAAAGAGTCTATTCCCCCAAATAGAATGTGATTTCATAAAGCCTTTGTATCATTAGTATTAGGTTCTCAATGCATTGTTTTCTTTGAATCAGTGAGTGAAAGAATGACTACTTAACCATCAGAAGTTTACTGATTTCAAACTAAACATGTTATCTTATGTCATCTTTTCAGTTTGTGTCACCTGCTGATATACATTTTTACAGCCAGGAATATCAGATACATAATTTTCTATTCATTGGAAAGGATAGTACCTTTGTTTGTTTGGTTTGGGATAATCTTGAGTCCTAGAAAATTGAAAGCTCTCATTTCTACTTTTTTTTTTTCTTTTCTGCTGTGTAGGTATGCCCTTAGTTCTTTATCTGTTGGCAGTTATAGAACAGTGATTGGAAATGAAACTCCACATTTCATTATGACAACTCACTCTTAAGATTTCTCAAAGGCCTAAGTAAATAGATGGGCAGTACTTTTCAATAGCCTTCAAATCCGAAGGTCAACTTCAGTGATTTGAGTAAGATAGAATATATTGGCTAAGTAAATTGGCATTACAACCATACAGAATAGGAAAGAGTAAAAATTAGTGCAATGAAATGTATTGAAAACGTTTCTCAAATTTTCTGTATTGAACAGGTAATATATCTGTGAAGATTTTTATGATATTCTTCAAAGAAGACTTAATGAGTTCATTTACTAAGAAAATATTAAGTACAAGTCACTATGTTAAGAACAATGGGGGAATATAATTATTGATCAAAAATAGATTTTTTCTCATGTTTATTATGTGGTGAAAAGAACCAATTTATAAACAATAAACAACAGATGACAATATGGAATAAATGTTATAATAATATCTCAAAATGTATCATGGAAATACAAAGAAAGAAGTTATTAATTTTGATTGGAGAGTAACCAGGAAAATGTAAGGTGAAGAATGAAAATGGACTGAATTAGAGTAATGAGAGAGAAAAACAAAATATGTGTGGATAGACTTAATGGTTATTCTAATAATGGAAATGATGTGGGAAAAAGTAAAGCATAATATTTAAGACTGCATCTCTGAACTTAGACTTTCTGAGTTAAATCCCAGTCCTACACTTCTTTTTTTAGATGAAACCATTTTATTTTACAGTTGATCCTTATTTTAAAATACAAGGACACTATGCTCTTCATATCAAAACATTAGTAACAGATACCTATACATTCTAGAAAATTATTATATAGACCCTCTCAAAGAAAAATGTACCCCATTAAAGGGCTTCAGTGAGATTGCTTGAAAGAAATTTGCATCTTGACTACTTCTTAAAAATACCATTGCATCACTTTGCATCTTTTGTTTCAAAGCATAAATTATTGTCATCAGTATGTGTTTCTGCATTATTACTTTGATAATATGAACATACGTAAATGGCCTTATCACTTAATGTTCCACTGATTTATCAGCCTTTTCTGCAGGTTCCTTAGCAAGTTGAACAGGCTGTTCCATTCTCTGTGGTCTTTAAGCTTTTTCTGTAAATGGGGGAAACATTATCATCATCATAGATAATAAACCCCAAGTCTTTCCAGTAATCCCAATAGAGACATTCTTTGTAGTTAGGTCTTGTTCTTCATGAAGTGTCTCTTAAGGTGCACAGACCATGTTTAACCAGTGTATTCAAATTTTACTCCGTAATCTCAGACATATATCTCTCCACATAAGTACAGGCTGATTGAGAACAAGTTCTAGTGGATATAGCTAAAAATATTTAGCAGAGAGACAGGTTTGGAAAACACGAGGGCCCACATCATCATAACCAGCAACAAGCAGCCTGACACCTGGTGGACTCCAGCCATATTGTGTTAGTATCTGGGTTTTGCTTCTAATTAGAAATACAAAATGAGACACTGGAAGAAATGAATTAAAAGGCTGCTAGTGCATAAAAGTACATAACAGTCTAGCATCGGCAGTAAGCCCAGAACTGAGATACCAATATGAGTGTGAACATGGAGTAATTTTTTTTTTCCTGATGAGCAGCAAACTCTGACTGTCCTCAATGCAGTCAACATTGCATAGGTTTTCCATTTCAGACCAACTGGCTGAATCTTGTCTGCCAGCTTTCATTGTATTGTTCAGTTTCCTTCCCTGGGTTTCCAACAGTGACATCATTGTCATACTGGTTGTGAAATATGGTTCCAGTTGTGGGCCTGGCTGCCACCTCCTACAAAGCTATGGATCAGGAGTTCTAGCCCCATACTTTATTTGCTATGTGCCCTTAAGCAATGAATCCTTTCATATTTTAGGTTTCTTATCTATAAAATAAGGATAACAACACTAACTTTCATAGGTGTGGTACAAGGATCAATTGAGTTAATGTATGTGACTCATCAAAAACTATGCTTGATATATACTTTTGTTATATAAAAGATTTGCAGTCATTGAGTCATCAATCATCATTATCATCATCATAATTTCATCATTATATGGTCCAGTAGGAAAAATAGAATTTGGAATATAGGTACTTAACAAAGATTTGTTAAATGAATCAGTAAATGAATTGATAAAGCGGAAAGAAAAAAGGAAAATGGGTTCAATCAAATCAGGGAAGATCCTGAATGCCAATTTTTGGCATTTGACCTTTATTTGTAAACAGATGTACAGTCATGTTTTTATTGATGCTTAAAATAGAAATATTAAATAAATACATGACAATTTGTGATTGAATTTATTTGTAAATTAATTGAGTTTATCTGTAATTTATAACATTTTTGTTCAGTATCATTGTTGCTTTGATTTTATATAAACATTCAGGATTCAGATAAGTTAATTACCTGGAGTTTAAAACTGTAAGTTGAGAGAAGAAATTGTACACTTTTGCTCATTTCTAGTTTTTTGTTCTTTTTTGATGAAAAGTCAGCTAATTTGATTATTTCAAAATAGTGATAGCTTTGATAAAATGTTTTCTGACACCACTCCACAAACTTCAAAGTATAAATAATTTATTTCTATTTTTTCAGATGTAGTTGTTCTAGGAATAAATTATTTTTCTTCCCCCAAATGTTCCATGTAATAAAACTAATAAATTCATATTGTCAAATCTCAATACAATATCCATTATAAGTGTGGAATCCTCTTCCTGGAATAGCTGCCATAAGAATTAACTGAAAACCACTCCTTTCATATATTTAATTTTTCTTATTTGGGCTTTGCTAATGTTAATTCAGTAGTACAAGAACCAAAAATCAACCTTAAAATGCTTTAATGGAATATTACTGTCCCATTAGAAAAGGGATATAATACAAATTTTAATGTTTTTTTAAATGCTATGCTGCTTATTCAAAGACAAAGCAGACTATCACATAAGGAAAGAGGGGCTACAAGAAAATGAAATAAATACTCTGGGGAATTTTTATGACACAGTGTTATTAGAAAATGTACAATTTCTATCTGATCTAATTTAGTTTCTATTTCTAGCAGATGGCAAATTTTAGTCTTTAGAATTTAATTACCCAAGCAGCTAATTGGAACTTTGAGACATTAAGATACATCAAATAATTTCATAGAAATATGCTATTGTAAAATGTAATTATTTTATAATATTCTACATTGCTTTTACTAGAGAAGGGGCAAAAGAATTTGAAAATATTAAAAGTGTCTCCTATAATTGTTGTATTAAATATTTTTTCAATTAAACATATTACAGGGAAATGCTATGGAGACTATACAAGGGATATATTTGCGAGTACAGAATGAATATATATTTCTAAGAGAAACTAAGAAATATATAACTGAACTTAAAAACTTCTTAAACATTATATGCCCCCAATTAATCAAGGTTAGATAATATTACCAGAGTAATCAGTAATATATGCAATCATCAGAATGAAGTTAAATAACTTTGAACTAGAAAAACAAATTGTATAGTAAATGTAAGTCAAGCTATGCTGTGCTTACAACAAAAATAACCCAAAACCTCAAAATCCAAAGTAAACACAGAAAAGTTTATATTTTACTTTAATTAAAGCTCAATGCCTGACTGGGAATTTTCCAGGAAGATGACCTTCATGAATTGACTGAGTACTTTTCTACTTTTATTTTGTGGTTCTATCACATAAATGTGGCTTCCATTGTCATTAGGGAATAGAAATCAGGAGACTCATGCATAAGCTCTTCAATGCTTCAGCCCAGAGATATCACATACCACTGCTGTTCACCACCCAGTGAGCAGAATTAGTTACATGAACTCTCCTCATAGGGATCTTAGTAATGTGGAGAGCAATGGATGTTCAGTGAGAAATAAAAATATCTGCAATAAGTTGAATACATATACTGTTCTCTTGGACAACTTTCTTACATTATATAAAAAACAAACTCAAAATAGATTAAATAATTAAATGTAAGACCTGAAACCCTAAAACTCCTAGAAAAAGAAAATGTAGGCAGTAAACACTTTGACACTCGTCTTAGTGATTTTTTTTCTTTTTCTTTTTCTTTTTTTGGCTATGTCTCCTAGGGCAAAGACAACAAAATAAAATTGAACAAATGAGTCTACATCAAATTAAAAAGCTTTTGCATGGCAATGGAAACCATCAACAAGATGAAAACACACCCTAGTGAATGATAGAAGATATTTGTCAATGATGTATCTAATAAGGGGTTAATATTCAAAACATATTTTTAAAAAACTTTTACAACTCAACATTTTTAAAAATCTGATTTAAAACTGGGCAGAGGACCTTACTAGACATTTCTCCAAGGAAGACATTCAGAGATGGCCAACAGATAAATGAAAATGTGCTAAACATAACTAATCATCAGGGAAATGCACATCAAAACCACAAAGAGCTATCACTTCACACCTGTGAGAATGGCTATTATAAAAAAGACAAGTAATAACGAGTGTTGGTGATGATGTGGAGGAAAGGGAAACGTGCACTGTTAGTGGGAGTGTAAATTGCTCCAACCACTATGGTACACATAATGGAGTTTCCTCAAAAATTAAAAATATAGAACTACCATATGATCCAGCACTTCTACTTCTGAGTATTTTTTTGAAGAAAACAAAAACACTAACTCAAAACAATACAGGCACCCCATGTCCATTGCAGCATTATTTATAATAACTAACATATAGAAACAACCTAATAGATGTCCATCAGTACATGAATGGATATAGAAAGTGTGGGATACATATGCAATAATATATTTTTAGTCATAAAAGAAGGAAATTCTGCCATTTATAACAACATTGGTAAACTTGGAGGGAATACTGTTGAGTTGGCTCTGACTCAGCAGAGTATTGGCGACTTAAGAATGAATTATGTCCACCTTGTCCTTTTCTCAACAGCCCTACGTGGCTCCTGTAGACTCATGTTTATGGCTTCTTTTATGAAATCAATCCATCTCATATTTTGTCTTCGTCTTTTCCTGTTGCTGTCTATTTTTCTTTGCATTACTGTCTTTGCTAATGCTAACTGAAATAAGTCAGACAAAGACAATTGTATATTTCACTTATATGTGGAATTAAATTTGTTTTTAAAATACAAGTTTATAGATACAGAGAGCAGATTGGTGAATGACAGAGGTGGAGGATGGGTGGTGAATAAAATGTGTGAAAGGGGTCAAAAGTTGCAAATTTCCACTTACAGAAAAAAATAAGTAATAAGGATGCACTGTACAATATGTTGACTAGCTAATAATACTGTGTTACGTATTTGAAAGTTTCTGAGAGAGTGAATCGAAGTTCTCATCACAAGAAAACAAATTTGTAGCTATGTGTGGTGATGGATGATAACTAGACTTATTGTGTTGCTCATTTTGCAATATATATAAATATTGAATCATTATGTTGTGTACTTGAAAATAATGTTATATGTCAATTACTGAAAAGATAGACAAATAGATGAATGAAGTTAAATAGAGTTCTCAGATATAGATCTGATGAAATATGGTTAATTGATTTTTTGCAAAAGTAGAAAATCAATTTAATAAAAAAGTAGTCTTTCAATAAATTATGATGGAACAATTAGATAACCATACGCAAAAACAATGTACTATGAACTATATATCATAACTTTAAAAAATTAACTCAATATAAAAGCCTCAATATAACACACAAAACTATTAACATTTTAGAAAAACTAGTAGCAACTCATTTTGATTTTTGAGTTATACAAATAATTATTTGAATATGACACCAAAAGCAGAATCCATAAAAAAAAAAAAAAAAACCACATACATTAACTGTACTTCCTCAAAATTTAAGACTTTTCCTCTACTGAAAACATGGTGAAGAGAAGGAAAAGATAATCTGTAAAATATCATAAATTATTTGCAAATTATACATCTGATAAAGTACTTGTATCTTAAATATATATAAAAAAACTGTCACAATTCAAAAATTAGGGACAAGCTATTAAAAATGTACAATTTTAGACACTTACCAAACAAGATATACAGATTGCAAACCAGCATATAAAAATGTGCTAAACATCATAATTTATTATCAAAGCAAATTAAAATCAAAAATTGCATACCACTATATTCCTATTAAAAAGGCTTAACAAAAAATTAGGCAATAACCAAATTCTGGTGAGAATGTGAGGTGAGAGTTACCCTCATACATTGCTAGTGTGAATGAAAGCTTGTACAGCCATCTGGAAAAACATCTGGCAATGTAATAATTTACAATCTAACAATTGAATTCTTAGGCAAAATTGAGTAAATGGTACAGAGATCTCCATATATCCACTGCCTTCACACATGCATAGCCTCCTCCATTATCAACAACCCACCTCAGAGTGGTACATTTATTACAATTGATGGATCTACATTAACACATTATCATTCAGAGTCCATAGTTTGAATTAGGGTTTACTTTTCGTGTTGTACATTCTATGGGTTTAGACAAACATATAATGACATGTATCCAACATTAGAGTATTGTACAAAGTAGTTTGACTCCCTAAAATTCCTGTTTTCTCTGTCTATTTATCCCTTTCTCTTATCTATCCCCAAAAAATCACTGATATTTTTATTCTTCATAGTTTGGCTATTCCCAATGTTATAAAATTAGAATCATACTGCATGTAGCCTTTTCAGATTGATGTCTTTCATTTAATAATATGCCTTCAAGTTTTTTCCATGTCTTTTCATGACTTTGTGGCTCATTTATTTTTAGCACTGAAAAACATTTTATTGTTTGGATGTACCATAGTTTATTTATCTGTTCATTTACCAAAGGATATCTTGGTTGCTTCCACATTTTGGCAATGATGTATAAAGTTGCTATGAATAGCACTGTACACGTTTTTGTGTGTACATAAGTTTTCAGTTACTTTGAGTAAATGCCAAGAAGTGAAACTGCTGAATCTTATAGGTAGAGAATGTTTAATTTTGTTAGAAACGAAGAAATGTCTTTCAAAGTGCTGTTCCATTTTTGCATTTTTAGGAGCAATGAATGAGACTTTCTGTTTCTCCACATCCTTGCCATAATTGGGTGTTGCCAGTGTTCTGGATTTTCGCCATTGTAATAGGGATGTAGTGGAATCTCATTGTTTTAATTTCTACTTTCCCCGATGACACATAATATATAGCATTTTTCATATTCTTAGTTGCCATCTGTATATCATCTTGGGTGAGGCAGCTGTTAATGTCTGACTCATTGTTTGTGTGTTTTTTCTTTATGTGTTTCTGAATTTCAAGAATTTTGCATATTTTGGGTTACAGTTCTTTATCAGATATGTCTTTGAAAATATTTTATCCAAGTCTCTGGTTTTTCTTTTTGTATTCTCTTGACAGTGTCTTTCACAGAGCAGGAGTTTTTAATTTCAACTAAGCCCAGCTTATGAATTCTTTCTTTCATGGATTGTGTCTTTGGTGCTCTATCTAAAAAGTCATCATCTAACCAAAAGTCAACTAGTTTTCTTCTGTTATATTCTAGGAGTTTTATAGTTTTGCATTTTAAATTTAAATACATGATCTGTTTGAGTTAATTTTTATGAAACACGTATGGTTGGTACCTAGATTCTTTTTTAAAAAAATTAATGTTTATTGGGGTGACAATTGTTAATAAATTTACATAGGTTTCAAGTGTACTATTCTGTGATACATCATCTATATATCAAATTATCTGTTCGCCATACAGAGTCAGTTCTCTTTCCATCAACATATATTTGATCCCTTTTACCATCATCTACCACCTCCTCCCCTCCTTACCCTCTGGTAACCACTAAACTATTGTCTGTGTCTATGAGTTTTTGTTTCTTCATTTGTTTATCTTCTACCTTTGTTGTTTTCAGTTTTGTATACAACATATCAGTGAAATCATATGGTTCTCTACTTTTTCTGACTGACTTATTTTGCTTAGCATAATAATCACAAGATCTATCCATGTTATTGCAAATGGCATTATTTCATCTTTTGTTATGGCAGAATAGTATTCCATTGTGTATATATACCACATCTCCTATATCCAATCATCTATCAAAGGACACTTAGATTGTTTCCATGTCTTGGACACTGTAAGTAAAGCTGCAATGAACGTCGGAGCACATACATCTTTATGGATTAATGTTTTCAGATTTTTTGGGTAGATACCCAGGAGAGGGATTGCTGGGTCATATGGTAATTCTATTCTTAATTTTTTCAGGAACCTCCACGCTGCCTTCCATAGCAGCTGCACCAGTCTGCATTCCCACCAATAGTGTATGAGGGTTCCTTTTCTCCAAAGCCTCTCCAGCACTTGTTATTATTTGTACTGTTGACGATAGCCATTCTAACTGGTATCAGGTGGTATCTCATTGAGATTTTGATTTGCATTGCTCTGATGATTAGTGATGTTGAGCATTTTTTCCTAAGTCTGTTGGCCGCTTGTATGTCCTCCTTGGAGAAATGTGTCCTCAGGTTCTCTACCCATTTTTGAATTGGATTGTTTGTTTTTTTTGGTTGTTCAATTACATGAGTCCTTACATACTTTGGATAGGAGCCCCTTATAGGAGGCGTTGTTTGCAAAAATCTTCTCCCATTTGGTTGGTTGCCTCTTTATTAAGTTGATGGTTTCTTTTGCTGTGCAGAAGATTTTAGTTTGATATAGTCCCATTCATTTATTTTAGCTTTTACTTCCCTTGCCTTTGAAGCCAAATTCATAAAATGATCTTTGAACCCAAGGTCCATCCATAAGTTTAGTACCTGTGTTTTCTTCTATGCAGTTTCTTCTCTGAGGTGTTATGTTTAGTTTTTGATCCATTTTGAGTTAATTTTTTTACACGGTGACAGATAGCAGTCTAGTTTCATCCTTTTGCACGTGGCTTTCCAATTCTCCCTTCCAGCACCATTTATTGAAGAGGCTGTCTTTCCTCCATTGTATGTTTTTGGCTTCTTTGTCGAAAATTATCTGTCCATATTTAAGTGGGTTTGTTTCTGGGTTCTCAATTCTATTCCATTGGTCTGTGTGTTTGTTTTGCTGCCAATACCATACTGTTCTGATTATTGTTGCCGTGTAGTACAAGCTGAAGTCAAGGAGTGTGATACCTTCAGTATTGTTCTTTTTTCTTAGGATTGCTTTGGCTATTTGGGGTCTTTCGTAGTGCCATAAATATGTGATGATTTTTTGTTCTATTTCTTTTTTAAAAAGCCATTGGGATTTTGATGGGGATTGCATTAAATTTATATTTTGCTTTGGGTAATGTGGCCATTTTAACTATGTTGGTTCTTCCAATCCATGAACACAGAATGTCTATCATTTCTTTGTGTCTTCTTCAATTTCTTTTAAAAATGTCTTATAGTTTTCAGAGTGCAGGTCTTTCACATCCTCGGTTAAGTTTATTCCTATGTATTTTATTCTTTTTGTTGCAATTGCTAAAGGAATTGGTTTATTTTTATTTTACTTCTTTTTCTGAGATTTCATTCTTAGTATGTAGGAATGCAATGGACTTTTGTA
The DNA here is from genome assembly GCF_057876585.1 of Rhinolophus sinicus. Classification (NCBI taxonomy): domain Eukaryota; kingdom Metazoa; phylum Chordata; class Mammalia; order Chiroptera; family Rhinolophidae; genus Rhinolophus; species Rhinolophus sinicus. The sequence continues at coordinate 54,259,208 of NC_142518.1, read as the reverse complement.
CGTTGATTTTGCAGCCGAAAACTTTACTGTATTCGTTTATTTTTTCTAATAGCTTTTTGGTGGATTCTTTGGGGTTTTCTACTATATATAGCATCATGTCATCTGCAAAAAGTGACAATTTAATTTCTTCATTCCCAATTTGGATGCCTTTTATTTCTTTCTCTTGCCTGATTGCTCTGGCTAGGACTTGCTATACTACATTGAAAAGCAGAGCTGATCAGGGACAGCCCTGTAATGTTCCTGATCGTAGAGTAAACAGCATCAGTTTTTCACCATTAATTACGATATTAGCTGAGGATTTGTCATATATGGCCTTTATTATGTTAAGGTATTTTCCTCCTATACCATTATATTAAGTGTTTTAATCATAAGTAGATGTAGTATCTTTTCAAATGCTTTTTCTGTATTATTGATATAATCATATGATTTTTGTCCTTTATTTGTTTATGTGGTGTATCACATTGATCGATTTGCGTGTATTGAACTATCCTTGTGCCTCTGGGATGAACCCCACTTGGTTGAGACATGTAATGTTTTTAATGTATTATTGCATCTGATTGCTAGAATTTTGTTTAGGATTTTTGCATCTCTATTTATTAGTAATATTGATCTGTAATTTTCTATTTTTTGTGTTATCATTACCAGGTTTTTTATCAGGGTAATGTTGGCCTCATAAAATGATTTATGGAGTATTGTCTCTTCTTCAATTTTTTGGAAGAGTTTGAGTAGGACAGATATTAGATCCTGTTTGAATGTTTGGTAGAATTCACTAATGAAGCCATGTGGTACTGGACTGTTGCTTTTGGGAAGGTATCAGATGACAGATTCAATTTCCTTACTGTTAATCAGTCTATTTAGATTTTTCAGTTCTTCGTTCCTCAGCCTAAGAAGGCTAAATGTTTCTAAGAACATGTCCACTTCTTGCAAGTTTTTTAATTTGGTGGACTATAGTCCTTCCTAGTATTCTTTGATGATCCTTTGTATTTTTGTGGCATCTGTGGTAAATTCCCTTCTTTCATTTCTGCTTTTGTTTATTTGTGTCTTTTCTCTTTTTATCTTAGTGAGTCTAGCCAATGGTTTGTCAATTTTATTAAAGATTTCAAAGAACCAGCTCTTTGTCACATTATTTTTTTCTGTTTTCTTTCTGTTCTCTATTTCATTTAGTTCTGCTCTGATTTTTATTATTTCCTGCCTTCTGCTGACTCTAGGTTTTATTTGTTCTTCTTTTTCTAGTTTTTTAAGGTTTAACATGAGGTTATTTGGGATTTTTCATCTGTCTTGAGATAGGCCTGTAATGATATAAATTTCCCTCTTAAAACTGCTTTTGCTGCATCCCAAAGGTTTCGGTAAGATGTACTTTCATTCTTATGTGTTTCTATGTATCGTTTGATCTCTCCTCTTATTTCTTCTTTGACCTAGTCGTTTTTTAAAAGTATGTTATTTAGTCTCCATATATTTGTGGGTTTTCCTGCTTTCTTTTTGCAGTTGATGGACAATTTCAAAGCTTTGTAGTCAGAGAATATGCTTGAGATGATTTCAATCTTCTTAAATTTGCTGAGGCTAGTTTTATGTCCCAATATATGGTTTATCTTTAATAATGTTTCATGTATACAAGAAAAGAATGTATAGTCTGATGTTCTAGGATGATATGCTCTATAAATCTCAATTATGTACATTTCATCTAATGTGTCATTTAGGGCTGACATTTCTTTATGTATTTTCTGTTTGAATGATCTATCCATAGCTGTCAATGATGTATTTAGGTCCTCTACTATAATTGTGTTGTTGTCAATTCCTCCCTTTAGTTCTGTTAATAGTTGCTTATATGTTTCTGTGCTCGCTTATTGGGGCCATAAATATTGATGAGTGTTATATCTTCTTGTTGTATAGTCCCCTTTATCATTATGAAATGTCCATCTTTGTCTCTTGTTACCTTTTCTATCCTGAAATCTGTTTCATCATATAAGTATGTTGAATCATGTCTGTTACATCATAATTACATCAAATGTAAGTATGAATACACCTGCTTTTCTACCCTTTCACTTTGAGTCTATATTTATCTTTGCAGCTAAGATGATGTGTCTCTTTGAGGCAGCTTATGGTTGGTTTTGCTTTTTGATCCAATCTGCTACTCTGTGCCTTTTTATTGGGGAGTTAGTCCATTTACATTTAGGGTGATTATTGATATATTAAGATTTCCTATCATTTTATCTTTTCTTTTCTGGTAGTTCCATGTTTCCATTGTTTCTTTGCCTTTGTGTTTCTATCTGTTATTTTAGTTTGGTGGTATTCTATGATTTTTTTCCTATTTCTCTTGTTTTATGTTATGTGTCTCAGTTCTGAATTTTTTTTTTTAGTGGTTATTATTTATGTAAAAGAAAATTTCATATATACAGTAGTCATTTCTTTTCATGTTATCTCAGTTTCCCTTTGCATATTCAGACCTCACTCCCCTTTTATGTTTTTGTTGTCACAAATTATCCCTATTTATGCTGTGAGTTAATTTCTGTGTTAGAGTGGCAAATTATCTTCTTCTCACTTTCTTTTCTTATGTTTTTATCTTCTTTACTTTTTATAAAGTTTTACTTTACTTTAATTTCTTATATTTTTATCTTCTTTACGTTGGAGTGAATAGTGCCCTATTCTGTGTAGGAATTGCCATTTCCTGCTTCTGTCTGTCTGTTGGTAATCTTACTTATACTTTTGTATCCTGTTGTTTTTTTGTTTCAGGTAGAATAACCTTGTTCAGTATTTCCTGTAATGCAGGCTTTGTGGTGGAAAATTTCCTCAACTTCTGTATGTCTGGAAAGGTCTTTATTCCTCCTTCATACCTAAAGGATAACTTTGCTGGATATATAATTCTTTGCTGGTTATTTCTCTCTTTCAGTAGTTTAAATACTTGATTCCATTGTCTCCTGGCTTGCAGAGTTTCTGCTGGGAAATCTGATTATATTTGAACGGGCTTTCCTTTATAGGTTATTATTTTCTTATCCCTGGCTGCCTTGAGAATTCTTTCCTTGTCATTAATTTATGACAGTTTCAATATAATGTGCCTTGGAGGACATCTTTCGTAATTGAGATAATTAGGTGTTCTGTTTGCTTCTTGGATTTGAGGATCCAGTTCTTTCCATAGGTTTGTGAAGTTCTCATTGACTGTTTGTATGAATAGGCTCTTTTCGTCCTTCTCCCTCTTTTTTCCTTCTGGTATAATCATTATTATTGTATATAGTTTTTCTGACCTAGTCAGAAAATTCTTTATAGAGTTCTTTCATTTCTTTTAACTTTCAAGGCTGTCTCTTCTTCCATCTGTGTCACTTCCAGATTTACATCTTTGATATCACTAATGTTTTCTCTATCTGTCAGCTCTACTTCCACGCTCAGTATTTCATTCTCCATTTGTTTTATTGAATTCTTCATTTATTGAATTTTCATTTGTTTCTTTTTTAACATTTCAATCTCTTTGGTAAAATATACATTTTGTTTGTTGATTTTATTTCTGACTTCACTAAGCTACCTATCTGAGTTTCCTAGCATCTCGTTGAGTGTTTACAGAATGGCAGTGCTGAATTCTCTGTCATTTAAGTCACATATTTCCATGAGTTTTAAGTTTATTTTCTGGAGATTTTTTATTTTCTTTCTGAGCTGCCTTGTTACCTTGGTTATTCATCATAATTAATGGGTGTCTCTTCCTGGGTATCTACAGCAGTGAATTCTGCAGCAGGCTTATCTGAAGAGGTCTTTCTTTTGTTTTCCACCAGGTAGCACTGGAGCATTTTATTTTCTCTTGCCCTATTTTGGCTTCTCCCAGTAGAAGATTTCCTGGAAAAGTGGGCATCTCCTCCTTGACCAGGTCATGTGGGTCTCAGGGCACCACCCTTGTGGGCGGATGTGATGGGCAACAGGGTTTGAGCCCTTGAAACCCAGTGCTGCCCGTGCAGCCAGATACAGAGTTATGGACCTCAGCAGCCCTTGGTGCCCCCACTAGGATCAGCTGTGAAAAGTGCGGTTGGGACGGCCTGAGAGAAGCTTCTGTTGTGTTTCTGCGTTTGTTCTCCTTTAAGTAATGGTGATTGCTAGACCTCAGCTACCTCGCCGTTTTAGCTCCTCCCAGGTCACTGGAATTAGCTGCAGTGTGTGTCTCCCACTCAGAAACTATCTCTTCAGTTCCAAGGGCTGTAGATATTCTGGTCTTTAATCCGACACTTATACCATTTTTTTCTGAGGCCAGCTGCCTAACACTGGGAGGGTGTGAGGGTGGCAAAGTCTGGGAGCATGGGGAGGAGGTGGCCAGGCTCCATGGCTTTGTTTTCTACATGGTGGTGATTGCTGTTAGACCACAGTTGTCACATTTCTGTACTTAGGTGTTTTCCCGCTGGTCTGCCTGATGACTACATTCAACTGTATTATATGCTGATCACTCAGGCAGGATTGCTGGGGCCACAGAGAGTGCACCTATAGTTTCCATCTTCCCCTCTCCCAGGACTACAGTCAGTGAGTTCTGAGCTGCATCCCACAGCCCCCATCTCTGCATGTCTCCCTTCCCATCTCCCTTGTTTGACCCGATTTGCCCACCTTCAGATGTTTCAATGCGCAGATCTCTCAGATGTATTTGTGTGTTGCACAGGGAATCCTTTTTTAAATTATAGCTATCCAACTTATTGTAACTTCAAGAGGAGAGATCAAGGGGTACCACTCACACCGCCGTGTTTCTGATGTGACCTGTCAGCTGTTTTAGATGATTAGAATTGAAAACAGCTTTATTCTTGCCTTTTTATTATTAAGTTTTGGAACAACAAGTAAAGTTAGCATCACTTTCTGATATTACCCTCTGACAAAGAATGGGTTGTTGTGATCCTGTTACTTTTCAAATGATTCCTTCATCTTGTAAACAATCAGGAAACTCTTATGGGATGAATCTGACTGATCTTGTTATACTAAAAAACCACAGTACATCTCCAGATTTAGGAAACGAGGAGAAACCCACTAGTTTGCCAGCTTGAGCAAATCATCAACATAGCCTAAATCTATGGGGACTTGACTGATGAATGAGGGAAAGAGATCAAAGAGGACAGAAGAAAAGCAAGTGCACATATAAAATAAGAACAATGACTATAGGCTCAGGAATAAATTTAAAAAAGGTTTCAATGTCTTCATAGAATTTAAGAAAGCATTTTTTTGTAACAAGGCAAAAACTTGATGACTATAAAACAAAACAAAACAAAAAATCCTTGGGGCACAAACTCGATGATTAGAAATATTAAAGCAAGGCATCTGTTAGAATTTTTATGAGGTACCTAACTCACCCACTGCACACATAAATGAGAGTTCAGTTTACTAATGCTGCTGTTTTAAGACTAAACACAGTATAATTTGCATTCAAGGAAGATACAAATTAAGTATGCAAAGGCTTTAAAACTTAGAAAATGATAGTAGTGATGCTCTGTGTGTCTAAAGGAGATAAGTAAACAGGCATCTGTCTACAGTGAGTAAATGTTCATTATGAAGAATTCCCCATGAGACGTCAGTGTGACATTACTAGACTGAAATGCAAATTAAAAAAAAAAAATTAAACAGAGAGAATAAAGAATGAATAAGGATTGGTGGGAAATGACAGGGATATCTCTTTTTGGAGCCTGTTATAAGAAATTATTAAGATAAAATTTTACATAAAGGAGACATAAAACATTAGGCACAATATGTCCTATGATTGTGGGATTTCTGCTCAGTATAAATCTAATAATTCAGTTAATGATTTTCCAATATTTACAAACCTGTAACTCATTTTGAGTGGACTAAATACATACTCCAGAGCAACGCTAAAGAAGCTGGTTGGTATACTGTTAGTATATCCCAGGTAGGTACACGCTCTGCCTAAAATGCAGTGCATGGGTAATTGGAGGCAGTTTTTAGGATCATTCGTATAGTAGAATCTATTCTCTTTTTCATTATCTGGACAGAGCAAGCAAAAATATTCATTTAAAAGAAATTTTCTTGCTGATTGCCTATTTTTTTTCATATTAGTTTGCATGTGCAGATGTAGCCTAAGACTATCCCAAAGCCCAAGATGTTACTTCCATATGTCTAATAACTAACAATATTGAAGATGAGGAAAATTTGGATATGGTATATAATGGTATTCAACCAAGAAATTCCATTCATTATATACAAGAATTGTAGATGCAATGAGAGTCAAGTAGCTCTTCTCATTATGTATATTTCTGAATAACCAATCGTATATCTCAATGAAATCCTCAAGCTTTTTCATCTTGATTCCTGAATGATATAACTCATTCTACTTAATTATCACCTGCTCTAATTATAATTTAAGAAGGCTGTTAAATTATTGTTTCTACAATTCATTTTTAAAAGAGTATTTTGTGAGTGGGATGAGGATAAATTAGTTACATGATAAATAGAAAATATTGGTTAGATTGAGACTTTGTCAACATTAGCTGTAATAATTCCTACAAGAAAAATAAAGATATGCTGAAAGATGAGAAACAAAATCTGCTTTGTGGATAAAGGTAAAAATCAACCCAAGAGTTTACAGTCCACAGTAGACATGGATAGCCTGTCTTTTTTATTGTCATGTATGTGGTAATTTATCACTGATTTATTGAGTAGGTATTATTTGATTACTCAACATGCACCTGGCCCGATTTTTAACTTAATTGACCAACAGGCATTTAAGCTTCTATTATGTGTTTAAACAAAAGTCAGAAGTTCTATAGCTGCTGGTTTCAAAGAGATTGCAAACTCTTTGAAGAGGCAAGATTAGACAAAGGAGAAAATAGACATTAACGAGGTACTAAATCCAAAGAGATTGCATCATAATAATTTAGAAATTGGAGAAATATTGAGGGTCTAGAATAGTTATTGAACACTTCACAGGCAATATGAAATTTTACCTGGAAAATCCTAATGTAAACAATTTAGTATTTTCAATTATATAATTTATCACTAAAATATATGCTATAGAGCACTGTTTTTCAAAGATTTCTTCAAAAATAGAAACGTTCCTTAAACAGAACTATATACAGAAGCCCAATATTTTAAAAAATGCATAAAAATGAAACTGCTGTAGAGTGAGGATGAGGTGCCTGGCCTGCTCACTTCTCCCTATTTACACATATACGCCCTTATTCTTAACTTAGAAGATTTACTTTCTCTCTATAACATATATAAAGTCAAAATCTGAACATGCCCCACCTCTCTCTCTTCTCTCTCTCTCTCTCTCTCTCTCTCTCTCTCTCTCTCTCTCTCTCCCCCCTCTCTCCTCTCTCCTCTCTCTCTCTCCAGCTTATTAACTTTCTATTGAATTTAGAATAAATTCCAAACTTAAAAGGTATGCAATGCCTGTATGACATGTACTATATTTTTCTTATTACCTCATTAGTCTCATCTCTCCCTTTGTTGTACTTCATGTTCTAACCATAAAACTACTTAGAGATTCCAAACAGCTCATGATCAAGGCGTTAAGTGTCTGATTAAGATACAGGAGCTAAGTTATACAATATTGACTTGTCTAAAGACATTTTATTAAACAAATTCTTTTAAATTAGACTGTTCAGGGATTCTATAAAATAAAAAGCTGAGACATTAATCCATTCAGCACACATTTATTGAGTTTTTCCCATCTGAACATGAAATAGAAACACTACTAAATGATAACAGTAATGATAGGAATAAAACACTTACAGACATATTTGGATTTTTAACCTATTAATGATTTAAACAAACTTTTTTTCAAATCTGCTTCACTCTCAAACAACATGAGTTTTCAAGAAAAATTTTTTCACTGACATCTGATATTCTTGTCTTAATATTGCTGTTAGATAAGTATCATATGGTTACTTATAGGTTGTATGTTTACTCAGTTTTCTTCTTTAAATTCCATAGTTAACATATTGCATAGTGTCTTTATAATTTGATTGAGGGGTCAGAGCAAATGTTAATGAGTCACAATAGAATCTCCGTCATGGGCCTGCCCAAAATTTTTCCTCATTAGCAGATCTTCATAAGGTGAAAGCAACTGAAGAATCCACCCTGTTGGTAGCTTTGAAATGGAAGGGTCTATTTAAAAAAGAAATTCCTGGAAACTTCATTTCATATATGTCAATGTTTGACTTCTTTGCTGAGTACGTGTGTTGAAAAAATAAAATTTCTTTGGAACACAAAGATTCACAATTAATTTTCAAAAGATTAGGCCATAGAATATGTCTGCTAATCCAATGGTTCTAAACTAGGGGCAATTTCCCCACCTGCCAGGGGACATTAGGCAATGTCTGGGGATATTTTAATTTGTTACAACTGGGAGAAAGGAGCATTACTGGCACGGTGTGTGTAGAGTGAAGCTACAATCATCCTAAAAATGCACAGCACAGCCACTCTCAACCTAGAATTATGCAGCTCAAAATGTCAATAGTGTTCAGGTTGAGAAACCCTGATCTAATAACACCAACATATAGCTACTTACTATGTCTTTTTAGAAAGTAGAGTTTTTCATGTGTTTATTTGGTTTCATGTAATGGTAATAACAAATACTATTTCACTCTGATTAAGTTTTAAATTATTCTTTTTTTATCTAAAATGAAATGTAAAGTATATGTCTGTGGAAGAAGCAGAGGGAATAACTACTGAAGTAACACAGCTATCTGGTGTCCAAATCTGGTGTCCATCAAATTGCCACATGAAGTGAGAGTTGCCACTTGACCTCTTAAAGTCCAATTTTCTTACCTGTCGTTTGAGAGGATTGGACTAATTTCCAGATCTAATGGTCTATGATCTATCCTCAGTATTAAAGATTTCTTCTAAAAAATTGTATCTTCTAATTATCCATTCCTTGACAAATAAAATAAAGGCAGTAGAACCGTCTGCAGTGTCCCTCCCTTTGAACATATTTTAAAAGCATCACTTTGTAAACAATAATAGAAATGGAGCCATTTTAAAATGGAGCTGGAGCTGTCATGCCAGAGGAATTGCCTTGCATGTTTTATACCTCTGTGAACTTTAACATCATTATATTATAATTTGGGGGCAAAATATTCAGACTTCTTGAAATTTGGACTCTAATTTTGCCTACATGACAAATGGTGTTCTCTGAATTGTTTATTTTATCACAAAAACTTGTTTTTGCAAGGTCTAAGGGAGCTGGAAACTTGACCATATCTTGTTTTTTTTCAAGGCTTACAGGAACCAAGATGTTTGTCACATTTTGTACACAATCTGTTGATACTGCTCTGGTAGTTTAACTGAGACTTAAAAAGCCCATTGCCTCAACCAATCAGAAAATATATAAAGTATACTATGATTTCTCTTCACTTGCCAACCACTCCCCTTAAAAGTCAGCTTCTTGCAGTTTTTCCTTTAAAAACCCTGCCCCAACTCCCCTGTGGTGGAGCATACGTTTGGTTTATGCTGAGCGCTACATTCCCTGGTTTGCAATCCATATATGAGTAACACTCTTTTTTTCCTCACGGAAGTCTTCTGGATTTTTTTTTTTTTTTTTTGAAAATTAACTAAACTCTTTATGTACAGTTTTAACATATTTATTTTCATTGTATTCATATACTCCAGGCAATGTAGCTAGGAGTGTGCTGTGGTGATCCAGCAGGCAGGCCAAAGCACCCAAACAGAGCTCCTACCTGCCCTATAGAAGTTGAGGGGCATGTAAGCAATGGCACCCACAGGCTCCTCTGGCCCAGAGAATTCCCTCAGCTCCCGGAGGACTCCCATGGTTTCCAAGTCTTCTCTATTTGGTCTCTATCTCTTGCTTGTTGTTCAGGAGTTGTTCATTCAGCCCTCAGTTGTCTTGCAGGAGTAATTGTTCTCTATATATGTGCATATTTGAATTTGCTCACGGGAAGATGTGAGTTCAGCATCCTTCTGTGCTGCCACCATCTTGGACCTCAAGTTTATATTTTTTTAGTAAGACATTGTTGCCTCAAAATCTTACAGAAAAAAGATCAGCATAAAAAATTACAGAAAATAATTACAATGTGACTTACTGTTTTTACAGTGTGCTTTTTCTTTTTTACAATCACAGGTTCAAATACCATCAGTATTTATTAAGAATGTTGCACTCACTGGGTGGATAAGAGAGTGCCAGAAAATTTTCCATGTGGGGGTTTTGTCCTTGTATAGAGCATATAAAATGTATTATATATGTTGGATTGAAGTTTGCAAAACAAGTTGTTTACTAGTAGGGACAGGACGATGGCCACACATGTGAGACTGATAAGAGTAAAGTGAAAGTAAACATGTTTATGTGTATAGCATATACGTGAAAGTAAACATGTTTATGTTTATGTGTGAAACTGAGCATAACAAAATTGAGTGGTAAACACGTTCACCAAAACAACTCCTGGCAAACAACTTCTGGTTATCACCTAAGAAGTAAACAAGTCCAAGGAAAAGGTGATAAAAGTAGAACTCCAGAGCAATACCATGAGTAGTCCAATTGGGCACTCTGGCTAAGACTTTCTGCGAGGCTCTGAGTGAGACACTCCAGAACAATTCTCTGGGACATTCGTTTGGGCGATCCAACAGAGTCCCCTGCGAGGTGAAAGCCACGGTATTTTGGGACCCTCCAAAGTTCTTCCTTGCAAGAACAGCTTGCCTCAGACACATTGTGGACCCAGTCACCTCTCCCGGACCAGGGACTTTCTCCACCTTGATTGACTCTGGGACTTGGTTCGTTATTAAATTCTATTCTATTCAGTATAACCTTCTGTGCTTACCAGAGCATTGGCCTCTGGAGGGACATTGGTTCCCAAACAAAGCTGTGTTACTCTATCTGAACCTGTGTGTCAGGACTTTGTTCCCCACTCACATCATGAGTCCCACGCAGGGACACAGGGCCCTGCTGAGGGATTAATGTCCCCTTGATTTTCAGGAAGAGACTGCAATGTGGCTATTGCCCTTCCAGGCGCTCGCAACAGTCCTTTAGAAAATGAAAATCCAAAGGTGAATTGAATAGTGTGCATTCTATGGTAACTTTTATAAGATTCAAGCTTTTGTCTGATATTTATAGCATCTGGCTAAAACTATTGGACAGTAGAGACTATTCTATTGCTATATTTTTTTCTAGCCTAATTTAAAATCATTGTCATCAAGCCACCTTCTTCAGTTATGGCTCCCATAGATCTAATTTTCATAAAGGCTCAAGAACAGAACATCAGAATGCGATGAATGTAAAGACATTTTCAAGAAAGATGTGCTTAGTAATGAATAAAAAATCTATACACTGAATAATTCACTAGATAATTAAAGCCAGACTATACTTAAAAGTCTGCACTTTAACATGCAAATATTACTCATTATGATAAATATGAAAATCCAAAAAACTGTGGTACTGGGTAAATAAGGAGATATGTATACAACAGTTTCAGTGATGAATGTGATTACATGATACACAGATCAGCAGAGTTGAGCCAGCTTCCTAGCCAATGCAGTGTAGGGCTTTATGAAAATAGCATCCACAAAGAGAATGTTAAACTCCAGTTGTTCCCATATAATTACAGGCCATCTCAAAAATATGGAGAGGTAGACTTATTTTGTATCCAAAGAGCGAAAAAGCTGATCACTTCCCTTCCCACTAATCACTCAGTCTCTTGTTATTTCGAATAATCACACTTTTTATGTTCCTAGGATATTTCTATGTAACTTTCATTTTATTTGGTTCTTTATATACAAATATCGACTTCATAAAAATAGTGTGTTTATATAAACTAATAAAAAGTTCATTTGGTTTAAACTAGCATATTTCATGAATTTAAGGAGTTCACATTAGGCTGAATTTATAATCAATGTTATAGTTTAATTAGCAGTGTTTTTCTTTTTTTCTTTGTGTTATATAAAATGATGCATAGTATAACGAATCACATAGGACCTTTGACAAAATATGGTATATTCTTTAGGATTAATTAATTATTAACTTCCAAGGAAAAGCTCCTCTAGTTTCCACAGGAGCTATTTCTGGGGTGGTAGAAGAGGGAAAATGGGGTCAAATATATGGTGATGGAAGGAGAACTGACTCTGGGTGGTGAACACACAATGCAATACATAGATGATTATAGAAATCTACACTTGAAACCTATGTAATTTTACTAACCAATGTCACACCAATAAATTTAGTTAAAATACAAAAAAATACAAAGAAGGTATTGATATGGGAGAGCTCCATCAATATAAAAGTTTTAAGCCTCCCTCACTATAGAAAATTTAAGTCTCCTTTTCCCCAGTTTCTTAGCTCCTTAGCCCCTGGTTTTAGTCACTCTTTTAATCAGTTTCTTAGTCTTAAACTAAAGATTGCTCCTAGCCTAAGTCACAGAATGTCTCTCACCCCTGCCTAATAACTAGTTAAAGGCCTGTGAGCTATAATCATTATAGCCCAACATTCCCCAGAGCCATTCCAGACCTAACTCTTGGATAAACAAAGGCCATCCCAGAAACCAAATGGGTTTTAACAACCCTCCAGGCCAGTCCATACCTAACCCCTGGGTAAAGTTAAGATAATTGGGCTTCAACTACTACTCCTGGAGCCAACGCTTTTAATTTATTAGCTAACATCTGTCTGTCCTCATCTAGGGGCCGTCAGGATAGGAGTTATGTCCCAGCGAGGCTTCCGGTGCACCCCAACCAAGACAGATATGAGACACCGTCTTTCTTTAAGAACAGATAGGGTGAGAGTTTCGTGAATCCCCATTAGGTAGGGACAGCTCTACTCCCTTCTCAGATTGAAGCAGATACAGAACAGATCTCCTGTCCCTCAACTCCCCACAGAGATTTATGGGGATCATGTCTCTCAGGGAAAACAAGGCAGGCAGTTAGAAACAGGTAATTGGGTCTCTACATTACTGCATGTCCAACACAATCTATGGAGAGCACTGCCTATAGACCTCCCAATTTTTTCCTTATCTGCCCTAGCCATTAACTGCTGTGAGGACCTAACTAAATTGGACTATTCACTGGCACCTGACTATAGGAGGTCACCATGACCTCCATCTCACCCTAGCCATCATTATAATATCATACATATGCTGGGTAGTTCATTAATATCATTATAACAGACTCAACTCTGGGAAGGGACATGCACAGTCTAAGAGGTTGAGATAATAGCCCCTTATCAATCACAGGTGTCAATAAAACAGTTCCATGCCTGGAGGGGAACAGCCCATCCCAGAAAAAAATAAAACCACCAGACCCTTGCTAACGAAGGGCCTTGAGCCACTTTTCTCAGTGCTCAGCCAGTTCCTAATTCTTTGGAGTGTATCTTCTCTTTCAATAAACTTTTTCACCACATTACTTCTGTGTCTCATTCAATTCTTTGCTCAAGATGCCCAGAACCTGGACGCCGCACCAAGGAGGGCCCCTCTCTCGTAACATTTTGGTATAGAATAAATTCCTTGTTTTCAACTTTCCACTCAAAATGGGAAGAGGGTGGGATGAATAAAAAGGAAACATTTGAATCGCATTTTCTACCTTTTTAATTTAGTTTCTTCCCTTCTTATGCTCTCTCCTTCTCTTTAGAGTCTCATTGAATAATTTACATTTCTGAAGGCAGACAGATAAAAAGATTTTCTGTCTGAGAAATGAGACTTCTTGTGCTAGTGTAGTTTTGTCTGGTTGTGCACAAATTTTGGTGCATACAGATATAACAAAGTGTGGGGACAGAGCCCCAGAAAGTAGTTTACAGGCTCAGCCTCACGTGGAGGGGTGCTGGCTCGGGTGGTGGATGGCCGTCACCTGTGGCTGGTTAGCCGATTGGCCGCTAGTATAACTGCTGCGACTACCGAGGAGAACCGAGGAGAGTGGAAGAGAGTAGAGGAGAGTAGAGGAGAGTCAGTCGGTTGGCGGAAAGGCGGAGGGCAGGTCGCGCGTCCGGTGGGCCCAGCCTCCAGTGAGACCATAGTGGTATGACTCCCCTACCTATGGCTCCGTGGGTGTTCCTTTTCGGCCTCACCATATCCTGCGTTCTTATGTGGGGAGCGGGACCAGAGACCCTGCAGGCCGCCCCGCACGACAAATGGCGCAGCGAGCAGGGTCTCCTGCACAACACAAAGGTACAACATTTAACCTTAAGGAATCTTGTCCTAACAGGAAAAAATAAAAGTTGCTCTCAAATATAACTGAATATTATAGTGTGGGGTCAGAGTCCCAGAGAGCACTTTCCAGGCTTTCGACCTCACGTGGAAAGGTGCTGGCTCGGTTGTTAAATGGCCATCAGCTGTAATCAGATGGCCATCAGCTGTAACCAGTTAGCCATTGGCCACTGATACAGTTGCCGTGGCTGAGCTAGCAGCCGCAGATTGCAGCTAGCAAGTGGAGTTGGTTAGTTGGAAGAGAAGCGGCCGGCAGGTTATGGATGGTTCAGCACCTGCTTCCTGTGTGGTAAGAATATAGAGATATGACTCCGCTATCTATGGTTCCATTGGTGTTCCTTTTTGGCCTCAACATATCCTGCGTTCTTATGCGGGGAGCGGAATCAGAGACCCCGCATGACAATAGATACTGTTAAAGGATAAAGCAAGAACTGCAAGAACAACAAGAGTTTCCTTATTGTATTTTATTGCAGGGGTATGGGAAGGCTTCTTAGAGGGATTGGCAGTAGAGCTGTTCTTGAAAGAGTGGTGACTTGAGTAGGAGGTTGGGAGAAAAGATGGCATTTTAGCAAGATTGAAAACATCAAGACAAGAAATCACAGAATATGTCATAAGATTGATTAATAATTCAATTTTGCTAAAGCAGGCTATACTTAAGGAATGTATTGGCACAAATGATGTGGAGGATCTTGAATGTTTGACTGAATGACATTTCATTCTATGTATAATAAGAGACTGTCGCGCGGGGCGGCCTGCGGGGGTCTCAGCTCCCGCTCCCCACATAAGAATGCAGGACATGGTGAGGCCAAAAAGGAACACCCACGGAGCCATAGGTAGGGGAGTCATACCACTATATTCTCGCTGGCGGCTGGGTTGGAGACACAGAAAGCAGGAGCCACACTGTTCGCAACCTTCACTGCACCGCTTGCAGGCTCAGCCACCATCTTCTTGCTAGCCCCCATTTTTGCTAGCGTAGCCACAGCAGTTATATTAGTGGCCAACGGCTCAGTGGTTACAGCTGATAGCCATCCAATCACAGTTGATGGCCATTTAGTACCTGAGCCAGCACCTTTCCACGTGAGGCCGAGAGCCTGGAAACTGCACTCCGGCCTCTGTCCCCACAGAGATTTGCATATTATATGTGGCAAATTAGCATGATGAGAACAATGTGCTGTATGGATTAAAGGTACAAAGAATCAAAGGCAGGTAATTCCCCTAGGGAAGTGGTCAATCTATTGCAAGCAGACTTGCCGCTATGGCTCCTCTTTATATAGAACAAAAAAAATCTACAAAAATAATTATCTATTTTCGCTATGTTTTATACACGAGGATGCAGTACTATGCAAATTTTAGCCCTTTCAGTTTTTCTTATGTCAAATTATATCTTCAAATTTATGTAAATTTAAACATACTTTAAAGAATTCAGTTTACTTGCAACTTTTTGAGGGTATAGCATTTTGGAAGGATAAACATGATTTGAGTTTCACTGGTTTTCTATTTTTCCCTAATTTTGTTGAGTTTGTAGAAGTTATTGATTTTCCTCCTTGCTGTATTTACTACAAGTTGTTGTTGTCACTTTTTCCTAAATATATAAATACCAGTATTTATTGTTCCTACTGATTTTCCAGATTGATTTTCCATTTGTCTTTATATTGTCTTGTCTCTCGCAGTTTTGAACATAGCCATATTCTCTTGGCAGTGAGTCACTTATGTAATCTGAATATATGTATTTTTATCCTGTATCTGAGAGTAGAATTATATTGTTTGCAGGCCTGAAATTATAGCACACCTGGTCACTGAACCAATCTGGATATTCTGTAACTCTCCTGAAATTTGTATTTTAGACACAGTATTAAATGAAGCTAGGCAAGTCACAAATTATATATCTGTCGTGCGGGAGACCCTGCTCACTGTGCCATTTGTCGTGCAGGGTGTTGTCATGAGGGAGACCCTGCTCGCTGCGCCATTTGTCGTGCGGGGCGGCCTGCGGGGTCTCTGCTCCCGCTCCCCATACAAGAACGCAGGATATGGTGAGGCCAAAAAGGAACACCCACGGAGCCATAGGTAGGGGAGTCATACCACTATATTCTCGCTGGCGGCACTATACTCTCACTGGAGGCTGGATCCACACTGTCCGCAAACCGCCATCCACACTTGCCAGCCCAGCCGCCATCTTCTTGCTAGGCCCCATTCTTCTCTTCTCTCCCTGTCTCTCTGCTAGCGTAGCCACAGCAGTTATATTAGTGGCCAATGGCTCACTGGTTACAGCTGACGGCCAACTAGCCACAGCTGATGGCCATCCAATCACAGTTGATGGCCATTTACTACCTGAGCCAGCACCTGTCTATGTGAGGCTGAGAGCCTGGAAACTACTTTCTGGGGCTCTGCCCCCACACTATCTGCCACATTCCTTCTATTTCTTCAACTACTGACATCTTTCAACAATTTGTTTTTGCTATATAAATATGTTATCTACTGAAAAATCTCCCCAGAAGCATTAAATGTGTATAATAATCTCAGCTCTCTCCTAAAAATATTTGCAATTATAGCATACATTATGTAATGTTAGTTTTCAGAGTTTGGCAAACATTATCTGCAAAAACCCAGGTAGTAAATATTTTTGGTTTTGTGAACCATACAGTCTCTGTCACAACTACTCAACTCTCCTGTTGTAGTATATACAATATGTAAACAAATAGATGTGACGTTGTTCCAATAAAAACTTACTTACAAAAAGAGATGACAAACAAAATTTGGTCTGTGGCCTGTAGTTTAGTTTACCAACCTCTGTTCTAGATGGCTAACTCTGTTAGTGGGGAGAGTTTCAAGGAACTAAATAACATAGAGATTTGGTAGGTAAGAGAGATAAGGAAAATAGTTTGTTGTACTATCTTCATTATTCATAAGCAGAAGGAATATACAATCTCAGTGAAAGGATTTAAGGATAGTTAATTCCACCTGTTCCATTCAGGTGTCATGAAAAAGAAATGAGATGAAATATGAAATACTTTCTGCTTTACCCTCCTACATGAAAATGGGTGGAGATAGGAAATATTTCCTTATTAAGAAATTGCAGCAGCAAGGACAGAGAACAGATATATAAATATAAAATCAGCATAGCAATTAGTCATAAAGGAGCCCTCAGGAGAAGCAACATGTTCTAGAGATCTCTGAAAACATTTTTGAGAATATGTGTCTGTTGCCATGTGTCTGGCAGAAGCTCAATACATAAAAGGAGTACCTCGCCACCAATTCCTAATTTTTAGCAACAAATCTGCATCTCATAAGGTCTGGATCAACAAAGGATAATCATTAAGTGTGAGCTGATTGGTAGCAATTGCAAAATGAAAAAAAGGTCATCTATTGTATATTCATTGAACTTAAAATATAATGGTAGAATGTTCTTTGTAAGGCATAAAGATACATGTAACATTGTTAATCATTGTATTATCTACACTGATAATGAGAGTAATAGACTCTAGCCAATACAACCAAACATTTGCACTTTGTCCCTCAAAAGTTCATTAAATTATTTGAATATGTATCGTCCATCAGTAGAGATATCCAGTTTTAAATGTCAAGAATTAAGAAGTGATTTGCAAACCGTAAGACAAAATCTTATGAGTTTTAAGTAAAATCTATATTTATATGATGATTTTAAAGCAAGTCCTGAAATTCACCACAGCACACACTTTAGATATTTGCAAAAAAAATAAATTGCAAGTAGTTTTATTTCAAAACCACATTTTATATGAATACTTGTGTAGTATATTAGAAAGTAGTAGCAAAATAGGAAATATCTCACATTTATTTAACCTAGTTAATTTTTGAAGTATTACTTTAAGATAACTTGGGAAATAATTAGAAATACCTAAGATGATGGTTGAATTCATGTTGACTGTGTGATGAGGGACAGGCTTTTTTTCCCCATAGAAAATAGTGCTTCATTTCTAAGTCCTTTAGTGAATTGTCGCTCAACAGATGACTCCTATAGTTCAATCTCCTCTTGTCCTTACCGGGATATAGATGTCGCTAAGCACATAAGAACGAGTTCGGGAAAATAATAAAATGTTTGATGATACCATAGTATCGCTACTGCCAGACTATAATAAAAAGTGCAAAAATGAGGGAGAACATGATAGAAGGCTAGAACTTTAAAGGATCACTTATTGTAACCCCTTCATTATGTGGATGCTAACGCTGAGGCCTAAAGAGGGAAGCAGATTTTCCAATGTTACAAAGTTAGTTTGTTGCAGATTCAGAATTGTAACTCATGTCTCCTTCAAGTCCAATGAGCATTCTGACATTAAATCAGTCACAGACCTCTTCTCCTCCCCAAACCATCTGGCCAAAAAGTAGACACATTCTCTGATGACACCTTTTAGTGATCCTGCTCTGTGGGAGTCTGGTAAATGCTTCAGTGATGATAATGACTACAGTACTTACTACAACTACTCTTTGAAGCATTTAGCCTGATCTTTGACAGTGTAGAGAGGGCCTTTGGGCCCCAAGATCTACTCACTTCTTCACAATTCTTCTGTTCTACTTTTCTTCTCCTGTTTAAACTAATTTAACTAATAAAAATATACTGTCATCTCAATGAAAAAAAATGATTTCTCTCATAGGGACTGACATTGGGATTTTATGAAAACTGCTGAGATGATATATCCAGTGATAACAACCACTCTAGTCTTTTTCTTTACTTTCTGATGTATTTCTTTTATCCCTTTACTTACTGTTATAAGTATAGAGTTCCATTTTCACAGTTGCCAGTCTCATTCTTTTGAAAGCATAAAATTCTCTTTAAAAATTTAAACTCAGAGAAGGAGATTTTTAAGAGAAATGACATAATTTTGTGTGTGTGTCATTCTTCAGACACTGAAACAACTTTTGTCCATGTAGAAAATACAAAATATAGAATAGACTACATGTAAAAACTTTTAAATAAGAAATTTATCCTAGATACTACTAATAATTAGGATGGACTTAGTAGTGCTTCCTTAAAGATTCATATTTTCCCCTAAATACTTGATTTATTTTCAATGACTTTAAATAGCATCATACATGTCTTAAGTTGCCATATTTTACAGTTACATTTACAGATCTCTAAATGGAAAAGTTTCTCTGGGGCACAGTGATTTTGGAATTTGATTTATTCTCCTTTAAAAAGGAACTTTACAAACTAGGATTAAGAGATGCTGTCTAATCTTTGGTTCTTAGTTTAAAAAATAAGGAGAAAGGCAATTGCTGTTTTCAAATGTACAGG
This sequence comes from Rhinolophus sinicus, assembly GCF_057876585.1. Classification (NCBI taxonomy): domain Eukaryota; kingdom Metazoa; phylum Chordata; class Mammalia; order Chiroptera; family Rhinolophidae; genus Rhinolophus; species Rhinolophus sinicus. Next base: position 54,239,840 of record NC_142518.1, on the reverse strand, counting down.
ACATTTATTTCATCACCTCAATTTTACATATGTAAAGTGTTCTATGTTGGGTTGGTATTACTTTTCATTATTTTTCAATCAGTTGAAATTTAATTATTATTATTATTATTATTATTTTATTTCTTGACTCACTGAAACAACTTTTATTACTGTGGAGTCTGTGATGGAGAAACTCATAAAGTGTGAATTTTGATACATCACATTTGAATGCTAGCAGGCATTAGAAAGCAGACTTAAACATTTATAAATAATTTATGCCAATGTTCATCTCAGAATTAAATAACCATCTCAGTATCTTTACTGATCCTGATCTAAGGGCATACCCAATTTTGGAGAAAAATCACATAATTACACTGACTGAATTCCTCCTAGCTACTGTTCCAAACCTTTGTCACACTTCCTAAGTACTCAACACTATCCTCCCACACTGAACATATGATCTCACTTCCTGCTTCACAAGAAAATTACTGTTATGAGGCTCTAAATTCCTTTTTTTCCCCCTCAGATTCTCATCTACACTTTTGCTACACATTCTTTGTCACATCCCGAAGATAAATTCTTCCATCAGATAAATTGTTACTGCTTCTTTCCATTTGCCTCTTGATTCCATGTTATCCATCTTCTTCCCTCACCTTGACCATTAACTATACCTCTATTTCTTGCATTTTAAGTTACTCCTCTCCAATAGATTCTGCCAATTAGTAGGAATGTGCTCATCTCTCTCTGTTGTTATCCACAAATTGTGGTTCCATTTTTTCCTGTGCTTTTCTTACAATATTTGCATTGCTGATTAACATTGCAATCCACAATCATCTTCTGATAATTACAAAGTGTATAATATTATTCTAATCTTTCACTTGAGCTCCAGAATCATATATCCAACTTCCTGTTGAGTCTTGTCTACTAACACTTCAAGCTCAGCATGTCAAAAACTGAATTTGCCATCTACTCCCTCCTTATCACTCACACATGCACATACATACATACAAATGCACACATTACCACACACTCAGACAAAGCTGGTTTCTCTTTATGTACTCATATTAAATAGCATTAAACTTCACTTAATGGCACAAGTTAGGAATCTTGAAATCTTCTATTTTTCTCACTTATAATATTCAGGTAGTCACCAAATTCTAATGATTCTAACTTTCAGGACAATGTCAGACCCATATATTCTAAATGCTAAAAACATATGAGGCTTCATTTGGGAAAAAGGCTAGCAGTCTCATTTTTCTACAATTCAGTCTCAGGGTAAACCTAGGAGCCTATATTGCTGAAAACATATCCTCCAGTGGCCCTGTTGCAACTTCAATAAGTCCCCATCTTTTTACTCAGAAAACCTGACTTTATCGTATTTTTCATACTTTTAAAATCAGAATGTAACTAGAATGATTTAAAAGACACCTGAATAGTATGGCAGGCACACTACACTAAAGTTTGTTCTAGTAACCTAAGAATATGAAAACTGCTTAAAATGTGCTTGAATTGCAGCTCATTGGGAATTTGAGCCTTAGGAGAATGTCATTCACTCTGATACATTTCAGTATTTCACAATGAAATATCTTTGAAAATTGAGCTTTAGGGGTCCACATGTAAGGAGATTAGAAATTGCTACTTGATTTTAACAAAAAGGTAAAAGCTGAATAAACTGAAAATGCAACAACTCTTCTTGAATCTGTGAGAGAGGGCACAGGGCAAATCACTGCCCCCATAATGGGAGAGACATAGCTGAACACAGGGAGCTGTGGTTTGCCAGAGCGGAGACTCACAAGCAGAAACCATCTCAGGAACCAGGGCCGTGGTAGGAAAACCAGAACTGTAATTGAGAAATTGCTGGAGGCTTATTGAGAACAAGTCTGAGTTAAAAACTCCCGGGGACCCTGTCATAGGTGAACGTGCACAATAATGTGAGATTCATATCCAGGACGTTCACCAGCTTCCCGCAGTAAATATTGAATAAAACTCCCCTTGTGCTTCTGGTAGGGGTAGGGGAAAAGAAACCATTTTGAATTACATTCAAGTACTCTATTTTTCTTAACAAGGCCTGAACTCTGTGGAAACTAGTTAATCAAAACATAACTTGCGGAAGTATTATTAGAGCTTAACTGACCTTGGGGAATGGAAATACCCAGTTCTACCTAGCTCTAGCCATCCTTTCCCACCTAGTGAGGAGGAAAACGCTGAGAAACACTTGTGAAATTCACAGTTGAGAGCTGTAAGCTCACTACAAGACTGACACCTAAGCACAGGACTATAAAACATTTCCACATTTCCCCTTATCCCACACCTCAACACCATATTACTAATGGCTTTTTTTTTTTTTTTTTTTTTTACGTCTGTTTCTTTTACCTGGTACAACATGTCCTATTATCAAGAAAAAATATATATGGCAAGATATACCAAAAACAAAAAACACAATTTGAAAGCATAGAGCAAGTATTAGAGCCAGACGTGGCTGGTATGTTGCAATTATCAGACCAGGAATGTAACAGCTGATATATATGACAACAATGATACAAAGGACAGGAGGAAGAAATTGGGATTATTTTGTTACTGTAAAGTGATCAAACCCATGAAGTGGTATAATGTTATTTGAAAGTGGACTTGGATTAGTTGTAAATATATATTGCAAACTCTTGAACAACCATCAAAAAAGTTTTGAAAAAATATAACAAATATGCTAAGAAAGGAGTGACATCACCAAGATGGCAACATAGGTTATTCTTGATTTTCCTTACCCTCACAAGTAAAACAACTAACAACTATTCATGAACAAGACACCACTGAGAGAATCCTATAACACAAGGCTGAGGTTGAAGCATCCCCTGCACCACAGAGACCAAGAGAGACTGCTTCCGAAGGGTAAGAGTAATTGTTACACACTGACCACAGTGCCTCTCCCCCGAGACAATGCAGAACAACACCAGGAGGTCTCCCCTGAGCCAATAGTTTCTCCACTTGGAAAAGAGAGCCCAGGAGTGACATCCAACCCTTTCAGTATTATGAGTTCTTCCATGTGAGCCCCTGCTTTGGTTTCACCCCATGTGGAACACAGGGAAACCTGCAGTACTCAACAGTTGGGAATCTGATTGTGACAGAGAAGGGCAAAAGGGCTTGTAAAAACCAGCACTGGGATATTAGCAGACCAAGTCCTACCTTCAGAGCTCAATTAGTAGTCACAAACATCAGCTTTGCTCATCTGCAGAACCAAGTTGGTGTCACAGTCTGACCAGGGAACTTGATGAGGTGCTGGTGTGCCTGATTTGTGTTCTCAAAGGAAGAATGTTGCCAGCCCTGGAGCCTGACCTGCCTATGCCCACTCAAAAGAGCTGAGTTATAGTCACAGTCACTGTGGAGCATGGCTCCCAGACCCTCCTGACCAGAAAACCCATTTGGGAAAATTGGGAGCTGTCTACAATGGGCTCTCCCAGTCCTCCCTAGGCATGAGAGATGAGTCATAGCTCCAGTCTCTACATAGCATGGCCCCCAATCTATCTGACAGGAGAGGCTGGTGAGAAAACCAGGAAACTATAATCCAGCAATGCTTAGGCTGAGAGGAGGGTAGACAGAGATGATCACCCTCAGAGCAAAGCCAGTACTGGGTGTGGAGGATTCCTGTAGTACACCTAAGCCAGGGAGTTAATTCATAGCCAAACCCACTGTGGGGACAGAGCCCCAGAGAGCACTTTCCAGGCTCCAGGCCTCACGTGGAAAGGTGCTGGCTCGGGTAGTAGATGGCCATCAGCTGTGGCTAGCTGGCCATCAGCTGTAACCATTGAGCTATTGGCCACTAATATAACTGCACGGCTATGTTGGGGAGTCGAGTCAAGGGAAGTCGAGGAGAGAGTCGGTCGGTTGGCAGAAAAGCATACAGCAGGTAGCACGTCATGTGAATCCAGCCTCCAGTGAGACTATAGTGGTACAACTCCCCTACCTATGGCTCCGTGGGTGTTCCTTTTTGGCCTCACCATAGCCTGCGTTCTTATGTGGGGAGTGGGACCAGAGGCCCCGCACGACACTCACTGTGGAGTGTGTTTCCTGGCCCCTCCTAACCAGAAACCCTGTTCAGAAAAAACTGGTAGTTGCCTGAAGTGATCCCTTCCAGTCTTGTCCAGGCAGGGCAGCTGAGTCATAACTTGACCCACTGCAGAGTATGGCACATGACTCCATCTGAAAGAAAGCACAGATAAGAACACCTGGAAGCTGCTGCATAGCACAGCAATACTCTAGCCAAAGGGGTGGTCAGACATTGCTGATTGTCCTCAGAACAAAGCCAGGGAACTTGGGTATTGCTTAGCTTGGGTCAAAACAACAAAGAACTTTACTGGCCTTGGAGATGCTTCTCCGATTGGACTCAGGCAGGTAAATTAATTAGTATCCCAATTATTCCTGGATACAGCAAATTAAACCTAGCAACATATTTAAAAAGAATAACAAACTATGGTCAAATGGGATTTTTCCTATTGATGTGACATTGGTTTAACATATAAAAATTAATTAATGCAATACACCATATCCGTAAAATAAAATACAAAAAATACCTAATGGTCTTCTTAGACACAGAAAAGAAGTTTGACAAAACCTAATGTGCCCTCATTACACAAAAACAAACAAATGAAAAAAAACATAAAAACTATGTGTAAAAGGAAACTTCATCAGACTGGTAAAGGGCATCTGTGAAAAACCCACAGCTAAAATAATACTGATGAAAGACTGGATGCTTTCCCATTTAAGATCAGAAACATGACAAGAATGGCCACTCTCACCACTTCTATTCAAAATCATACTAGAGGTTCTAGCCAACACAATAGGCTAGAAAAATAAATAATAGGCATCCAGATTGGAAAGGACAAATTAAAACAATCTAAATCACAGTTTGCATGACCTTATATATGAAAAACCCCAAGGAATCCACTAAATTAGCTATTGAAACTAATAAAAAAATCTTTAGCAATATTGTAAGATACAAAATCAATGTTCAAAATTCAATTACGTTTATGTACATTTGTAATGAACAATCCAAAAATGGACTTAAGAAAACAATTCTATTTACAATAGCATCAACATGAATAAAGTAACTAGGGAATTTTTTTTAACGCAAAGCATATATTCTGAAAACTATAAAATATTGTTGATTAAATTAAAGATGTAAATAAATAAAAAACTAGCTCATGTTTATGAATTAGAAGACCCAATATCTTTAAGATGCCAATATTTTCCAAATTAATCCATAGATTCAACAAAATCCTTCACTGAACCCCAGCTGGCTTCTTGGTAGATATTGACAAGCCGATTTTACAATTCATATAGAATTCTCACTGACCTAGAATAACCAAGATAACCTTAAAGAAGAAGAATATAGGAGGACTCACACTTCCTGATATCAAAATTACTATGAAGTAACAGTATTCAGGACAGTGTAATACTGGCCTAAGGAGACATACAGATCAATGGAATGAAATCAAGTGTCTGGAAATAAACTTATGTGTTTATGATCAACTTGTATTCAACAAGGGTGCCAAGGTCATTCAATGGAGATATTTTCAATGAATGTCATTCTTTTAAACATATGGTGCTGGGACAAGTGAATATCTGCATGCAAAAGAACAAAGTTGCACCCTTATGCCACACCATAAATAAAATCAAGTCAAAATGTATAAAAGATACAAATGTAAGAGATGCAAATTATAAAACTCTTAGAAGTAAACAGGGATAAGACGTCATGACTTTGGATTTGGCAATGGTTTCTTAGTTTTGACACCAAAAGCACAAGACAAATTTTAAAAATTTGTGCTACAAGAAAGTGAAACACAATCAAAAGAATGGGAGAAAATATTTGAAAATTATGTACATGATAAGGGACTTGTACCCAGAATATAAAATAGAAATAAATTAATAATAAAAAGACAAATAAACTAATTAAGAAATGGCCCAATAAACTTTTTAAAAATATTTAAAAAAGATTTTTATTAAAATATAGATAACATACAATATTATATTAGTTTCAGGTGTACATCATAGTTATTCAACAGTACCCACCTGGCACTGTATGGAGTTATTACCACATTATTGATTATATTCCCTATGCTAAAGAAGTGATCACCATGAGAAGTCCAGCAACCATCTGACACTGTAGCATGCTATCACAATATTATTAATTTTCTCCCCTTTTTAAATTTTTCAATTAGAGTTGACATTCAATATTATTTTATATCAGTTTCAAGTGCATAACATAGTGGTTAGACATTTACATAATTTAGGAAGTGATCCCCCTGACTAGTGCTACCTGGCACTATACATAGTTATTACCACATTATTGATTATATTCCCTACACTTTACATTGTCATAACTATTTTAACTATCAATTTGTATTTCTTAATTCCTTCACCTTTTTCACCCTGCCTCCAACCCCCCTTCCATCTATCACCCCGATAGATCTAGTACCCTTCTGACACCGTACATAGTTATTACAATATTATTGACTATATTCCATATACTATACCCTACATCCCCAAGTAACAACCAATTTGTACTTCTTACCGTATTTCACCTTGTAAGTGCACTTTTTGGCCCAAATTTGTGAGGGAAAAATAAGGATGTGCATTCTACACGGGTAGTGCTAATTCCGTATCTATATAAATGTTTTTAACTCCTTTGTTTATGCTTATGAGTTAAAAGTGTAACTCTAGGAATCAATAATGGTATCCATATGCAAAATAATACCCTGGAATACGATAATCAGTTTTGTTGAATTTATGATGAACTTTCAACGACGTAGAGTTCTTGGCTTCTATGATGCATAAATATCGTAAATTTGTTACCAGTACATAAAATTTATTGTACCTTGTATACGTTCTTGTTTTGTGATTATTTGTTACATAAAATTTCTTGTACCATAATATGCAAAAAACTAAAGGCTGAAATTCCTTTATAATACAAAAAACAAGTACCTAAATATAAACAAATAAAAATTGAATTAAAAAATTAAAATGAAAGATTGTTTTCCCTGAAAGTTTGTGCCAAAAACGTGGGTGCACATTATACACAGGAGTGCATTATACATGGCATAATACGGTAATTCTTTCCCCTTCTTCACTCACCCCCAACACCCCTCCTATTTGGCAACCATCAATATAATCTCTGTATCTATGAGTTTCTTTTTCTTTGTTTATTTTGTTCTTTAAATTCCACATATAAGCAAAATCACATTGCTCCTGTCTTTCTCTGACACTCCACTCAGCACAATGCCCTCCAGGTCCATCCATGCCAACACAGATGGCAAGACCCCATTCCCTTCCATAGTTGAGCGATATACCATTGTTTACATGTATCATCTCCTCTTTATCCACTCATCCATTGGTGGCTGCCTCTATATCTTGTCAATTGTAAACAATGCTGCAATGTACACATGGATGCACACATCTCCTCGAAATAGCATTTGGGTTTCTTCAGATACTAAATATCCTGAAGTGAAATTGACCTTCTTTGTCTCTTGTTATGGCCTTTGTTTCAAAGTCTACTTTGTCTTTTATAAGTTTGATAAGTATTGCTACCCTAAATTTTGTTTTTGTTTTCATTTCCACTTTCATAAAAACTTTTTTTCTACTCTTTACTTGCAGTCTATATATGTCTGTCAATCTGAATTGTCTCTTGCAGGCAGCATATGTAAGGGTCTTATTTTTGTATCCATTCTGCCCTCCTATGTCTTTTGAGTGGAGCATTTCATCCATTTATATTGAAAGTAATTGTTGATAAATATGTAGCTATTGCCATTTTATTATTCATAATGTTGATATTTATTTGTTTTTTTAATTAATTAATTTATTATCTTAAAGAAGTCCCTCTAGCATTCCTTGTAATACTGGTTTGGTGATGATGAACTCCTTTAGTTTTTTCTTCTCTGGGAAGCTCTTTATCTGTCCTTCAATTCTAAGTGATAGCTTTGCTGGGTAGAGTAATCTTGTTTGTTGGTCTTTGCTTTTCATCATGTTGAATATTTTTCACCAGTCCCTTTTGGCCTGCAAAGTTTCTGTTGAGAAATCAGCTCCCAGTCTTATGGGAGCTCCTTTATAAGTTACTAGTTGCCTTTTGTTTTCTGCTTTTAGGATTCTTTCTTTGTCTTTAACCTTTGCCATTTTAATTATAGTGTGTCTTGGTGTGGGACTGTTTGGGTTCATCTTGTTTGGGACTCTGCTTCCTGGACATGTACGCGTATTTCTTTTGCCAGGTTAGGAAAGTTTTCAGTCATTATTTCTTCAAATAGATTCTCAATCCCTTGCTTTCTCTCTTCTCCTTCTGGTACCCCTATGGTGCAAATGTTGTTATGCTTGATGTTGTCCCAGAGACCCTTTAAACTCTCCTCATTTTTTTGGATTCTTTTTTCTTTTTGTTGTTCCGTTTGGGTGTTTTCTGCTACCTTATCTTCCAAATCACTGATTTGACACTCTGCTTCATATAGTCTTCTGATGAGTCCTTCTAGTGCATTCTTCATTTTGGTTATTGTATTCTTCACTTTTTTTTTTATGGTTTTCTGTTTTTTGATGTCCTTTTCTATGCTTGCTCTCTCTTTGTTGAGGTTCTCATTAAGTTCCTTGAGCATCCTTTTAACCATTGTTTTGAACTCTGTGTCTGGTAGGTTGCTTGCCTTCATTTTGTTTAGTTATTTTTCTGGAATTTTCTCTTATCCTTCCATTTGTGATATATTTCTTTGTTTCCTCAGTTTGGCTGCCTCTCTGTTTGTTTCTATGTATTAAGAAGATATGCTATTTCTTGCAGTCTTGGCCAGGTGGCCTTATGTAGTATGTGCCCTGTGGGGCCCAATGGCACATTCTCCTCCTGTCACCTGCTCTGGGTGCTCCACAAATGTCCCTTGTGTGGGTTGTGTGTGCCCTCCTTGAGCCTTGGTTGCTATTGGCATGTCAGTGGATGGGATTGATCCTGAGGCTGTTTGGCTGTGGCGTTTGGCCAGGTCCACAGCTTATAGGCTGCTCTATGGGGGACTTATCCCACTGAGTGGGATTTGCCCCAGTGGTCTCTGGTGCCTGTTGAGACTGCCCTTTGGGTGTGCTCCTTGTAGGGCTAATTGGGCAGTGCTCTGCTGTGGTCTGAAGCCATCCTCCAAGTATGTTGGTTCTGGCATCTCTTGTGAGGCGCTCCAGGGCAGGCCCAGGTCACCCACTGCCTATGACTAGCCAGGGACTACCTGGTAAGAGCTACAAAATGATCTGCGGTTGTTTGCTGCCTCTGCTAACCCTGGAGGTGCGTGGGAGAGGCTATGCTGTGAACTGAGGATGTCTGTCACCATTACCAGGCCTAGGGTATCTCCTCAAAATGTCAGGACACCCTGAGGCCTGCCTGCTGCCACCTGCTAGCTCCGTTAAGGTTCAGCCACTGATAAAGCCGCATGTTGGGTGGGGCAGTGTCTCAAGGAGTCACTAGAGTGGGAAGAGTTGTGGTCACCAGGTTAATGTAAATTCTGGCTTGGCGCTAATGCTGAGCCTGAAGTTACTCAGGAAAAGTATCAGAGCATGACAAGGCCAGTCACCATCCATCTGGGGTCTGTTAGTTTTCTACGAAAGAATGCAATGCAGTCAGATCTGGCTGCTCTTGGAGAAAGGACCTCAGGTGATGTAGGAATTGGGTAAGGCAGGGTCCCAGTGAGTCAGCAGAGCAGAGCTGGGAGTAGCTTACCAAACCAATCTGATTCAGATTTGGCTATGTGGGGGTGAGCTCAACACAGCAAAAATGTCGCCCACTGGCTGCATGGGTGGAGCACCTCCTCACAAGGAAATGGCAACTGTCCTCCAGCCCTCGACCCAAAGCAACACAACTCAGTCTGTCCCTCCCCCTCCTCCTGTATATCTCTGATACCCTCCTAGTCACCATCCCTCTGCTGGAGCCCAAGGTGAGTCCCTGGGAGTGAGAACATCTGTGCACAGACACTTTAAGAGGATACCTGGGTTACCCACTGCCTTCCATCCCACCTGAACAGTTGGAATCCAAACTGTTTTTCACAGTAAGATGTTGTGAGAGCTCTTCTCCCTCATACCAGTACTCTGGGCTGGGGAGGCCAGTGTGGGACTGGGGTCTCTGACTTCTCCAGGGGAACCTACATGGCCAAGATATCCCTCCTGGTTCTCAACTGCCACACGGAGTGTTGGGGTTAGCCAGTTCCGTGTCTCTGCCCTTCCTACCAATCTCAACATAGCTTCTTCCATACATTCTTAGTTATAAAACTTCTGTTAAGCCAGACTTCAAATGGTTCTCCAGTTTGACTGTCCTATAATTTAGTTGTAATTTTAATTTGTTCATGGAAGGAAGCAGGAACAGTGTTTATGTACTCTGCCATCTTGGATCTCCTAAATGACTTTTTTCTGAGGTGATAAAAATGTTCTAAAATCGACTGTGGTGAAAGCTGCACATATGGGTGAATGTGTTAACAATTATTGAACTGTATATTATTTTTTTAAATTGTAGTTGGCATTCATTATTGTTCAGCTTCAGGTGTACAGTGCAGTGATCAGGCATCTACATCATCCCTGAGGTGGTCTCCCAAATGGGACAAGTGTCCATCAGATACCCTGAAAAATCTTTACAACATTGTTGATTACATTCCCCAAATTAATTTTCAAAACCCCATGACCATCTTGTGGTTACCAACTGTTTTCTAATCCCCTTACCTTCCCCCTTATCCCGAACACCCACCCATCTAACAGCCCTCAGTTTTTCCTCTATGTCTCCAAAACTGTTTCTCATTAGTTCATTCACTTATTCTTTTCTTTAGATTCCACATATAAGTGAGATCATATAGCATTTGTCTTTCTCTGTCTGACTTACTTCACTTAACATAATGTTCTCTAGGTCCATCCATGTTGTTGCAAATGGTAAGATTTCTTTATTCTTTATGGCTGCATAATACTCCATTGTATAAATATACCACAGTTTCTTAATCTTGGCTATTGTGTATAGTCCTGCAATAAACATAGGAGTGCATAAAGATTTTTGAATTAGACTTTTGGATTTCTCCGGATAGATACCTAGGAGTGGAATTGCTGGATGATAAGGTAGTTCCATTTTCAGATGTTTGAGATACCTGCATACTGTTTTCCATAGTGGCTGTACCAATCTGCAATCCCACAAACAGTGCACAAGCGTTCCCTTTTCTCCATATCGGCGCCAGCAGTTGTTGTTTGTTGATTTATTGATAATAGTCATTTTGACTGGGGTGAGATGGTATCTCATTGTGGTTTTTATTTGCATTACTCTGATGGTTAGTGAGGTTGAGCATTTCTTCATATGTCTGTTTGCCATCTGTATGTCCTTTTTAGAAAAATGTCTCTGCATGTCCTCTGCCCATTTTTTAATTGGGTTGTATGATTTTTTTGGAGTTGAGTTGAGTGAGTTTTTTTATAAATTTGGGATATTAACCCCTTATCAGATATATCATTGGCAAATGTCTTTTCCCGTTCAGTAGGATCCTTTTTGGTTTATTGATGGTTTCCTTTGCTGTGAAAAATTTTTTTAGCTTGATCTAATCCCACATGTTTACTTTTTCTCTTACTTCTCTTGACTGAGGGGATATATCAGTAAAAATCTTACTCCAGGTAATGTCTGTGAAGTTTCTTCCTATATTTTCTTCTAGGAATTTTATGGTTTCAGATCTTACATTTAAGTCTTTAAGCCATTTTGAATTTATTGTTGTATATGGTGTAAGGAGGTGGTCCAGCTTCATTTTTCTGCATGTGTCTGTCCTGGTTTCCCAGCACCATTTATTGAATAGACTGCCTTTACCTCACTGTACATTCTTGCGTCCATTGTCATAGACTAAATGGCCACATAGGCATGGACTTATTTCTGGACGCTCTATTCTGTTCCATTGATCTATGTGTCTGTTTTTATGCTAGTACCATGCTTTTTTGATTACTGTAGCCTTGTAGTATAATTTGATGTCAGGTATTGTTACACCTCCCACTTTGTTCTTATTTCTCAAGATTGCTGAGGCTATCCGGGGTCTTTTATGGTTCCATATAAATTTTAGGATTATATGTTCTATTTCTGTGAAAAATGTCGTTGGTAGTTTGATAGGAATTGCGTTGAATATGTATATTACCTTAGGCAGTATGGACATCTTAACTATATTAATTCTTCCTATCCATGAACATGGTATGTGTTTCCATCTATTTATATCTTCTTTCATTTCTTTCTTCAGTGTTTTATAATTTTCTGAGTACAGATCTTTTACTTCTTTGGTTCAATTTATTCCCAGGTATTTTATAGTCTTTGGAGCAATTGTAAATGGGATTGTTTTTTTTCAATTTCTCCTTCTGATGTTTTATTATTGGTATATACAAATGCAACTGATTTCTGAATATTAATTTTGTATCCTGCTACTTTACTAAATTCATCTATCAGCTCTAATAGTTTCTTGGTGGAGTCTTTAGGGTTCTCTATATATAGTATCATGTCATCTGCATATAATGACAATTTTACTTCCTCCTTACCGATTTGGATGCCTTTTCTTTTTTTTGTCTGATTGCTGTGGCTGGAACTTCCAGCACTATGTTGAATAGAAGTGAAGTAAGTGGGCAACCTTGCCTTGTTCCTGAGCTTCAGGGAAATGGTTTTAGCTTTTCCCCATTGAGTATGACGTTAGCTGTGGGTTTATCATATATGGCCTTTATTATGTTTCCCACTTTCTTAGGAGTTTTTATCATAAATGGCTGCTGGATTTTGTCAGATGCTTTCTCTGCATCTATTGATATGATCATGTGATTTTTATTTTTCATTTTGTTAATGTGGTGTATCACATTAATTGATTTGTGGAGGTTGAACCTCTCTTGCATACCAGGAATGAATCCCACTTGATCATGGTGTATGATCTTTTTAATCTATTGCTGAATTCTGTTCGCTAATATTTTGTTGAGGATTTTTGCATCTATATTCATTGGAGATATCGGCCAGTAGTTTTCTTTTTTTTTTTTTTTTGGTGTCTTTGTCTAATTTTGGGATCAGGGTGATATTGGCTTCGTAAAAAGTGTTTGGGAGTCTTCCCTCCTTCTGGATTTTTTGGAAGAGCTTGAGGAGAATAGGTCATAATTCTTTTTTGAAGGTTTTGTAAAATTCACCTGTAAAGCAATCTGGTCCAGGGCTTTTGTTTGTTGGGAGATTGTTAATTACTGATTCAATTTCCCCGGTGGTAATCAGTCTATTCAGGTTTTTTCTTTCTTCTTGAGTTAGCCTTGGAAGGTTGTACGCCTCTAGAAAATTGTCCATTTCTTCCAGGTTGTCCAATTTGTTGTCATGCATTTGCTCGTAGTAATTTCTTAATTTTTTTTTGTATTTCTGCAGTGTCTTGTTGTCACTTCTCCTCTTTCATTACTGATTTTATTAATTTGGGTCCTCTCTCTCTTTTTCTTAATGAGTCTGGCTAAAGGTTTGTCAATTTTGTTTATCTTCTCTAAGAACCAACTCTTGGATTCATTGATCTTTTGTATTGTATTTCTGGTTTCTGTTTCATTTATTTCCACTCTGATCTTTATTATCTCCTTCCTTGTACACCCTTTGGGCTTATTTTGCTGTTCTTTTTCCAGATCCCTTAAGTGTGAAGGTAAACTGTTGATTAGTGATGTTTCTTGTTTCTTTAGGTAGGCCTGCAATGCTATGAATTTCCCTCTTAGGACTGCTTTCGCAGGATCCATAGATTTTGGGTCATCGTGTTTTCATTTTTGTTTGTCTCGAGATATCTTTTGATTTCTTCCTTGATCTCCTGGTTGACCCATTCATTATTTAGTAACATGTTATTCAGCCTCCACGAATTGGTGTGTCTTCCAGTTTTTTTCCTGTAGTTCATTTCTAATTTCATAGCACTGTGGTCAGAGAAGACAATTGGTATGATTTCAATTTTCTTAAATTTATCAAGACTTGTTTTGTGGCGTAACATATGGTCTATCTTGGAAAGTGTTCCATGTGCGCTTGAGAAGAACATGTATTCTGCAGCTTTGGTGTGAAATGCTCTGAAAATATCGATTAAATCCAAGTGGTCCAATGTGTCATTTAAGGCTGTGGTTTCCATATTGATTTTCTGTCTGGAAGACCTGTCCCTTGTTGTCAGAGGTGTGTTGAAGTCCCCTACTCTGATAGTGTTACTGTTGATCTCTGTCTTTATGTCAGTCAATATCTGTTTTATATATTTAGATGCTCCTATGTTGGGTGCATAGATGTTTACTAGGGTTATGTCCTCTTGTCCAATCGATCCCTTTATTATTATATAGTGCCCATCTGTTTCTTTTAATATGTTCTTCATTTTAATGTCTATTTTGTCAGATATAAGTATTGCAACTCCAGCATTTTTCTCATTTCCATTTGCATGAAATAGCTTACTGCAACCCTTCACTTTCAGCCTGTGTGTGTCTTTTGATCTGAGGTGAGTCTCTTGTATACAGCATATACAAGGGTCTTGCTTTCTTATCCACTCAGCCACCCTATGTCTCTTGATTGGAGCATTTAATCCATTTACATTTAAAGTGATTCTTGATAGGTACATAGTTATTGCCATTTTTAAATTTGTAGTTAGATTGTTTTCATCTTTCTTCTATTTACAGAAGTCCTTTTAGTATTTCTTCTAATGCTGGCTTGGTGGGAATAAATTCCTTTAGCTTATTTTTTTCTGGGAAGCTCTTTATCTCTCCATCAACTTTAAATGATAGCCTTCCTGGATAAAGCAATCTAGGTTGTAGGCCTTTGTTTTCCATCACTTTGAGTATCTCCTGCCAGTCCCTCTTGGCCTTCAATGTTTCTGTAGAAAATTTATTTGATAGTCTTATGGAAGTTCCTTTGTATGTAATCCTCTGTCTTTCTCTTGCTGCTTTTAGGATTCTCTCTTTGTCTTTAACCTTTGCCATTTTAACTATAATGTGTCTTGGTGTGGACCTGTTTGTGTTAATCCTGCTTGGAACTCTCTGCACTTCCTGGGATTGTATGTTGGTTTCCTTCATCCTTTTAGGGCGGTTTTTGGACATTATTACTCCAAATATGTTCTCAATCCCTTGCTTCCTCTCTTCACCTTCTGGTAATCCTATGATGTGCATGTTGTTGCGCTTGACGTTATCCCAGAGGTCTCTTAAACCATCTTCATTGTTTTTTATTCTTTTTTCTTTCTGTTGTTCTGTTTGGGTGATCTCTGCTAACTTGTCTTCTAAGTCGCTGAATCGATCCTCTGCTTCATCTAACCTGCTGTTAATTCCTTCAAGTGAGTTCTTTATTTCGGTAATTGTGTTCTTTAATTCTAACTGGTTGTTCATTATGATTTCTACATCCTTCTTTATGTCGTCTCTAAGCTCCTTAAACATTCTTATCATCAGTGTTCTGAACTCTGTCTCTGATAGGTTGGTTACCTCTGTTTCATTTGGTTCCATTTCTGGAGGTTTCTTCTGTTCTTTTATTTGGGACATGTTTCTTTGTTTCCCCATTCTGGCTGACTCTCTGTGTTTGATTCAATGTGTTAGGTAGATCCCCTAGAGTTCTTAGTTCTTGCTGGGTTATCTTATGTAGTATGTGTCCTTTATATTTGACTTACACTACTTCGTTCTCCTCTGCATGTGTTCCAAAGGTGACTCTTGCGTTGTGTATATTGTCCTGTTAAAGAAGATCTTTAATTTGTTTTCACTTGTGAGTATGTGAGGTTAACTCCTAGGCTGACTAGTTGTGAGACTTGGCTCTGCCCACTGCAGGGTGTTCTGCTGCGTGAGGGTTGACTGCTTAAATATGGTTTGGCCTCTATTGGCTCTTGTGCCTGTAGACAATTCCCTCTGGGTGTGTCACTTATAGGTCCAACCTGGTAGTACTCTGGTTTGGTCTGGAATTGGCCCCTGGGTGTGTTGAATCTTGTGCCTCTTAAGCTGGGCCCTGGTAGGGCAATTTCAGAACAAGGGAAATCACCAAGCACAACAACAACAACAACAACAAAGAAAAAAATCAAATACCTTCACATGTAAAAACAACTGACAACCCACACTCAACACAGGCAAAGATATCAAAGACGTAAAGAGAAAACAAAACAAAACCAAACCAAAAGCAGCGCCAGTCTTGGCTTAAGCCCACCAAGTAATCACCAGGTTGTCCTCTGCTGTACCAAAGAGTCCTCTGCGTATTGTGCAGTCAGAGCCGGTCACCTGGTGCCCAGAGTGACGTTGGAACTGCAGATTTGGATATGGGGATCTGAGGGGTCTGGATGGTAGTTTCTCCAAAGTCAGTGCAGTTTCTGCTCTTTCTTGCACATATGCGCACTGAGAGTAGCACCACCAGTCCTGTGTCCAGTTCTCCTGAATCTTAGGGCACTTCTTCCGTGTGTGTGTGTGGCGGGTAGGAGATTTCTGAGCTGTTGAAAGCCCAGAGCTGCGTCTGCCGCTTACTGCTGATCCCTGGGAATGCCTCCGTGGTTGTAATTGCCCCGCCCTAGGCAGGCCAGAAAGGGAGGGGGCTGGGGATGGAGGGGTCTTCTCTCTCGTAGCCCAGCAAAAATCACACTCTTCCCAGCCTCTTCCCTGGGTCAGAGCTGCACGCCAGTCTTCTCAGAGCCTGAGCAGTAAGGCTCCTCTGTAATCTGACACTACTCCTCAGTTCAGGGGCCAGTTTAAGTCTCTGAAAAGGCGGAAGTAGGATTGGAAGAGAGGTCGAGGGGCCCAGGTATGGAGTTTGTGTCCTTTGTCCAGCCTAGGGCCCAATTGGAGGTCTCACTGAGGTTATTGCCTCAAATGCTGGATATGCTGCCCCCTCAGTGGGAGAGATCAGGTGTGGGATGCAGGGAAAGAGCCCAACTCCTGGCTTTTGTGTTCTCTGTTCTGTCCTGGGATCCCCTGCATCTCTGCAGCTGCAGATGCATGCCGTGTCTCCACAGCCGAAGGTGTGGGCCGCGTCCCCACAGCCACAGGTGCAGGCCACGTCTCCACTCTGCTCCCTTCCTTCTTCCCTGCTCTCCCAATTTGCCCACCTTCAAGTAATCCTTGCACAAGTTTCTTAGCTGTTCTGCGTGATGAGCAGAGAGTCCTTTGATGGGTTATAGATGTCCTGTTTGTGATAAGATCTGGAGGAGAACTCAAAAAGTCTGAACTGTATATTTTAAATGGGTGAATTATATGACATATGTTAAGTACATCTCAATAAAGCTGTATGTGAAGTAAGTAGGGGGATCAAATTAAATAACTTATTTGCTTATATTTTCAAAAAGAAACCATGCAAGTATTATATATTTTTTAAAGTTAGATCTAGGGATAGAAAGGGAACAGATTTAACATGACATGGATAGAAAGGAGAATTTTGTGAATGTATCTTGTTATTCAGCTTTGACTTGGAAGGATGTATATATTTGGTATAATTGACAAAATTAAATGAGAGTGAAAAGCATGCTCTAAAAATTCTAAAAATTGTGCATAGAATGAGAAGAATGAGTCTTGATGTATATAAAGTTGGTGCCAGAATTACTCAGGGGCTTATATCGAATGTCTTGAAAGCATTGTGTTTTTTATATTAATTATATTAAAGAAATCTTTACTTTAAACCAACACCATAATCAATGTACAGATTTTCCATCACCTCAAAAAGTTATCTTTTGTATCTTCGTATATATATATTTGCTATGGTAAATTAAGATAAATACATTTTTATTAGAAAACAGTATTTTCAGTACAAAGAAAAGATACAGATACAAAATGAAAGAAGTGAAGTGAAAACCTGAAATCTGAAATTTGAAGTAGAAAGTTGAAGTCATAATTTGTTGTTTATTTTCTAAAATATATGTTTTTCTTATCTCTTTCCACCAAAAGACCTATAAGCTATGAGAACTGAGTAGCAAAGTTTATGCATAATGCCCAGATTGAAGTCTTAAAATATTCTTAATAAATAAAATTAGTGGTCCTTGAAGAAATAGAAGAAAAAAATCTGGGTCAGGAAACATACAAGAAGAGCCTGGGAATGTTGTTTTGCTAGCAAACAAGGGGGATATTAAAACTACTGGAGTCATGTCAAAGCAATGCAGAAACAATACTAAGGAAACCCCACCCCCCACTGGCCAACGTCAGCCAACTAAGTATTAAAAGAAAAATTACACTAATGGAGTAAATTATATCAAATATATAAATATCCGTAAATTTACATGGATATTTGTAGTGTTTTCCAACAGTACGTATGACACTGAATGTGTTTCCCATCTCTCCACTGTATTAGTGTCTTACATTCATTTTAATTCTAACACTGGATCTGTATAATTAGTACAGATCCCACAGGTTGAAGATTCAGTCCCACAAGACTGTCTCCACTTCAGATCCCAGTTGCAAATCCCACTTTGCCACGTGCACTTCTGATCAACTGGTTATAAATTCAGAGGTTTCCACACCCCTTCATCAGGATTGAAAATGTACTAGACTGACTTACAGAAGTCAGGGAAACACATAACTGTCACCGTTTTTTTTATAAGAGATATAACTCAGAAACAGCCAAATGGAAGAGATGCATAAGGCAAGGTATGGGGGAGGGAATTAGGGAGCTCTCATACCCTCTGAGTGTGCCACGCTCCCAGTATCAATCTAGAAGCTCTCCAAACCCCATCATTTAGGGATTTTTTTTTATGGAGGTTGCATTTAATAAGCATGAATGATTAAATCTTTGGTCATTGATGATTAACTCAATTTTTAGCTCCTCTCTCCTCCCTGGAGATTGAGTGTGAGGCTGAGAATTCTAATCTTAATAAACTCTTGGTGTTTCTGGTGGCAAGTCCCTGTACTGAAACTATGTAAAGGCCCTCCATGTATCACCTTATCAGAACAAAAATGCTCATATCACTACTATCACCCAGGAAATTCTAAGGAATTTAGGAGCTCTGTATCACAAACTGGAGATAAAGATCAAGTTTTTATATATTTCTTATTGTTTCAAATATTAAAAACTAATGCAATAGTCTTCTTTGTAGGTTGCTAGACCTACAACTAATTTGAAATTTAGTAGGTAAAGAGTCAAGCATTTATCCAGTTTATTTAAGCAAATTATTTTAGGGTAATGAAATAGTTGATGTGGGTACATATTTTATTTTTAAAAAAAATCTATTACTGAATAAAATAAGTATAGAATTAGGAAAAACATCACCTGTATGCATTACCTAATAAAATAATAAATCCAGAAAATGATTATTAATGGATGCTAAACTTTTAGGTAAAAAGTTAATCAATAACATTATAATGAAAGGGTCAGGCAGACGTCACCTGAATTCACTGAACAATCTTAATTTCACTAAACTCAAGATAACCAAACTGCATATACCTCCTGATGTTTTGTAATAATTAGTACACATCACCACCCATGAAGTATCTCTGCTAAAACAAAAAAAAAAAAAAAAAAAAAAACCCCAAAAATATTAAGCTTAACCTACTTAAGCTCCTAGATATAACTACTGTTTAACAGGTAATGTGGATACAGGAAAAGTGGATAGAGCTACAAGAAAAAAAAGCCAAATGAACAATTATACAGAGTGAATTTGCTATAATTCTCAGTACATGAAAATTTAAAAAATTCAAACAAGAAATAAATAAGCATATAGAGAATTTTAAAAAAATAAAATGATTGTTCTAATGTCAATTCACACACACACATACACACACACACACATACACACAAATCCTAATACCAACTATTGGAGACTACTCATTCTTCTTAAGTATACATTGAAGATATAGGAGAAACTGACTTCATAATTTAATATTTCAAAATAAAAACTCATGAGATAACTTTAAAGCAGTTTTAGAGAAAAAAACTAATTAGGAACTAAAAACCCAAGTCATGAGGTTGGAAAGATGAAGAGTAAATAAACTCAAAGAAAACTCAAAATATGAAAGAACAAAAATTAATCAAATTGAATACAAACATATTAAAGTCAAATGTCTTTTGCAAAGACTAATTAATGGTAAATACAGTGCAAGACTGATCAAGAAAATGAGAAATGAGGCACAAATGAACAATAACATAAATGGGGAGGGGTTATCCACAGATACAGAACAACATAAAATAGTCATAAACATGCTGTTTAAATGATAAATATCAAAACCTAAGAGAAATGAACAATTTCTTTTTTTTTTTTTTTTTTTAATTTCCAAAACCAGCTCCAGAACTAAGAGGAAGAGAAGGGAAAAAAATCAAATCTTGAATACACCTATTAGAATTAAAGAACTTGAGTTTGGAGGTAAAATTTTAATTCCTAAAATAATATCAGTTCAAGGTAATTATTTATACAAATTTTTAATAAACAGCCAAGGAAAACATAATCCAATTGTATACAGATTCTTTAAGAGAAAAATGAGGCAAATGTCCCAACTCTTTTAAAAAGGTTAGTGTAATTTTGATATCAAGAAAAGGACACAAACAGAAAGGAATATTACCCTGATAAACATAGACAAGTAAACCAAATCTAGAATTAAAATATGTCATCACCAATAGGGTTTATTTCCAGAAGGCACAAATATTGTAACATCAGAAAAGGTGATTATGTATATATTTTGTTAACAGATTAAAGCATGGTTGGGTAAACAAACAAACAAACAAACAAATAAACAAATAAATAAATAAAAGCAAAATTGCCATTACATCAAATATTATGATCATCTTTATAGATAACTCAATAAATAAATTCTGAGAACTAAGGTGAACATTCATAAAGTTTGCTGATAAAAGATCAATATAGAAAAATAATTTATAAATTTCAATTTTAAATAGAAAGATGTTAATTACAATTGCTATAAAATGTATAAGATATTTAGAAGTAAATCAGATCAAGCAGGTTCAGCAATGTAAGGGAAGAGTACATAAAACTTTATTAGAAGACAAAGTAAATCCTAAATAAATAGACAGATATTAATATATGTGTGTATAAGGACATTTTAAGAATAAAGATGTCAATTATCACCAAAATAACATTTCCACCCAATTAGTTTCAACAAATATCCCAACAAATTTTATATTTAGAATTTAATAAGATAATTCTAAAATTCACATAGAAGAAATAATGGGTCAAGAATAACTAAGACAATTTTAAAGAAAAAACAGAGTGGGGAGACCAGCTCTTTTAGATATCAAAAATATTTATAAAACAAAAGATTCCAGACAATGTGCTACTGATGTATGTATGAATATTACAAATTCATACAGATATTAAAAATTGCCAGTGAGAAACCCTGAAAATGTATGGGTATAGGCATTGAAGTTTAACAACTCAATTAAAAGGAATATATAAACTGATGTAGTTAAAAAACTGAATTAGTAATTTGAAAATAGTACCGAGGAGTTTTCTCATAATATTTCAAATATCCAATAAGTTTATATTACTTTTATAATCTTTCAAATTATGATTTCTAAAACAAAGTAGTGATAATTGTTTAAATATCCACATAGACATTTGATACTAAAGTATGAAAAGGGAATGACCATTCTAATTTTGGGAGACTTAAAAATAATTTACATTTCAAGAATAAATATGATTCTGAGGAAGAGTTTTAGGTAGGAGACACTCATAAGTAAAAGCATACAGGTAGAATAGCTGGATGTGTGTTCTGAGGTACAGCTAATAGACCTGTGTAGCTGCAAGTTAGAGTCAGAATTTTGAAGATATTTGATATCAGGATAGGATGTTTGGACTTTGAGACTTTGGAGTTATTTAACAGTTTTGAACAGGGCAGTAAAATAAAAAATAAACTGGAAATAGGATGAAACCTCAAAGCTAAAGCAAATCAAAGTGGCGATTTAGTCATATTAGTTTGGTAGCAAATATGCAAGCTGACGTAGCAAAAGGATAGGAAAAGAAGTAATACTTGGAAACTGGAAGTGAATGATCCACTTTAGGAAGCTACTGACTTTAAGATGTTAGCTTATGGATTTCATTTAACTAGTAATAATAATAATACTTTTATCAAATAAATACCATGTATCTTCATTTTATTCTGACAAGTTTGCAAATTAGATATTACTATGTGATTATCCACAGGTAGAATCTGAGGCATAAATAAGTTAAGCAACTTTTCTGAGTTCACAGGGTGAGGTCTATGAGTCAGTCCTGTGTGTACTGCAGCCCAAATTCAAATACAGGCAGTCTGACTCTCCAGAGATTGTGGTCTTTAACATTTTATAATCTTAAATCAAAAGTCTGAATGTTCTTGAATAATTGGATTTTTAATTAAGATGTTAATTTTCATATACATTATACTCTAGATTCTTAATAAATACTTGTTTAATTAAATGGAATGCCTACAGTCTTATTCTCATTCTCAAGTGAAGCTCTGAGACTTCGATGGGAAGGTAATCTTTACTAACAGAGGGAGTGGTATTTAGATTACCATTGGCAGCTATCAATAGTTGTGTCTGCTAATACAAGTATCAACCAAAATATCCACGAGCAGTTATTAAGCATCTATTATGTCCTTAGCTTAATGCATACTGTAAGAGATGACAAACATGATTTAAAACTTGACTTGTTAAAAAGCAAAATTCAACTGAGTAAATTTTAAAGATCTTATTGGCTTTATTCAACATTTCATGAATTGGGCAGCATCCAATGTAGCAGGTATAAAGGCGCTCCAAGGAACTGTACAAATGGAAAGGCTTGCAGGCAGAATAGAGCAGGAACAAGGAAGTTATACTAGAAAAAAGCATATTGGTTGTGGCAAGGTCCATTTCCTTTAGGGGACAGCAGAGGTCTATCAGGCTTATTACCTCACTAGTACCAAGCCAGTAATTTCTGATTGACTGGTTTAAGATTACATTTCTGGGACAGCTGAAACTGTAATTAAGTTAACTGTTGGTTTGGTGACATGGGGCTTAATTTCATATAAATGACTCTGTTTTGGGCCTATTGTCTTGTTTTTTAAAATTCCTCCATTTTGACCAGACTCTCAACCTAACTGAAGAATGTGATCAAAATGTAAGGCATTAGTACTACTTCCAGCTACCACTCTGAAATTCGAGCAGTTTTTGACAATTCTCTGTATGATATTTACAAGCCATGATGTCTTTTTGCTCAATCTCTGTGGTATTCACAAGTCACAATGTTGAGTTCACATTCTTTAAGTCAGCCATTCTCTTCACTTCTTTTCTGACAATATAATCTTAGGGAGCTCATTTACTTGGTAGTTAGCAGCTGCAAACATGCTTTTAAAGCTTTTGAGAGAATACAGTGCACCAAGGAGACTACTATAATTATTATAAGCAGGATAATTCCCAATGTCTGGAGTGTGCTTTAAAGCTGTAGTCCCCAAGACCCAAATCAATCAGAATCAAATAAGTCAAAGAAAGATCCCACTGAAGGAGTCACTTTCTTGAGCCAAGTGGTTTATTCAGTGATCATGTAGCTGAGTCACAACTTTCCCAGAAGTGTTGATCCAAGTGCAGCAAGTGGTATTGGCCATCGCCAACACCACTTGCTGCACTTGGATCAATTCCTTGCTCTGCTAAAAGTTAATCAAGGGCTATCCTATTATCAAGAATGTTGGCCAGATATTCTAGGGATTTTTGTTGGGTAGCTATTGCTGTAGCAGCAGATTCTGAGATGTTCCTGCTCATAACCTCATTTGCACTTACTCCTAGCCAGGAGAGCAATGATCTACCAAAGAAAGATAATTTTGAATCATGAATGCCTCCTGGTAATTCCCATTGGAGTCTGTGGCTCAAAATTAGGAAGATTACAGCCATGGAGGTCAGTAAAATGCAAATGTCTGTAGACCATACCAGTGGCTTTATTCTACTTACCTTGCCTTGTGTCTTTTTCTTATACAGAGCCTAGATATAAGTTCCTCAGGTTTAGGTTTGTTAACCAGAGATGGGAAAATGGAGCACCAGGGTTGGGAAGCTTGACATAATAGAGAAGGGGCTGAGTTTGTTCCAGAGAAACTGAAGCAGTGAAAGTCAGGTATAAGTTTGTGATGGGTAGGATGGCAAGATAATCAGCATCACAGCAAATCCAACAGTTATTTGGAAATTGGATTATCCCCCTTTACAATGGCCTGAGATATGTGAACAATGGCATCTTTTCAGGCCAGAGAAAGGTAAAAGATAGACCAAAAAAAATTACAAAGACCTTCATGGTTTTAGAATTAGAAAAAGGATGATCAGAGAGGGAAGGAGAAATATAAAGAAACACTCTTGATCCAAAGTCTTGGGAGAAAGCAGTGTAACTTGTTGTCAGCTACTTCTTTTCCTAGTCTTGATTTTGAGGTTTCCAGCATTTACACAGGAGCAGATGTCAGGTGAAGCCTTCTTCAGCTGTGAAGTGTGTACCCAAGATTTGACATCTTGTAATCTGGCAATGGTGTCAGTGATCAAGAGTTGTTGGTCGGATCCTTTCCAATAGTCTCACCATTGCAAAAGCGTCAGAGTAAAGCAATAACCGTCAGTAAATAGCAAAAGACTTGAAAACACCCATGGTTAAAGATCTGTTGAGGATTCATTATAATTAAATTGACAAGGAAATTTGGTTATTTCTGTGACACACAACACTTTAAGATGATAACTGCTAAAAGAACAAAGTGCCCTTAGACTACTGATCTGCTTTTGATAAGAGGTGATTGTGAAAGGTTTTTCTTTACCTTGTAAGTAATATGCTTAAAAAGCAAAGATTCCTTATAGAATTAAATGTACACTTACCTTTTGACCCAGCAATTGTACCCTTAAACATTTATCTCGGAGTAAATACTTATGTTTAAATAAAAATTTGTGTGTGATATTTTATAGCAGCTATATTTGTAATGGCCAAAAACTGTAAACAACACAAATGTCCTGCAACTGGTGAACTGGTAAAAAAAACTGACACCTATAAATATGGGAATTCTATTCAGTGTTTAGCAAAGAATGAACTATTGATATATGTAATGTGGATGAAACTTGTGGGTATTATGCTGAGAGAAAGAAGCCAGTCTCAAAAGATAGAAAAGTGTATGATTCTATCTATAGAACACTTTCGAAATAACGTAATTACAGAGATTGAGAGTAGATTAGTGGTTGCCAGTAGTTGGAATGGCAGGAAAGGATGGATATGACTATAAAAGGGTAGTGCATGAGAGCCTTGCGGTGAGGTACAGTTTTTTGTGTTTGTGGTGATGGTTATGTGAAGCTACACGTGATACAATTGCATACAGCTACATACACACACACATACACACACACACATAGAAATTAGTACAAGCATAACCAGTGAATAAATTATTTGAATTATTCCATTATCAATTTCCTGGTTTTGATGTTGTACTATAGTTATGCAAGATGCTAACTGTGGGAAAAATTAGGGGAACTATGCACAGGACCTCTCTGTGCATCCTTGCAATTTCCTTGAGGCTATAATTATTTCAAATAATAAGTAAAAACAAAGGTCACATATTGTGTGATTGTATTTATATAACATTCTCAAAAAGGCAAAAGTGTGGTGATGTACAACAAATCAGTGGTTGTCAGAGGCTAGGGCTGGTGAGAAAGTGAGATTATATGAAGTGATAGGGAGATTTGGGGGGGATGATGAATTTTTTTTTAAATTGTGGTTGTAGTTACCCAAATCTAGACATGTATTAAATTTCAGAGAACAGTGTCATCCAAAGCATTAAATTTTACCACATGGTAAAAATTAAAAATAACAAAAAATTACTTTTGGAGAAATGTTCTGCTTTAGACTAAGCTTAGAAAACCAACACCAAACCTGCATTGTCCATTCCCACCAATTCCTGGAAAGTTCACCTCTATGCTGTGCTGAGAGTAACTTGAGTAGATGTATTTTACAAGCACTCTAGCAGGAAGAAGGAAATTGTATAGTACTGTGGCTCCAGGTATAAACACTGGAGGCACACTACCTGAAGTAGTATTCTAATTCCATCACCTTGGGAAAGACAATCTCTCATTGTCTTAATTATCTCATCTGTAGAATTGGGATAATAATAACACCTAACTCCTAGGGTTGTAATGAGAAGAAAAGGTGTTAATGTGCACCTAAAACCATACCTGGCACATATTAGGAATCCAGTGATTAGTAATTGTTATTATTCTGGTAACAGCAGGTGTGTTTGTGTAACTATGATAAATGTTTTATTTTAGTAAGAGCAAATAAGACAGATTAATGAGGAAAAAGCTGAATGCAAGAATACTTTAAAGTTAGAAAGGAGTTGAACTAATCTAGATGTGGGTTGATCTAAGCTTAGACGACAATGATATAAATGAGAAAGATGTTTTGTATGAAGAAATGTAACTGAAGACTTAATGAGGGATTTGACATGAAGAAGTAAAGGAAAAGCAAAATAAAACTTGACTTCAGGGTTTCACACTGGGAGAACAGTGATACCATTAATAGGGATTTTGGAGAGCACAGCAAATTTTGGAAGAAGATAATATATGTAATGTTACACTCATCAAGTCAATTATAGCCAGCATAGATGCCCTGAATGTGTTTAGAAATATGATACTGCTGTTTAGGTAAAAAAAATTAGGTCTAAATATACAGATTTCAGTTATCTTAAAGTACTGTTTGAACTAATATAAAACATTAACACACTCCTTTTTTTAAATTTAAAGTTTATTGTGGTGACAATTGATAGTAAAGTTATATAGATTTCAGGTGAACAATTCTGTATTACATCATCTGTAAATCCTATTGTGTGTTCACCACTTAGAGTCAGTTCTCCTTCCATCACCATATATTTGATCCCCTTTACCCTCATCTATCATCCCTCTCCCCCCCTTACCCTCTGGTAACCACTAAACTATTGTCTGTGTCTATGAGCTTTTGGTTCTCATTTGATTGTCTTGTTCTTTTGTTGTTTTTATTTATATACCACGTATCAGTGAAATTATATGGTTCTCTGCTTTTTCTGACTTATTTCGCTGAGCATTATACTCTCAAGATCCATCCATGTTGTCACAAATGCTCCTATTTCATCTTTCTTACCGCCAAATAGTATTCCATTGTGTATATATACCACAACTTCTTTATCCATTCATCTGTCGAAGGACATTTTCGTTGTTTCCATATGTTGGTCACCATAAATAAAGCTGCAATGAACATTGGAGCACACTTGTCTTTATGGATAATTGTTTTCAGATTTTTGGGGGAAGATACCCTGGAGAGGGATTGCTGTGTCACATGGTAATTCTATTCGTATTTTTTGAGGAACCTCCACACTGCCTTCCATAGGAGCTGTAACAATCTGCATTCCCACCAACAGTGTATGAGGGTTCCTTTTTCTGCACAGCCATTCCAACACTTGTTACTATTTGTCTTGTTGATGATAGCCGTTCTAACTGAGGTGAGGTGGTAGCTCATTGTGGTTTTTATTTGTATTTCTCTGGTGATTAATGATGGTGAGCATTTTTTCATATGTCTATTTGCAATTTGTGTGTCCTCTTTGGAGAAATGTCTCTTCAGGTTGTCAGCCCATTTTTCAATTTGGTTGTTAGTTTTTTTGTTGTTGAGTTGCATGAGTTCCTTGTATATTTTGGATATTAGCCCCTTATCAGAGGCCCTGTTTGCAAAAATCTTCCCCATTCAGTTGGTTGCCTCTTTATTTTGTTGATGGTTTCTTTTGCTGTGCAGAAGCTTTTAAGTTTCATATAGTCCCATTCATTTATTTTAGCTTTTACTTCCATTGCCTTTGGAGTCAAATTCATAAAATGGTCTTTGAACCCAAGGTCCACAAGTTTAGTACCTATGTTTTCTTCTATGCAGTTTATTATTTCAGAACTTATGCTTAAGTCTTTGATCCATTTTGAATTAATTTTGGTACATGGTGACAGATAGCAGTCCAGTTTCATTCTTTTGCATATGGCTTTCCAATTCTCCCAGCACCATTTATTGAAGAGGGTATCTTTTCTCCATTGTATGTTTTTGCTTCTTTGTCAAAAATTATCTGTCCATGTTTATGTGATTTTATTTCTGAGTTCTCAGTTCTATTGCATTGGTCTACGTGTCTGATTTTCTGCCAATACCATGCTGTTTTGATTATTGTTGCCCTGTAGTACAAGCTAAAGTCAGGGAGTGTGATACCGACAGCACTGTTCTTTTTTCTTAAGATTGCTTTGGCTATTCAGGGTCTTTTGTGGTTCCAAACAAATCTGATGATTTTTTGTTCTATTTCTTTTAAAAATGCCATTGGGATTTTGATGGGGATTGCATTAAGTCTGTATATTGCTTTGGGAAATACGGCCATTTTAACTATGTTGATTCTTCCAATCTATGTGCATGGAATGTCTTTCCATTTCTTTGTGTCTTCTTCAATTTCTTTTAAAACTGTCTTGTGGTTTTCAGCATATAGGTCTTTCACATCCTTGGTTTAGTTTATTCCTAGGTATTTTATTATTTTTGCTGCAATTGCAAAAGTAATTGTTTTTCTTATTTCTTTTTGTGAGATTTCATTGTTAGTGTATAGGAATGCAATGGACTTTTGTACATTGATTTTATAGCCCCCAACTTTACTGTGTTCATTGATTGCTTCTAACAGCTTTATGGTAGAGTCTTTAGGGTTTTCTATATATAGCATCATGTCATCTGCAAAGAGTGATAATTTAACTTCTTCATTCCCAATTTGGATGCCTTTTATTTCTTTCTCTTGCCTGATTGCTCTGGTGAGGACTTCCAACACTATGTTGAAAAGCAGAGGTGATAGAGGACAGCCCTGTCGTGTTCTTGAACGTAGAGCAAAGGGCTTCAGGTTTCTCCATTAATTATGAGACTAGCATAGGGCTTGTCATATATGGCCTGTATTATGTTAAGGTATTTTCCTTCTATACCCATTTTATTAAGTGTTTTAATCATAAATGGATGTTGTATCCTGTCAAATGCTTTTTCTGCATCAATTGATATAATCATATGATTTTTGTCCTTTGTTTTGTTTATGTGATGTATCACGTTGATGGATTTGCGTATGTTGAACCATCCTTGTGCCCCGGGGATGAACCCCACTTGGTCGTGATCAATAATCTTTTTAATGCATTGTTGCATTCAATTTGCTAGAATTTTGTTTAGGATTTTTGCATCTGTATTCATCAGAGGTATTGGTCTGTAGTTTTCGTTTTTGTGCTGTCCTTACCAGGTTTTGGTATCAGGGTAATGTTGACCTCATAAAATGAGTTAGCGAGTGTTGTCTCTTCTTCAATTTTTTGGAAGAGTTTGAGCAGGATTGGTATTAGATCCTCTTTGAAGTTTTGGTAGAATTCACTAGTGAAGCCATCTGGTCCAGGACTTCTGCTTTTGGGAAGGTTTTGGATGACTGATTCAATTTCCTTACTGGTGATCAGTCTGTTTAGATTTTCCAGTTCTTCATGGAACAGCCTAGCAGGCTATATGTTTCTAAGAACTTGTCCATTTCTTCTAGGTTATTGAATTTCGTGGCATATAGACCTTTATAGTATTCTTGGATGATCCTTTGTATTTCTGTGGCATCTGTTATAACTCCCCCCTTTTCATTTCTGATTTTGTTAATTAGTGTCTTCTCTCTTTTTATTTTAGTAAGTCTAGCCAAGGGTTTGTCAATTTTGTTAATCTTTTCAAAGAACCAGCTCTTTGTCACATCAATTTTTCTATTGTCTTTTTGTTCTCTATTTCATTTAGTTCTGCTCTGATTTTTATTCTTTCCTTTCTTCTTTTGACCTTGGGTTTCACTTGTTCTTCTTTTTCTAGTTCTTTAAGGTGTAACGTGACGTTATTTATGTGGGATTTTTCTTGTTTCTTGAGATAGGCCTGTAATGAGAGAAATTTCCCTCTTAAAACTGCTTTCGCTGCATCCCAAAAATTTTGGTAGGATGCATTTTAATTCCCATTTGTTTCTATGTATCTTTTGATCTCTCTTCTAATTTCTTCATTGACCCAGTCGTTCTATAAAAGTATGTTGTTTAATCTCCATGTTTTTGTAGTTTTTTCCTGCTTTCTTTGCAGTTAATATCCAATTTCAAAGCCTTGTGATCAGAGAATATGCTTGGTATGGTTTCAGTCTTCTTACATTTGCTGAGGCTAGTTTAATGTCCCAATATATGGTCTATCCTTGAGAATGTTCCATGTACACTAGAAAAAAATGTATAGTCTGATGTTTTACGATGAAGTGCTCTATAAATGTCAATTATGTCCATTTCATCTAATGTGTCATTTAGGGCTGCTATTTCGTTATTTATTTTCTGTTTGGATGATCTATCCATAGCTGTCAATGATGTATTTAGGTCCCCTAGTATAATTGTGTTTTGGTCAATTTCTCCCTTTAGTTCTGTTAGTAGTTGCTTGATACATTTCAGTGCTCCCTGATTGGGAGTATAAATATTGATGACTGTTATGTCTTCTTGTTGTATAGTCCTCTTTACCATTATGAAATGTCCATCTTTGTCTTTTGTTACCTTTTTCACCCTGAAATCTGTCTCATCTGATATCAGTATAGCTACACTTTATTTTCTCTCAATGCCATTTGCTTGGAGGTGGCAGCTAATCTCCATTCTCTGTGCCTAAGGCTTCCATTCTCTGTGGTGGTGAGGGCTGAAACCACTGTTTTCAGCCTTCTTCCCTCAGTCTTTGTTCCAAAGTCTCTGCCATAAGCATTGGGTTCAGCTGTGTTATACGCTGTCCCCAGCCCTGTGGGCCATAAACAGAGCCCTAGCTGTTTGAGTTCTTCCCTCTCCGGTAGCTGCTGTAGTTTCTGGACGCAGCAAGCTCAGAGCACTGATCTAGGTCTGCGTCCTGCGCCTGCGTGGCCCCGTCTCCACACTTCTCCCTTCTCTCCTCCCCTGCTCATGCAATTTGCCCACCTTTAGATGAATTCAATGGTGAGCCTCTTCGTGTTGCCTGTCTGCTGTGCAGGGAGTCCTTTGTGGAGTTACAGTTGTTCGATTTGTTGTAAATTCCAGGAGAGATTTCCAGAGGCTCACCTCACAGTGCCATTTTGATGACATCACTAACCATATTACCTTTTTAAGATGATTATATGCATACAAAAGTAGGAGCAACTCCAAAAACAGACAGTTAGAGAATTGCAGACCAAAAAAAAAAGGAAAAAGGAAAAAATAGATAAATAAGAGGAGTGGTCCGATAATTAAAAATAGAAACCATCAATAGTATTAAATTTAGTGTCTCTGAAGCCCAAGCTGAGAAAAAGAAACCAGTGGAAATTACTAGAAGAAGGTCTCCAGTGAGTTTTGAAAGCACTCTTCTGTAGAGTGGTATGAATGGAAGCCAGATTTCACATGCGTATAGCAGAAAAGTTTGAGAAGAATGGAAGCCTCAAGTGTACACCTTTTTTGTTGTTATTGAGGTGTTTAAAGTGTGGGCAAAATAAAAACAAATTGGAAGCTACAACTAAGTAGGAGCAAGCCTAGAAGAACTTGGTTTTTATTTCTGAGCAGAAATATATTTTAAAAAGTAGAAAAGTACTATTGCATTTGTTATTCATTCTGGATCATAATAATTACTATATCATGTATATATTTAAGCATAACCAAATACAAATGGAATGGATTTTTCTGTAATAACATTTCTTTCTTGTTAAAAAAAATCATAGAAAAGAATCAACATTATTTATCTTAAAAATTAAAATGTCCACACTATATGTCAAATCCAAGAATGATTTCTTTCTAGAGCAAGTCCTTTCAACGGTCACGACTATATATCACTCCTCCCCTTGAAGGTAATTGCCTGTATAAAAACTTCAAGTTTGCAGTGATCCATGTGTTGAAAATAAAATGTTCAAGAAGTATCATTAAAGGTGATTTTAGATTTTAAAGTTTCCTTTAAATTTGTTTGTGATAGGCAGAATTATTATCCCCTAAGATGTCCACACCCTAATGCCTGCAACCTGTGAATATGTTACCTTACATGGGGAAAAGGGACTTTGCAAGAGTTGGTAAAGTTTATTGACCTTAAAATGGGGAGATTATCCTAGATTATTTGGCTGAGGCTGATGTAATTACACGAGTCCTTAAAAAAAGAAGAGGGCAAAAGAGTAGGTCAGAGACATGAGACAGAAGAAAGGGAAAGATTCAATGTGCAAAGACTGACCACCGTTTTTGGCTTTAAAGATAGAGAAAAGGGGCCAAGAGCCAAGGAATACAAGTGGCCTGGACAAGCTGGGAACACCCTTAGCTGACAGACAGCAAGGAAATATTCTGTCCTCAGTCCCAACAGCAAGGTGCCCAATTCTGCCAAGAATCTGAATGAGCAAGGAACAGATTCTTAGAGCATCCAGCAAGAAATGCAGCCCTGCTGACACCTTGAATTTAGCCCACTAAAATGAATGTTGTACTTTTATAAATATAGAACATAAATTTGTATTGTTTAAAAACATTAAATTTGTGGCAATTTGTTATGCAGCCACAAAAAACTCATTTTGCAACCTATCTGGATCAGAATTCTAAATCAGACTTAGCATTACTATTAATTATTGTGTTTCTGTTGTGAAATTCAAATAATGATCTAGGTTCAAAATTTACTTTGCCCATCTTTTCAGGAATTTTATAACCTAAATTAACCAGATGAAGAAAAACAGGTTAAAACTGGGAACATAAGAAAGTACACAGTCATGTATATAGGAAAGTAATATGCTGGGACAGGGAGGAACATTTAATTCAGATTACAAATAAATTAAGAATGTTCTGGCTACACAGACACATTAAGGTTCAATTTTAAACCAAAAACAACAAAAGAACAAGACAAACAAATGAGAAACAGAAACTTATAGACACAGATAATAGTTTAGTGGTTGCCAGAGGGTAAGGGGGGTGGGGGGTGGGGGGTGGGAGATGAGGGTAAGGGAGATCGAATATATGGTGATGGAAGGAGAACTGACTCTGGGTGATGAACACACAATGGGATTTATAGATGATGTAATACAGAATTGTACACCTGAAATCTATGTAATTTTACTAACAATTGTCACCCCAATAAATTTAATTTAAAAAAAAGGTTCAATTTTAAAAGAAATGTCCCTCTTTATCATGATTAATTCCTTTTCAAATTAGTGAGACATATGTGTTCACAGCAAGGTGATAATAAGCCTTCTAATGAGCAATAGTTTAAACCCCTATCAATCCAAGAGATAATTCAGTAGAATTTATTAGTTTTTTAAATTTTTACTAAATTTATTGGAGTGTCATTGGTTAGTAAAATTATATAGGTTCAAGTGTACTTTTCAATAATACATCATCTATGTATTGCCCTGTGTGCTAACCACCCAGAGTCAGTTCTTCCATCACCATATATTTGACTCCCTTTACCCTCTTCTACCTCCCCTTCCCCCTTACCCTCTGGTAACTGCTGTAAACTGTTGTCTGTGTTTATTAGTTTTTGCTTGTTTGTTTGTCTTGTTAATTTGTTTCTTGCAGTTTTATATCCCACATGTAAGTCAAGTCATATGGTTCTCGACTTTTTCTGTTTGATTTATGTCACTTTCAGATTTATTGGATAGATACCCAGAAGAGGGATTGCTGGGTCATATGATGATTCTATTTTTAATATTTGAGAAACCTCCATACTGTTTTCCATAGCAGCTGTACGAATTTACATTCCCACCAGCAGTGTAGGAGGGTTCCTTTTTCTCCACAGTCTCTCTAACACTTGTGATTACTTGTCTTGTTGATGATAGCCATTCTATTAAGTTGGTGTAAATGTAATTGCGGTTTAAAAGGTTGAAAATAATTGCAAAAACCGCAATTCTTTTTGAACCAACCTAATAACAGGTGTGAGGTGGTTTTCATTTACATTTCCATAATAGCTAGTGAAGCTGAGCATTTTTTCATATATTTGTTGCCATTTTTTCATATATTTGTTGCCATTTCTATGTCTTCTTGGGAGAAGTGTCTGTTGGGGTCCTCTGCCCATGTTTTAAATTCGATTGTTTGTGTCTTTGTTGTTGAGTTGTATGAGTTCTTTATATATTTGGGATATTAGCCCCTTATCAGTGGTGTTATTTGCAAATATCTTATCCCATTTGATTGCTTGCCTCTTTGTTTTGTTGATGGTTTATTTTGCTATGCAGAAGCTTTTTAGTTTGATATAATCCCATCCATTCATTTTTGCTTTTACATCCCTTGCCTTTGAGGTCAAGTGCATAAAATCCTCTCTGAACCCAAGGCCCATAAGTTTTGTATCTATGCTTTTGTGGGGACAGAGCCAGGATTGCAGTTTCTAGGCTCTTGCCCTCATATGGAAAGGTGCTCACTCAGGAAGTAAATGGCCATCAACTGTGACTGGATGGCCATCAGCTGTGGCTAGTTGGCCGTCAGCTGTAACCAGTGAGCCATTGCTCACTAATATAACTGCCATGGCTACGCTAGCAGAAAATGGGGGCTAGCAGAGTGTGGATTGTGGATCGTCTGGCTCCTGCTTCCTGTGTCTCCAACCCAGCCGCCAGCGAGACTATAATGGTATGACTCCCCTATCTATGGCTCCGTGGGTGTTCCTTTTTGGCCTCACCATGTCCTGCGTTCTTATGTGGGGAGCGGGACCAGAGACCCCGCATGACACCTTGCATGACAGCTTTCTTCTATTCAATTTATTGTTTCAGGTCTTATGTTTAGGTCTTTGATCCATTTGAGTTCATTTTGGTATATGGTAACAGGTGGCAGTCTAGTTTCATTCTTTTGCTCGCGGCTCTCCAATTTTCCTAGCAGCATTTATTGAAGAGGCTGTCTTTTCTCCATTTTATGTTTTTGGCTCCTTAGTTAAAAATTATCTGCACATATATATGTGGATTTATTTCTGGATTTTCAATTCTGTTCCATTGTCCTGCATGTCTGTTTTTCTGCTAATACTATGCTGTTTTTATTATTGTCATTTTGTGGTATAAATTGAAGTCAGGGAGTGTGCTACCTCCGGCCTAGTTCTTTTCAATCAGGATTGCTTTGACTATTTGGGGTCTTTTGTGATTCCATGTAAATCTGATGATTTTTTGTTCTATTTCTTGAAAAAATGCCATTGGGATTTTCATGGAGCTTGTATTAAATCTGTGTATTACTTTAAGTAATATGGCCATTTTAACTATGTTGATTCTTCCAATCCATGAACATGGAATGTCTTTCCATTTTTTTGTGTCTTCTTCAATTTCTTTTAATAATGTCTTATAGTTTTCAGTGTATAAGTCCTTGACATCCTTTGTTAGGTTTATTCCTAGGTTTTTATTCTTTTTGTTGCAACTGCAAAATAAATAGTTTTCAGTATAATTTATTAAATTATTTAAAATAACCATGAGAATACCCAGATGAATATTTAACTATGGTGTTATTCAGACCATTAAGAAGACAAGGTATAGTGTAGGTGCAGTCCTTATCTTCATTCTGAATGTTTTTGCATGTATTCTTTCTTCTCTATTATGTAAAAGCTACTTAAGAGAAGAATTATCATACCTATAGCAATACTTAATTTTTAAATGGCCTAATGTTTTTTAACTGAATCATTTAACGTAAAATGACAAAGATATTCTAAACTCCTGTGAGTTGTAGAAATTGTTGCTTATTCTATCTCTTGAGCCTGATAATTTGTATCATTTTACATATTCCCATGAATTACATCTAGATGATATTATATATTTCATACAGGCATGCAGCTTATAAGTTGCATATATGACTCACTGCATATTTCAGTATTATAATCAGTTTTCTATTTTGGTTGCCTTTGAAATCATTACTCACCCTCATGAAGTAGCTACACCCATTTTATTGTCTACCACAGCATCAAAACCTCTTAACATTTTATAAATGGACTATTTGGCCTGTAATGATTGAGCTAGATTTTTATAATGTGTTTATAATGTGTAAACTACTCCCTGGGAGAAATTTGGGCATTTTTGGAAACTGTGTGAACTCTTCTTTGCCACTGGGATGCCATTAACTAAGTTACTGCTTCATTGGCCTAAAAAGAAGTCACTGAGTATCCGATGCCTAATTGACTCTCTGGGAGTAGTGCAGGAGGTAGATGCTCCGTCATTATTGTTTTTCATATTTTCAACTTCCACTTCAATGGTGGATTTAATGAAGGACACTGAGTAAGCCAGGTCTCTCAACATGGGGACCCATCCAGGCTAAATCAGGCAGTCTCTTGCCTAACTTGAGAATTCTGCCATAGCTTGGTGGTAAGATTTTGAGGTGTTGTTTAATGACTAAGAACACTGAATAGCACTGAGGTTAAATGTCAGTACCAAGAGCTTCAGTAATTTATGACAGAATTGTGTCACACAGGGGATATTTTGACGTGAAGTAGAGATCCTGAGATCAGAGCTACTTGGAAAACAATGACCAAATAAAAAGAGGATCTTAAGAAAGCTTGTTTTAAAGACTCCATTTCATAGTCCCTGAAATTAGGTGTATTTAAAATTTTTTGAAAATGAAAATATTACTTAAAAGATGAAGAAACATTTTTGTGGGACATTAATATATGGCCACTCTTCAAATAAGTGCTGAAAGGTAAGCAGACTTTACAGACACCAGTAGAATCCACAGATTCTACTGAATCACAGTTAAGTATCATTTAACTTAGTATAAGCAGCTTTCCTTAGTATGTATGTCTACTGCACTTAACATATAGATATAACAATACATTGCAGAATAATAGAATGTGACACATGTTAATAATATTATAATTATACATTAATTGCATTTATTAACAATCAACCAATACCTAAGGAAATGTATGACATAGTTACCTTTTCTGCTTTAAATGTTCAGATAAATTGTCTTCTTAAGAATTATCTAATAGCTGCTGTCTCATAGGGACCATTTTTTTTGCAAACTTGTGACAGCTGTAATTTTTTTTAAGTACTTAAATTCCTATTTCATCGTTACCCATCAGTGAAAGTTAAATTGTCGCATTTTTTAATGATTTGATTCTTTTTAAAGAGACCATAAGAACTAGAAATCTATGTTAAAAAAGAAAATTGGATCCTGTACTACATTGCGAAGAGCAAATAATTTGCCTTTCAACTACAAATTTAAAGGAGAATCAACAAGAGTAAAAATTATGTAAAACATATTGGTTAACATATAAATCTGAAGCTAGAATAATAAGACCCTATCCTGACTACATAGAGACTCCAGAGTCAAGCGCTTAAGATCAGATGTTCAATAATCCCTATTACCCTTGTCATTGAATTTTAAATGTGCAGGGCTTTTGTGTCTAAATTCCAGAGTATCATCACATTTCATTGTCTTTTGTCCTAGGTGTGTTTGTATTAGACAAGAATGTAAGTAGAAAAAAAAGCATTTATATGGTAATCTAGCTAACATTTCTACTTCGTATGATAAATAGCCAACAGATATGTCTATCTTTGTTGGTCATCCAATACAGCTTTTCCTAGAGACAAGCTTTCTAAGTCATCAGAAATTAACAGAAATATTAAAGTTGAGAAGGACATATTCTTTTTGAGTTTAAAACATCTAAACTCCATTTGGATTTCTTAGGACTTGTAGTATTTTTTGTATTAAGATATTAGGTATTTATGCAGTTGCAGATATTGTTACATGTTCTTCAGGAATAGGACAATTGTTTCATCAGAACATGTCTTGAATGGAATTTCAAGAGCCCACAAATTAATGATTTTATCGACCTAACTTTCCCTTTTCTATTACCAGCCAAGTCCTAACTTCTGAGAGGGGAACAGGATATGTCACCCTAGAATGTGCCACGGTGGCATGTGGATTATTTCTAGCTGAAGACAATTGGGGCCCAGCAGACTTAGAAAGAGATTTTTTTTTTTCTTCCTTTTTTTTAACTGCCTTAAAAGAATTTTAAGATAGGGGGTCTATACCAGGAGGAGAGCCGTTACAAGACACACAGACACACAGACACACAGACACACACACACACACACACACACACACACACACTCTTTTTATATCAGAAAGACTTATGTGCATAGCATGGGAAATATTTGTTTGTAAAATATTTGATCTTTTCATCTTCCTGTGAATTGTCTACTTCCCTTTTGAAGCTCCAGACCCCTAACCCCTTCTCCTTAGCTAAGGGTGCCTCAATTACCTGACTGCGAGGGAGTCTCAAATTTTTATGGAGCTTCTGTATGTATGGAATTTATTTTTCTCTTGTTAATTTTTCTCATGTTAACTTAATTATCAGACCAGCCAAAGAACCTAGAAGGAAATAAGGGAAGTTTTTGCCCCTACACCCAGTTTCTTCTCGCTCATTTTTCTACCTCTGTTTCACCTCATTTCCTAGCCCAAGGACATAAAAACTAGAAAATGTCGTGAACTGAGGAATGAATAAGACTTATATGTGTGTATATATGTCCCCAGGGGCACACACACATATATGCTGGGACTCCTACAAAATGCAGGTACTCTTGGTTGGCTTGCTCAATACTCATTCCCAGCCCCCTTTTTTTTTTCTTTTTTTCTTTTTCTTTTCTCCTCTAACGTAGCTGGAAAGTAAAATACTGCCTTCTCAAATTTCCTTGCATCTATGTAGGACTAGCTATGTGACATAGTTTTGGTAAATGAAATAAAAGTGGAAGTTTCGGGGGAATTTTGGGAAAGTGTTCTTTAGAATCACTTCCCTAGTATTTGCTTAGCCACCTCCTTCTTTTTTTCCTGAAATGCCTAGAGCTACAGAAATTAGATCAAAGGTACACATTAAGGATTGCGTAGAAGATCTGGCAGTATGAATAATGGCCCCCCCAAAGATGTCAGCAGGCACTAGAATTTGAAAGAGGAAAGGAGCAGATTGTCCCATGGAGCTTCCAGGGGAAAAAAGAAAAAAAAAAGATAAAAAAACAAGAACAGCTATAACTGCACCTTGGTTTTAGCTCTACCTGATTCATTTTGGACTTCTGACATACAGATGTCTAATAGAATAAATTGGTATTGTTTTAAGCTGCTAAATTGTGGGGTTCTTTTATAGCAGCCACAGGAAACTAATGTAGCAGGAATATACAGAGAATGCCAAAAAAAAATGTATACACATTTTAAGAAAGAAAAAAACTATTGAAATTGTAATACTCAATATATACTCATAACAAAAGATGAATACAAGTCACGTTTGACTTTTGCAATTACAAGAGGTGTTCAAAGTGGTTACCATCAGTATAATTTTAATACAATTTTTTCCTTTCCTAAAATGTATATACGTTTTTCTGGCACCCTCTGTATAAAGGGTGTTTGGCAATACCCTTGAATGGCTATACCAGCTATGGACTGCCTACCCCAAGTTTTTTTATATATAAGAAACAAAAAGGAAATAAACTACTTGTTAAGTTACTGTTTGTTTTTTGGAGGGTCCTATTACTTTTGGCTGACCACAACCTTAACTGATAAACACTCATCTTACTACCCATATATTGTACCAGTAGTCACAGAAAGTCACTTTCATACCTCCAGATCTTGGACATGACTAGTACAAATTACCATCCATTCCTTTTTGCTGATGCCTTAGTCTTCTCTCTTTCCCTTTTGTTCTCACCAGCCTTAAATAATTGGAATAGTCTTCCTCATGACTGACTCCCTTTCTAAATCTGCCTGACAATGGTAGTATTTGTTTCTAAGTGTAATTTAAAAATTGTGACTCTCCCCTAAAGATTGTGCCACTTCACAATTTTTAAAGACAATGGATGATCTCTCATTTTGATCTTTAATGTCCTCCAAAATCCACTGCTTAACCACCATTGTTTTGTTGCATTGACAGTGCACCCTTTGCTTTAACCATGAAAATGAGTTACTGTCACTTGCCTGTGATTAATTCTGTCTGCTTTCTTTTAACTTCGCTCAGTTTTCCCTTCTGTAAGCAACTGTATTTTTCTACAACACCTTAATTAAAGAGCGTTCATGAGCAGTTATATCTATTAATGCTTAAAATGTTTAAGTATTATTATTTCTATTGATGATCACTACCTGTCACAAAGTTCAGATGCTTTGTCAACATCTTTGCTGACTCCTCCTGGCACTTCATTCACTCTCTATTCATCATGGGCACTTAAACCTTCAGGAGTGATAACTGCTAGAAAAAATTAATGAGAGTAGTTGCTGAGAAATTCTTTAAAATAAATTATTAAAGAGAATTTAGACTCTTGTATTTATAGTTACTTGCTTCAAATCAAATAATACTCCAATATTGACACTTTGGGGGAATCAAAGGAGAGCAGTTCAAAATGATTACTGTTGATTACCTCTGGTGATTGCATCAAGGTTCTAATTAATTAAGGATAATTGTAGAGCTGATGTGTGTGTGACAAGACTGGTAATTATCTGGCTGACCTTATTGGGCTCACTTTGTGGCAAGTGTTATGTATATAAAATGTGTACAAAGCTACGGATGTAACAATTGAGCATTAATGCTGAAGTTAAATAGATATGTTAGTTAAAATTGCTATTTGTTGCACTTAATATGGAAGCAGCAATTGATGTGGCAAATTTTTTAAAGAGGGGAAGACTGAAAGGGAGATAAATGATTTTGCAATCTGATTCTCCCCTGACCATGAATGAGATCAAATAGAATACACCACACTGAAATATTTGTTTGCACAATGTTGGTAATTTTTTTGGATTACCACTTAATCAATTCTTGACACTTGAATTCTTGACACTTTCAAGCTTGACACTTGAAATCAATTACGAAGACAGGCAAAATATCAGAGTCTGTGTTGGTAGCTGTGCATAGATAAAGCCAAAAGAACTGGAGAACCTACTTTTCTTTGATATTTTCACTGAAATCATAAAGTTATCTTAAATCTATAAGCCAATATGAAGAAATTGATTAGCGAATAGGCAAATATAAAAATAATTATTAAAGTACACAATGTATGCTATGTTTTTCCTGAAAAACTCATATTCCTCTAAAAAGATTTAGCCCAGAAGTTATCTATTCCAATAAGTATTCTCTAGACACCCAGATTAAACTAAGAGCTTTGCCTCTGTGCTTCCATGATTCCTGGGGCAAACCATTATATTATTGCTTATCAAATTAGAGTAAAATTATTGGACTATGTGATTGTTTTTTATGCCACTAGACTCTAAACACCTCAATGACAGGGCCTATGCCTTACTAATCTGTGTTTCTTCGCCATACACTTTTTGGCATCTATCACAGTGTCTTCGACATAATAATATTTACTGCATGTTTCTTAAACTGACATGAACTGAAATCCTCAGATCCATACAGCTATGTATTCAGTTAGAATTTCCCCTAATGTTAACATTACATAGCCATAGAACTATAAAAAAACTCAGAAATTAATATTTGGACAAAACTATTAACTAAACTACAGACTTTATATTTTCACAATTTTTCTACTAATGTCCATTTTTCTTTCAGAATCCAATCCAGAAACCCACATGACATTTAGTTTATATGTCTCCTCCAATCTGTTACAGTTCTTTAGTCTTTATTTTTTATGCTAGTTCTCCTAATTTTTAAATTACAATTCTTTCATAAAGAAGAGTTGTCCCTACTCAAATATTTTTACTTATTTAATTGTTTACTTATATAAATATGGACACATGGATTCATGTTATTTTTATATTATACTATACTATCTTTACTTTTTTTCTTGCTTAAAACTTTACAACTTTGGCTACTAGGCACTCCTTAAATTAGGCTCCTGTGTCTTTTCAACAAGTCCTCTTTCTTAATTTCTGACACCACAAGGTATCCCAAATTAATCTTATATTTTTCCTGCCCCAACCCCATCCCTACATTCAGTCACTCCTTTTTTTTTTTTTTTTTTTAATAAATTTTATTAGGGAATATTGGGGAGCAGTGTGTTTCTCCAGGACCCATCAGCTCTAAGTCGTTGTCCTTCAGTCTAGTTGTGAAGGGCACAGCTTAGCTAAAAGTCCAGTCGCCGTTTTCAATCTTTAGTTGCAGGGGGCGCAGCCCACCATCCCATGCAGGGAATTGAACTGGCAACTTTGTTGAGAGGTCACACTCTAACCAATTGAGCCATCCAACTGCTCTTCAGGAAGCTCAGTGGCAGCTCATTGTCTTCAGTCTAGTTGTGGAGGGCGCAGCTCACTGGCCCATGTGGGAATCGCACCAGCAACCCTGTTGTTCAGAACTTGCGCTCTAACCAGCTGAGCTACCTGGCCGCCCTCAGTCACTTCTTCAAGGATCCCAGGACCTTTGTATTGAAGAACAGTATTTAGAAACTAAGGTGTTAGCACTAGATTTGCTCATTGCTATTGAAGTGACGTTGATTCTCTACTCTCTCAAGAGACAGAGCTAGCCCACAATATACATGTGTCTCTGTTTAATTCAGTACCTATTGAATATTGAATATATATATATGTGTGTGTGTGTGTGTGTGTATATATATATATATATATATATATATATTTATGCCAATGGATTTATATTTAATGTCTCTGATTCTAACAAAACATAGGCTTTATATTAGGTTTTCCTCTTTCTTGCCTATAACTTATTTTTCCAGCAGTTAGAAATAGCTCTTATTCTCTATTAAACACACACACGCACACACACACGATTATTAGTTTAATTTTAATATACATCTAAAGTAATTTCAAAATTGTTAACCCATACACCTATGAGAAGTGTGAAATCAGGGTGCCATCTCCCTGTGTCCTAACATGGTGCATGGGACAAAGGATCTCTCTGAAGCCTTTTTAATAAAGGCACTAATCCCATTCATGAGAATTCTGCCTTTATGACATAATCAGCTCCCAAAAGCTCAATCGCCTAATACCATCACTGTCGTGCGGGAGACCCTGCTCGCTCCGCCATTTGTCATGCAGGGAGGTCTGCGGGGTCTCTGGTCCCGCTCCCCACACAAGAACGCAGGATATGGTGAGGCCAAAAAGGAACACCCACGGAGCCATAGGTAGGGGAGTCATACCACTATATTCTCTCTGGCGGCACTATACTCTCACTGGAGGCTGGATCCACACTGTCCACAAACCGCCATCCACGCTTGCCAGCCTAGCCGCCATCTTCTTGCTAGCCTCATTCTTTCTCTCTCCTCTAGCGTAGCCACAGCAGTTATATTGTGGCCAATGGCTCACTGGTTACAGCTGACGGCCAACTAGCCACAGCTGATGGCCATGCAATCACAGTTGGCCATTTACTACCTGAGCCAGCACCTGTTTATGTGAGGCTGAGAGCCTGGAAACTACTTTCTGGGGCTCTGCCCCCACACTCACCTTGGGGCTAAGTTTCAATATATGATTTTGAGAGGATACAAATCTTCAGATCATAGCATTCCTCCCCTGGTTCACCAAAATTCATGTTCCTCT
Source organism: Rhinolophus sinicus (assembly GCF_057876585.1). Classification (NCBI taxonomy): domain Eukaryota; kingdom Metazoa; phylum Chordata; class Mammalia; order Chiroptera; family Rhinolophidae; genus Rhinolophus; species Rhinolophus sinicus. The sequence continues at coordinate 54,196,618 of NC_142518.1, read as the reverse complement.
GCATGCAAAATACACTCATTCCATTCCAATAGCCCCCAAAGTCTTAACTAATTCCAGCATCAAGTTCAAAGTCTAAATCCAAATATAATTATCATTTAAATATCATTTAAATCAGATATGTGTGTGGCTCAAGGTACCCTTCATTCTAAGGCCAATTGCTCTCTAGCTATAAACCTGTGAAATCAAACATGTTATGTGCTTCTAAATCATTATGATAGGACAGGGATTAGATAATCATTCCTCTCCCAAAAGAGAGAAATGAAAAAAAAAGAAAGAGGTAGCAGGTCCAAATAAAATAAATAAATAAATAAATAAGGCCCACTGGGGCAAGGGTCTTGCCTTTGAAAAACACTGGGGTGAGGATTTCCCATGGCTTTGAGGGACACAGCCTCACTGCAGTTCTCATAGGTTAGAGTTCCATGTCTATAGATCTCCTAGGATGGGGTAGCAGGGCCACCCCACACCCATGGCTCCACTAGGCATTGCCCTAGCAAGAGATCCCCACTGTGGCCCCCATCCCTACAGAGGTTTTCCTCCTTCACACCCTGGCTCTCCCAGGTATCGAGGTGGAGTAACCATGTCCCTATAGTTCTTGCACTCTGTGTGCCAGCAGGAAAGCTGATGCTGTCAAGGTTTACTGTCCGTGCCCTCCAGAGGGTTGGCTATCTTAGCCTGAAGCACACCTGGGGTGGCTGTGGAGCATGGCAACTGAATGTGAGGAGTAGAGCCCCTTATGTGAGACAGGCCAGAATAATTCAGTCTCCCCTATAAAATTCTTCTGCCCCTCAGACCTTGCATTCCAGGCCTCTAATGGGGGAGGTAGCGCCGAAGACCTTTGAAATGCCTACTGGGTCATTCTCTCGTTCTCTTGGATAGTAGGTCCTGGCTTCTGTTTAGATGGCCCACCAAACTCCCCACTGTCTTGACAAATAGCTTCTAACTTCCATTGAGATAGCTGATCCATACCAATCTCCTTATGGAATCCTGGCCATACCTTTTGTATTCTCTCCCAAACAAGCTTTCTTATTTTCTTCAGTATGGATACTAGTAGGGGAATTTTCCAAATTTTTAAGTTATGTTTGCATTTTGATTAATCAATCCATCATTTAATAATTTCTTTCTTCTCACACTTTACTATTAATACAAGCATTCAAGAGAAACTAGCTTATTCCTTCAAAATTTTGCTTAGAAATTTCTTCAGTCAAATATCCAATTTGCATTCCCAACAATATGAGAGTGCCTGTTTCCTTATAAACTTGTCAACAGAATATTTTAATACTTTTTAATTTTTGCCAGCCTGATGAGTGAAACACATTATCTCAGTGTTGTTTTAATTTATAATTCACTAATTATAATTGAGTTTGAACTTTTAAAATATGTTTGAGGACTAATTTTATATTTTGTTTATGTATGTGAGTGAATTATGTGTTTATGTCTTTTCCCAATTTTCTATCAGGATTTTAGTTTTCCTTTTCCTTGAATTTTAAGTTTTCTTCTGTGAGTGAAAAAAAAAGGGGGGTTCGATGGAAAATAACTACAGAGGGTGATCTGATGAAAAATTCCTAATTGGGCAGGTTATGGTAGGAAGTCAATCCCTAGGCATATAACTTCATAGGGTAGGCAGAAAGGTAGAAATGAGCAAGAGAAGGAGGGAACTAGCCCCAGTTAGGAGACCCCTTGCAGCTGCTTTCACTTGGGGCACAAACATCTTGCTTGCTCAGCAGGATACTGAGAATAAGATGATGTTACAACAAGGAAAAATGCTGGAGAGGGAGACAAACCATTCCGCTTATCAGAATATACATCCTGCTTCTCAGGACCATTTTTAAAAAAAATTTATTTTATTAAATTTATTGGAGTGGCAATGGTTTGTAAAATTTTATGTTTCAAGTGGGCGTTTCTATAATACATCATTTATATATCACATTGCGTGTTCACCACCCAGAGTCAGTTTGTTACCAGGAAAATGACGATAACCTTGGTTCTTGTCTTCTTGAAGGAAAGAATTCAATCAAGAGATGGAAATTTGTGCAACATGAACAGCAGAAGTTTGTTTGTAAAAGTACACACCAAGACTTGGAGCGGGCTGACCCATGAGAGGGAAGCAGCCTTGCCTCACATTGTATGAAGGCTTTTATTTCTGTGGGTAGAATGCCCTTCTCTTATCTCTCTTTCTCCCCCTGAGGTACCTAGCCCTCTGGCATTTAGCAATGCATTTCATTGATTTAGGGGCATGAGTAAACACACACCTTTGATTTTGGTTGGGGGGGGGGGGATGAGTAAATACATTCCTTAGGAGTATGTGTAAATCTGGAATCCTGTTGGGCTAGTGAGGTATTGGCGACAAACAGGATGTGTTGATAAGCAGGATGTCTTCTCTTAACAATGCATTTCTTTGATTTAGGGGCATGTGCAAACACACCCCTTTGATTTAGGGACATGAATAAACACATCCCCTTGGTTGGGGGGGCGGGGATGAGTAAACACATTCTTTAGGAGTATGTTTAAACCTGGAATCCTGTTGGTCTAGAAAGATACTGATGATCCTGACAAAGAGAATATGCCCACCCCCCCACCTCCCCACCCCCACCCCTGCTTCTCTGACTTCTAACAACACATCTCTGATTTAGAGGTAAGTGTAAGCCTGGAGTCCTGCTGGGCAGCTGCCAGGGGTCTTGACCCAAGTAAGAGCCGCAGCAAGGGACTTTCTAATTGGGGCTAAATCTCTTCTTCTCCTGTTCATTTCTATCTATCTACCTACCCTATCAAGTTCTCCTTCCATCGCCATGTATTTGATCCCCCTTTACCCTCATCTACCACCCTTTTTTCCCCTCACCCTCTGGTAACCAGTAAACTGTTGTCTTTGACTATGAGTTTTTGTTTCTTTGTTTGTCTTGTTCCTTTGTTGTTGTTCTATTTTGTATCCCACATATGAGTTAAGTCATATGGTTCTTGACTTTTTCTGTCTAACTTATTTTGCTTAGCATAATAATCTCAGAATCCATCCACGTTGTTACAAATGGCAGTATTTCATCTTTTCTTATGGCCAAGTAGTTTCCATTCTCAGGACCATTTTTAATGAGATTCTCAAATAAATCATAGGAAATTACCAGCTTACACTCTGAGAAACAATGTTGAAAACCAGAGGGGAGGATGGGACACCTCAGCAAAGAAAGAGAAAGATAATAGAGAAGGAGTTGGGGAGGCAATTCTACCCATAGAGATAAAAACCCTCACATAATATAAGGGGGTGACTGCTTCCCTGTCTTGAGTCAGCCCACTCCATGCCTCGGAGTGTACTCGCTTTGACTAATAAACATCTTGCTGTTCTATGTTGTACAAACTCTGTCTCTTGACTGATTCTTTCCTTTAAGAAGACAACAGCTGAGGCATAATGTCATTCTGGGTAATATAACTTTTTTGTAAAAGGTTTATCCTTGCCTTAAGCAAGCCCTGTCCTTTGTTTTTGTGCATCTAGGTTAACACATCTTTGAAATAAGTAGTAACCACCCTCAAGAGAGCAAATAATCTTGTTAACTGTCCTGTAATCCAATCCTGCCTTGTTTTCTCCCACATCCATGTAATCTGTTTTATGTTCCCTACTTAATTTCAAAAGCATAAAAGAAGTTGCAAAACTGTTATTCTCTGGAGCATTTGATACCAGCTACCCAGCATATGTTGTCAATTTGGCTCAAATAAACTCATACAAATTCTCCCCAGATTTGGACATTACTTTGCATAGTCAGCAGTGTTCTGAAGAAGCCCACCCAGGCCCACCTTGCAAACCCGGACCTGGTGCTAGGTACAATCAAGGGCCCATTGTGTCCCACTGGCTCCCCATTTGGCCTCAAGTGAACTTGGGTGAGTTTCTCTTGGTATTTTGGGCCTTCTTGCTTTAAGTAGCAGGCCATGACTTTATTTGACCTGTTCTTAGAAAATCCTTAAAGTGGATACGGTTGAGATAATCCAGGGAAAGGACACACACAAAAAAAAATAAATAAAAATGGGTTGCTGTTTTTAATTTCAGCGTTTTAATTGGATTACTTACTGAGAGTCTGAACAAAATTTTTCTGGTCAAATGAAAGACTGAACTCCCTTTAGCTCTGAAAGAGAAAGGATACTCGCTTCCCCAACTCAAATAGCCAGTGGGGTGATGGTTGTTGTTCAGATTCCCTAATCTAGAGTGGTGGAGATGGGAAATGGGAGTCATTCAGCCAATCCTGGAGAAGCCAGTGGGAGCCATGGTGAGAAGGGCAGGGGACACTAGAATGGGTTCACCCTGGGAGAGGAGCCCAAGAAAGGAGACTGTGCTTTGGAAAGCATCACGGTTCTGGTAGTGTCTGGTAAGCTCTTGCTGGCCCTTGCTCAGGTATTCCTAAGTGACTAAGAATCTTTGTGAGGTTGCCTGAAGAAAAATTTCCTCTAGGGCATAAAGTGGTCCCATAGGGATCTCCGCCCTACATGGTTCATCTGGAGACATGAGTGTAAGGGCTGATTTTCCTTAGAAGTTTCTTCAGGCTCTACAGCTGTCCAAATTAACGTAGAAAATCATGCCTCTGAGGCTGACAAGCCCTTTGAGTCAGCCTCCCATTAATACTAAAATGGTCAAAATGAGGATCTTTTGATACTTCTAAGGTTTTGTGCACACAATTAGAAAAAGCTGGCTATAAAAGTAGGCATAATGAATGGAAAACATATTTCATTGCTCTCTGAAATCTTAAAAAAAGGATTTAGATATAAAGATCAACCTATGATGTCCGTTAGGTGTCAACCCAATTCTTTGAGGTATCAAAAATTAGTGTTTTTATTTTAACGGAGGGAAGATCATTTGGTACTTGACTTGTCAAGGACAGATATAAATTGTAAATGTCTCCAGGGCAAAATTTGAATCCAATTGTTCTTTTATAAACTAGAGAGTTTTTCTCTTGGCTGAAAGGTCTCTGCTTGTGTCTGTGTGTCTTATAAATACATATGTTATAAATGTGAGATAATTTTCTACCTCTGGATGATATTGTTAAAATTAATTTAAAGGTATGTACTTGTAAGAATTGGGAACTCTAAATAAAATTCTCATAAATATAGAAACCAATCCATGTTTTTCAGTTCACATTTCTGAAATTAATCCTTAGTAAATAAAAGCTAACTTAAGTTTTTTGAAGTAAAACAGACTTCTTTATATTGCCTGGGTTTTACAAAAATAAGTCCATGTTAATAATTGACTTTGATGTTTATGAAAAATGTTTCTAGAGGTTGTAAAATGTCCAAGCTAAGGGATGCTAATTGATTCTTAATTTTCATTAGACATTGAGAATTTAAGGGTTAATATCTCAATATATGTAGGAATAACTTTGCAGTGTTTCAGAAGGGCTCCTGCAACACCTTAAAAGATTTGAAATTGCATGGAAATTATTCTAAAATAAGGGATGAAAATGTCTAACGTATATTGTATGGGTAAACATGGTTATAAAAAAACATATAGTTGGGGCTATGGGAAACCCGATGGCTGCTTGGTTCTACCCTGTTCCCTGGTTCATTCACCATTTTTTAGTTTTTGCATTCCTTCATGCATCACAGTGCATTTAAGCAGGACTTAGATGAAGGAATTTATGAGCTGACATTATTGAAAGGAGATATCTTACAATATTGCCAAGGTTTGAAAGAGTCACTTCAAGAAAATGCCAAGTTGGTAACTGTTTCCTTTCACAGCAAGTTCCCAGGAGACAAAGGCTTTAAATATTGTTTATTTGTGTGTGTGTTTGTTTTGTTTTGTTTTTTGGAAAGGACATCAACTAAAAGGCACTTTTGAACCTCATTGGAAGGGACCTTATCAGGTGCCTAACCATGAATGGACATCTACCCTTGTTGCTGACACTCCCTTTCATCTATAACAGGCATCAAAAACTTCTCTAGGATGAGAAGCTACAGACATCAGAGGTAGACAGCTGTCCCTATATACCTAAAGATTAATATTGAACTCAGAATCCATTTTGTTTGATTGTCTTTACCTGTCTGCTAATGATATTAGTCTTTATAACAATTATACTTGTTATTTGGATTTCTATATATAGTCCAATTATTTATGATTACTGAACATGTATAAGATAACAGTTAGTATTCTATTCATGGTTTATGTAAATGTAATACTAGATGCCAGATACAAACAAATGTGGCAGAAGGCAAAACACAGATAATGACACTTTACAGGATAGAAATGATTCAGAGTGTTTTTTCACAATGAAGGCCATAAGACCTGAGTGCCTTCATTTACCAGCCCTCCCTTTTGGGAAAATTTGGTCTAAATTCATAGCCCATGTTACACTATTACTCCACCCCAATGGTCCCCCATTTCAATGAAATTATGTAGATACCAAGACTTTTAAGAATGAGTCTTCCTAGCACTGTGAGACCACACTGTCTCACCAAAATGTTGGTCATTAATGCATCTTTGCAATTGATTTATGACCAAAAGGGGGAATTGTGGATGAAAAAAGGGGCTCTATAATAAATCTAACTGAAAGTTACCTGACAGAGTGATCTGATAATAAATTGCCAACTGGGCAGAGCCTGGTGGGTAGTCACACCCCAGGGCTATAAAAGGTTTATCATTGCCTTAAGGAAGCCCTATCCATTGTTTCTGTGAATCTAGGTTTAACACGCCTTTGAAATGCCTCGTTTTCAGGCCCCTGGGAAGCATAACCAACCTCAAGAGACCACATAATCTTGTTAACTATCCTGTAATCCATTCATAGAGATTTCCCTGCCTTGCTTTCTCCCATGTTCATGTAATCTCCCTTATATTCCAAATGCATAAAAGAAACTACAAAATTGTCATTCTCAGGAGCATTTGAGATTTTGCTTCCTGGCATGTCATCAGTTTGGCTCACATATACTCTTACAAAAATTCTCTATAAGTTTCAATGCTTCTTATGTTTAACACTAGGTATCTTGTATATACTATTTGGCTTTTTGTGACTAGCTTATTTCACTTATCATAAAGTCTTCAAGGTTTATGCATGTTTCAGCATATGTCAGAATTTCACCCTTTTATGGTAAAATGATATGCCAATTTATATATCACATTTTGTTTATACATTCATCTGTCAATGGACACTGGGGTTACTTCCACATTTTGTCTATTGTGAATAATGCTGCTATGAGCATGTGTGTACAAATGTCTGTTCAACAGTCCCTATTTTCAATTCTTTGGCGTATATACCTAGAAGTTGAATTGCTTGATCAAATGGTAATCCTATTTTTCATTTTTTGAAGAATACTCATACTATTTTCCACAATGCCTGCAGAATTTTACATTCCCACCTGTAATGCACAAGCATTCCAATTTCTCCACATCCTTGACACTTTTTAAGAAATAACAGCCAGCTTAACGGGATGTGAAGTAACATTGTGTTTTTATTTGCGTTTCCCTAGTGATGATTGATATTGAGCATCTTTCCAGTGTTTATTGGTCATTTGCATACCTTGTTTGGACAAACGTCTGTTAAGTCTTTACCCATTTTTAAATCAGATTGTTTATTTAATGTTGAGTTGTAGATATTTTTAATATATTATGAATATTAACCCCTTCTCAGATATATGATTTGCAAATACTTTTCCATTCTCTGGGTTGCCATTTTACTGTGTTGATAGTGTCCTTTCATGTATAAAACTTAAAAAAAAAAAATCCAGTATAATGAATATTTCTCACTATATTTTCTCCTAAGAGTTTTATAGTTTTAGCTCGTATCTTTGGGTTGTTTGTTGTTTTTTTGTTTGTTTTTTTTTAATTCATTTTCAGTTAATTTTGTGTATGGTGTAAGATCAGGGTATGACTTTATTTTTTATATGTGAATATCTAGTTTTCCACACACCAGGTGTTGAAAACATGGTCCTTTCCACATTAATGGCCTTGGCAAGTTTATAAAAAATCATTTTACCATATATATGAGAATTTATTTCTGGGCTCTATATTCAATTTCCATTTGTCCCCATCTCTGTCTCTATGACAGTAACACACTATTTTGATTACTCTAGCTTTGAAATATGTTTTTAAATCAGGATATGCGAGACCTCCAACATTATTCTTAAGATTGTTTTGGCTATTGGGGATACATTGAGATTCCACGAATGAATTTTAGGATAGATTTTTATATTTCTGTGAAAACATCATTGGTATTTTGATAGAGATTGCATTGAATCTGGAGAATACTTTGGGTAGTATTGATAGCTTAACAATATGAGTTCTTTCAATATATAAATAGAGGATATCATTCCATTTATTTTTAGCTTCTTCAGTTTTTTTCAGCAACATTCTGTAGTTTAAATGCAAGCCTTTTGCTTCCTTGGCTAAGTTTATTCCTAAGTGTTTAATTCTGCTTGAGGCTTGTAAATGAAATTTTCTTAATTTCCTTTTCAGATTGTTTATTGTTGGTGTATAGCAATACAACTGATTTTGACATTAATTTTGTATCTTCCAACTTTTCCAAATTAGTTTCTTTAGATATAATATTTTTTTCTTTGTTTTTTTGGGGGGTGGGTTAAGGGGGGTGTAATAGAGTTTTGTACAAAGAACTTCATGTTGTTGTGAACAGAGAAAATTTTACTTCTACTTTTCCAATTTGTATGTGAATTATATCTTTTTTTTTTCTTAATTGATCTAATTGGCGAGGCATTCCAATACTATGTTGAATAGAAATGACAAAGGTGAGCAATCCTGTCTTTTTCCGGATCTTAGTAAAAACAATTTCAGTCTTTCACCATTAAGTATGATATTAACTGTGGGCTTTTCATATGACACTTTTATTATGTTGAGGTAGTTTAATGCATGTACTGGTTTGTTGAGTCTTTATATCATGAAAGTCTGTTGAATTTTTAAAAATACATTTTCATCAGTTGAGATTATCATGTGGTTTTCTTCTTTATTCTGTTGATAGGGTGTATTATTACATTGATTAATTTTCATATGTGAGAACATCCTTGCATTCCAGCAATAAATCCCACTTGGTGATGGTGTATATTCTTTTATTTTTTATTAATTTTTATGAAATATGTTGCAGTGACATTGGTTAGTGAAATTATATAGGCTTCAAGTATGTATTTCCATAATAAATCATCTATATATTGCATTGTGCGTTCATGACCCGGAGTCAGTTCCCCTCCCATCACAATATATTTGACCCCGTTTTTGCTCCTCTACCAACTTCCCTCCCCTTTGATAACTACTAAACTATTGTCTGTGTCTATCAGTTTTTGTTTGTTTGTCTTGTTCATTTGTTACTTTCAGTTTTATATCCCACATATGAGTGAAGTCATATGGTTCTTGACTTTTTCTGTCTGACTTACTTTGCTTAGCATGATAATCTCAAAATCCATCCATGTTGTTGTTGGAAATGCAGTATTTCATTTTTTCTCATGGCCAGTAATATTCCATTGTATGTATGTATTACATCTTTATCCAATCATCTGTCGAAGGACACTTTGGTTGTTTCCAAGTTTTCAACACCATGAATAATCCTGCAATGAACATAGGGGTACATACTCGTATATCTTTACAGATAATGTTTTCAGATTTTTGGTGTAGATATCCAGAAGAACTGCTGTGTTGTATGGTAATTCTATTCTTAATTTTTTTAGTTACCGCCATACTGTTTTCCATAGTGTCTGTACCAATTTACATTCCTACAAGTAGTGTATGAGGGTTACCTTTCCTCCACAACTTCTCGAACACTTTTTGTTTCTTGTCTTGTTGATTATAGCCATTCTAACAGGTGTGAGGTAGTATCTCGTTGTGGTTTTGATTTGTATTTCTTTAACAGCTGGTGAAATTCAACATTTTGTCATATATCTGTTGGCTGTTTGTGTATCTTTTTAGGAGAAGTGTCTGTACAGGTCTTCTGTCCATTTTTTAATTGGATTTTTTCTTTTTTTTGTTGATGAGTTGTATGAGTTCTTTATATATTTTAGATATCAACCCTTTATCACAGGTGTTGTTTACAAATATTTTCTCCCTTTCGGTTGACTGTCTCTTTGTTTTGTTGATGGTTTCCTTTGCTGTGCAGAAGCCTTTAGTTTGATACAGTCACATTCATTTATTGTTGCTTTTACTTTCCTTGCCTTTGAGGTCAAATTCATAACATTCTCTCTGAACCCAAGGTCCATATGGGTTCTATGCTTTCTTCTATGCAATTTATTGTTTCAGGTCGTATGTTTAGGTCTTTGATACATTTCAAGTTAATTTTGGTAAATGGTAGCAGATAGCAATCTTCCTTCTTTTTTTTGCACAAGATTTCCAGTTTTCCCAGCACCATTTACTGAGGATGCTTTCTTTTTTCCACTGCATGTTTTTGGCTCCTTTGTTTAAAAATTATGTGTCCATATATACATGGGTTTATTTCTGGGTTCTCAGTTCTATTCTATTCATCTCTGTTTCTGCTAATATCATGCTGTTTTGATTATGTCACCTTCTTGTATAGATTGAAGTCAGAGTGTGGTAACTCCAGCCATATTCTTTTTTCTTAGGATTGCTTTAGCTATTCGGGTCTTTTGTGATTCCATATAAATCTGATAATTTTTGGGGCGTTCTATTTCTTGAAAAAAATGCCATTGGGATTTAGATGGGGTTTGCATTAAATCTGCATATTTGCTTTGGATAATATAGCCATTTTAACTAGGTTGATTTCTCATCCATGAACACAGAATATTATTCCATTTCTTTGTGTCTTCTATAATTTCATTTAATAATGTCTTATAATTTTCAGTGTATAGGTTCTTTACATCCTTTCTTAAGTTTATTCCTAGGTATTTTATTCTTCGTTTTTTCATTTATTTTTTTTTAATTAAAGTGTATTGGGGTGACAATTGTTAGTAAAGTTACATAGATTTCAGGTGGACAACTCTAAAATGTATCTATATATCACATTGTGTGTTCACCATCCAGGGTCAGTTCTCTTTCCATCACCATATATTTGATCCGCTTTACCCTCATCTACCACCCCTCCCCTCTTACCCTCTGGTAACCACTAAACTATTGTCTGTGTCTATGAGTTTTTGTTTCTTCATTTGTTTCTCTTGTTCATTTGTTGTTTTCAGTTTTATATCTCACATATCAGTGAAATCATGGTTCTCGACTTTTTCTGTTTGACTTATTTCGCTTAGCATGATAATCTCAAGATTCATCCATGTTGTTGCAAATTGTACTATTTCATCTTTTCTTATGGCAGAAGTATATATATCACATCTTTTCTTTTGTGGTTTATATACTTATTCCATTCTGTATATATACCACATCTTCTTTATCTAATTATCTATCGAAGGACACTTTGGTTGTTTCCATGTCTTGGCCACCATAAATAAAGCTACAATGAACATCGGAGCACATACATCTTTACGGATAAATGTTTTCAGATTTTTTGGGTAGATACCCAGGAGAGGGATTGCTGGGTCATATGTTAATTCTGTTCTTAATTTTTTCAGAAACATCCACATTGCCTTCCATAGTAGATACACAAATCTGCATTCCTACCAACAGTGTATGAGGGTTCCTTTTTCTCCACAGCCTCTCCAACACTTGTTACTATTTGTCTTGTTGATGATAGCCATTCTAACTGGTGTGAGGTGATATCTCACTGTGGTTTTTATTTCCATTTCTCTGATGATTAGTGATGTTGGGCAATTTTTCATATGTCTACTGGCCATTTGTATGTCCTCTTTGAAGAAATGTCTATTCAGGTCCTCTGTCCATGTTTTAATTCTATTTTTTTGTTGTTGTTGTTGAGTTGTATGAGTTCCTTGTATATTTTGGATATTAGCCCTTTATCGGAGGTGTCATTTGCAAAAATCTTTTCCCACTCGATTGATTGCCTCTTTATTTTGTTGATGGTTTCTTTTACTGTGCAGAAGCATTTTAGTTTGATATAGTCCCATTCATTTATTTTGGCTTTTACTTCCCTTGCTTTGGAGTTAAATTCATAAAATGCTCTTTAAACCCAAGGTCCATAAGTTTAGTACCTATGTTTGCTTCTATGCAGTTTATTGTGTCAAGTCTTATGCTTAAGTCTTTGATCCATTTTGAATTAATTTTGGTACATGGTGACAGATAGCAGTCCAGTTTCATTCTTTTGCACGTGGCTTTCCAATTCTGCCAGCACCATTTATTGAAGAGGCTGTCTTCTTTTCGTTGTATATTTTTGGCTTCTTTGTCAAAAATTATCTGTCCATATTTATGTGCATTTATTTCTGGGTTCTCAATTCTATTCCATTGGACTCTGCCAGTAACATACTGTTTTGATTATTGTTGCCCTGTAGTGCAAGCAGAAGTCAGGGAGTGTGATATGTCCAGCATTGTTCTTTTTAATTAGGATTGCTTTGGCTATTCGAAGTCTTTTTTGGTTCCATACAAATCTGATGATTTTTTTGTTTTGTTTAAAAAAAAAAAAGCCATTGGGATTTTGATGGGAATTGCATTAAATCTGTATATTGCTTTGGGTAATAAGGCCATTTTCATTTTAACTATGTTGATTCTTCCAATCCATGAACATGGAACGTCTTTCCGTTTTCTTGTGTCTTCTTCAATTTCTTTTAAAAATGTCATATAGTTTTCTGTATATAGGTCTTTCACATCCTTGGTTAAATTTATTCCTAGGTATTTTATTCTTTTTATTGCAATTGCAAAGGAATTTTTTTTACGTGATCTTAGAGGACAAGCTTTCAGTTTTTCACCATATTAGCTGACTTTTGGTTATATATGACCTTTATTATGTTGAGGTAAGTAAAACATTTTATTAAGTGTTTTAATCATAGATTGATCTTTTGTCTTGTCAGATATCATCTTGGTCTCAGAACACAACCCCCAGGGGAGGATGAGATAGGCTATGTGGTTCTGAGCCTGTGAAATCCTAATGCTGTCCCTGCAGCCAGATGCAGAGCTGTGTGCCTCAGTAGCCCTGTGTGCCCCTGCTGTGATGAGACATGAAAGTTTATGGCAGGGTGGCCTGGGAGAGGTGCCTGGTCGGTTTGTGACTTTGTTCTCTTCCAAGTAATGGTGACTGCATGACCACAGCTGCCTCACCTTTATAGCTTCTCCCTTGTCACTCGAATTAGCCTCACTGTTCATCTGCAGCTCAGAAACTGTCTCTCCAGTTGTCAGGGCTATAGATATTCTCTTTAATCTGACACTGCTACCGTTTTTCCTGGGACCTGGTGCTAATACTGGGAAGGTGTGGGGGAAGCTAGCTCTGGGAGATTGGGGAGAGGCACCCAGTATGCATGGCTTTGTTTTCTGCCTGGCAGTGAGGGCTGTTAGACTGCAGTTGTCACACTGCTGTATTTGGTCTTTGCCCCCAGGTCTCTGCCCCAATCACTGGTTTCAGCTGTGTTACCTGCTGATCCCTGAGGAAGAATTGCTGAGGCCACAGAGAGTGCACCGGCATTCTCAATTCTCTCCTCTTGTCTCCTGGGACCCCAGTGATCTCCAGACTGCATCCTGTGGCCCCCCACCTCTGTACTTCTTCCTTCCCCCATCTCCTGTTCACCGCAATTTGCCCATCATCAGATGTTTCAATGCACAGATCTCTCAGAAGTGTTTGTGTTGTGTAGGACTCCTTTGTTGAATTATAGCTGTTCAATTTGTTGTAACTTCAAGGGACAATATGAAGGAGCATCCCTCATGCCACTATGCTTCTGACATTTCTATATGTTTCTACTTTTAGGCCAGTACCATACCGTTATGATTGTTTTATCTTTGTAGTATAGTTTGAAATTAAGAAGTGTGACACCTGTGGCTTGGTTTTTATTGCTCTGGATTGCTTTAGCTGTTTGAGGCCTTTTGTGTGGTTCCATATTAATTTTAATTTTTTTTTCTATTTATGTGAAAAATGCCATTGGAATTTTGGTCAGGATTGTATTGAATCAATAGATGGTTTTGGGTAGCATGAACATTTTAACAATATTAATTCTTCCCATCCATGGACACAGGATATCTTTCCATTTATTTGTGTCTTCATTTTTTAAAAAAAGTCAGTGTCTTTTACATTTGAGTGTGCAGACCTTTCACTTCCTTGCATAAAATTCTTCCTAAGTATTTTAGTGTCGTTACTCCTTTTATCAATGGGATTTTTTTTTTTTTTTTAACTTACGCAGATTTCATTGTAGTGTATAGAAACACAACTGATTTCTCTATATTGATTTTGCATCTTGGAACTTTACTGAATTCACTGACTTCTCTTTCTTGCCTGATTGCCCTGACTAAGACATTCAGTACTGTGTTGAATGGGTGTGGTGAGACTGGACACAACTGATTGTTCCTGATCTTAGAGCAAAAGTTTCCACTTTTTACTATGGTGTATGATGTTAGACATGGGCTTGTCATATATGGCCTTTATTTTGTTGATTGTTTTGTCAGTTTTCATTTCCCATTTGATTTCTTCTTTGACCTATTAGTTTTTCAGAAGCATGTTTTTTTGTTTTGTTTTTTTTAATTTCCATATACTTGTGAATTTTCTAATTTTCCTCTTGGTATTGATTTCTAGTTTCATACCATTATGGTCAGAAAAGATATTTGTGTGATTTCATGCTTCTTAAGTTTGTTAAAACTTGTTTTGTGTTGTAGCAATATGATCTATCCTGAAGAATGCTTTATGTGCACTTCAGAAAAATGTGTATATTGTTGCTGCTATATATGTCTGTTAGGCCCATTTGTTCTAAAGTAATTTTCAGGTCCAGTGTTTCCTTTTTGATTATCAGTCTGAACTATCTATTGTTGAAAGTGATTATTATAGTCTCCTACTATTATTGTATTATTGTCTACTTCTGCCTTCAGATCCATTTGTATTTACTTAATATATATAACTGATCCAATGATATATATATATATATATATATATATATATATATATATATATATATACCAGATCCAATGTATGTACACACACACACACACACACACACACACACACACACGCACGCCAGAGGGTGCCAAAAAATGTATACATGTTTTAAGAAAGGAAAAAACCTTATTAAATTTGTAATACTCAATGTATGCCAATAACAAAAGATTAATACAAGTCATGTGTATACATTTTTTGTAGCCCCAATATGTGTGTGTGTATATATATATATATCTATATATATACCTACATATAGCTATATATAATATCTTTGATGAGTTGACCCCTTTATCAATATATGATCTTTTTTATTTCTTGTTATAGTTTTTGGCTCAAAGTCTATTTGTCTGATATAATTATAGCTACTAATGCTGTCTTTTGGTTTCCACTCATATGCAATACCTTTTTCCATCACTTTGAGCCTATGTTGTTCTTAATGACAAATTGAGTCTCTAGTAGGCATCACATAGTTGGGTTTAGTTTTTTTATTCACCCAGCATCTCGATGTCTTTTTATTGAAGAAGTAAATCCATTTACACTTAATGGTAATTATTGATAGTAAGGACTTACTAACTTTATCTTATTGTTTTTTGGCTGCTTTGTAGTTTATTTGTGGCTCTCTTTTTCTCCATTTTTTTGAATTGATGATTTTCTATAGTTGTATGTTTTGATTCCTTTGTTTTTATCTTCTGTGCATGTACCATAGGTTTTTGCTCTGTGGTTATCATGAGACTTAATAAAACATCATATATATATATGTGTGTGTGTGTGTTTCTGCTGATAACAATTAAAATTTAGTCATATACAAAAATTCTACCACTTTACCCTTTTATGGTATTGATGTCACAATTTACATATTTTATATTGTATATTTGTTAACAAGTCATTGTAGCTGTAGATATTTTAAATATTTTTAAACTGTTGTCTTACTGTATTAGTTCATTTTTTTTAAATTTCTTTTGAAAAATCTTTTTTATTAGTTTAATGTGTACAAAACACTGTAATAGTTAGACATTTATCATTTATACCCCTCACAAAGTGATAATCCCCCTCCCCCAATCTACTTCCCCTCTGACATTGTATACAGCCGTTACATTTCCACTGTCTCTATTCCTTTAGATAAGTGTTGAACACAACACCATATTACAGTATTACAGTAATTTCAATCTGATTACATACATGTACATATATATTTTTTTACCAATATATTAATATATTTTCATTTTCTAAATAAGTTTTTTCCATCTTTCTCCCTTTCTTTTCCATCTTGAAGTTCAGTGATATGGACATAATTCCTTTTAATGGTTTTCTGTAAGTCCTGTAGATTTTCTTTATTCCTTTTTGTTGTTGTTGTTCCTCTGATTGGATGATTTCAATATACCTGTTTTCAAGCTCATTAATTCTTTCTTCTGTTTGGTCAAGTCTGCTATTGAAGCTCTGTGTTGAGTTCTTCAGTACAGTCATATTGTTCAGCTCCAAAATTTTTGTCTAATTCTTTTTTATGTTTTCTATCACTTTGTTGAACTACTACTTTTATTCTTGTATTTTTTTCCTGATATCATTAAATTGTTTGTGTTTTCCTGTAGTTTCCTGAGCATCATTAGAACAATTGTTTTGAAATATTTGTTGGGCAGTCCTGGATCTCCATTTCTTTGAGGCCAGTTACTAGAAGTGTACTATATTTCTATGGTGGAGTCATGTTTCCATGATTCTTTATGATCTTTGTAATCTTGCACAGATGTCTACATATTTGATGAAGTAGTCACCTTTTCCAGACTTTATGGAATAATTTCAGTAAGGAAAGCCTTTCACCTGTGGGTAGGGACATGCTGGAACATGCAATGATCCCAGGTCTAGTGGTGCAGGACACCAAGTGTGGGGACTTCTAGCGATACTGGGTTTGGGGTTATTGATGTCTCTTTAGCTCAGGTGCTGAAGTCTACACATTGACAATTGCATGGACCATGAGGAGTGCTTCAGGGAATCTGCCTTTCCTACAAAAGCTGTTGGAGTCATCAGCAGCACCTGAAGGTCCAGAAGCCTGTGACCAGGGCAAGCAAGGGTGGTGGCCAGATCAGGTGGAGTACACACAGTCAGCTGCATGGGTCAGCTGCAGGTGCCTGTATAGTGGTAAGGGCCGGTTTCAGACACACACATAGTGTTGGGAACAGGGAAGGCAACAAGAGTTAGGACCAACTGCAGGCACACTGACAACTGTGGAGGCCCTTGCTGTCAGCATGTTCTTCCATGTCAGCACCATCTCCACCACCCACCCACCCCCCACCATGGAAGCATATGCAGTGGTGATGAGCAGTTGGCTGGCAGCATGTAAGTACACAGCTGGAAGGGCTGGGCCAGGCACACACATGGTGATGAGGGTCTGCCATAGAGGTATAAGCTGATGTCTTGCACTCATGGAGTCATAGTGGCCTGGGCTGGCTGCTGGTGCTCGTTATGAGCTCTGTCAGTGGTGGTGGGGGAGAAGAAGGGAGTGGAAAGGGACTCAGCAGTTTGGCCATTGGTTTCTTCAGTGGTTAAAAGCTAGTGAGTTAGTTTGCAGATCAGGTTACTGGGAATTATAATCCCTTTTGTTGTGTGGCTTCTACTGGTAGCCCCTGCTTTTCTTCCTTGCTCTTAGCCATATCTATACACATCAGTTTTGTTTGTCTCTGGATGGGATGAAACCAAGGTTGGACCTCTGTGCCATGCTCCGAAAAACTCAGGAATTTTGTCACTCATCCTGCTATTCTCTTCTCAGTTAGGGCAACTTTTCTAGCTGGGGGTTCCCTCTTGGGACTGAGCAATACCAGCTCAGGGAATGGGCTGATGCAGGTAAAATAAGGCTGCTTTCCTTTCATATGTGTGCAGTTATTCTCAATTTTTTTTTTCCATTGTGTTACCAAAGTTTCTTCAGTAAACTTCAGAGTTCTTCCACAGCTGTTTTTGTTTGTGGATAACTATCTCATTGTTGACCCTATGTGCAGACAGAAGCTAGAGTCTCCTATGCTGCCATTTCAGTGATGTCACTCTCTAAATTTTAGTACTTTATAAATGTATTGTCAAAATTATACAATAATCACAACTAATTCAAAAACACTTTCATAACCCCACAACAATAGCTTATACCACATAGCAGTCATTTTCTATTTCTCCCTTCCCCCAAAACCCAAACAATCACTAATCTACATTCTGTCTCTGGATTTGCCTATTCTGGACATTCCATATGAATGAAATCATAAAATACGTGTATTACCTTGTTTGTTTTTGTTGGTTGGTTTCTTTCACTTGCCATAATGTTTTCTAGTTCATCATGTTATAGCATGTATCAGTACTTCATTTTTTTAAATTAGTTTCAAACAACGTAACAGACATTTACACCCTTCACAAAATGATAACCCCCCTCCCCCATCTACTAGCCCTCTGACATCGTATATAGCTGTTAAAATTCCATTGACTCTATTCCTTATGCTGTAATCCACATCCCGTAAATATATATATATATATATATATGAATAATTATAGTTGACATTCAATATTATTTAGCTTCAGCTTCAGGTGTATAGCACAGTGGTCAGGCATCTACACAGTCAATGAAGTGGTCTCTCTAATAAGACAAGTGCCCAGTTGTACATGGATGTTCATAGAAACATTATTCTAACAGCCAGAAATTGGTGATGTCTACTAATTGATGAAAGGATAAACAAATTGTGGTATTTCCATATAGTAAAATATTTGTCAGTCATAAAAATGAAGTACTGATGAAAGACAGTTTGGGGAATATAATCAGTACTTCATTTTTATGGCTGACAAATATTTTACTATATGGAAATACCACAATTTGTTTATCCTTTCATCAATTAATAAACATTACCAGTTTCTGGCTGTTAGAATAATGTTTATATGAACATCCATGTACAACTACTTATATGAACACGTTTCAATTTCTCATGAGTATATACGTAAAAATGGATTGATGTTAATTCCTTAAATATTAATAAGATTCACTATGAAAGCAATTGGGCTAGGGTTTTGTTTGTGGGAAGCTGTTTGATGACTAACTCAATGGTTTTACTTGTTCTAGTTCTATTTGGATTTCTTATTTTTTGAGTCACTTTTGTACTGTATTTGTAGGACTTCATTTCATCTAAGTTATCTATTTTTTTGGAATAGAATTTTTCACAGCATTCCCTTATAAAGCTATCATCTTTTTGTAAAGTTGAGAGTAATATCCTGTTTTCATTATTGATTTTAGTAATATATGTCTTCTATCCATTTCTTTTGCTTGATTTAGCTGCAAGTTTGTCAATTTTGTTGATTTTCTCTAATAATCACCTTTTGGTT
Source organism: Rhinolophus sinicus (assembly GCF_057876585.1). Classification (NCBI taxonomy): domain Eukaryota; kingdom Metazoa; phylum Chordata; class Mammalia; order Chiroptera; family Rhinolophidae; genus Rhinolophus; species Rhinolophus sinicus. The sequence continues at coordinate 54,177,398 of NC_142518.1, read as the reverse complement.
TTCTTGATTTTTCTCCCTAGTTTATTATTATTATTATTATTATTATATATTTCATTTCTTTCTGCTCTAAATTTTGTTGTGTTTTTTTAATTGTCCTTAATTTATTTATTTTTCCTTCTTTTTTTAAGTTTCTTAAGGTGGAAGTATAGCTTATTGACTTGAACTTTTCCCTGTTTATTATGTATTTTACCTCTAAACACTTCTTTAATTGCATCCCATAAGTTTCACCATGTTGCAGATTTATTTATTTATCTGAAAGTGTGTTCTAATGTCTCTTGTGTTTTTCATTTGACTTATGGTTATTTAGAAGTGTGTTTTTAAATTTCCACATATATGTGAATTTCCCAAATTAGCTGCTGTTGTCAATTTGGAATTTTATTCAGTTGTACTTCAGAACATAATTTGTACAATTTTACTATTTTCAAAAATTTATTGAGGCTAGTTTTATGGCCTAACATACAGTTTATATTGGACAATTTTCTATGTGCACTTTACTGGAATGAGTATACTGCAGAATGGGTATACTGAGAACCTTCTATAGAAATCTCGTACTTCTAGTTGGTTTATAGTGTTTTCTAAGTCTTCTATTCCCTTGTGATCTTTTGTCTAGCTGTTCTACCCATCATTAAAACAAGGTAATTAGATCTTCAATTATTATTGCTGAATTGTTCATTTCTCCCTACCTTTCTGTCAATTTTTTTCACATATTTTGATGCTTTTTTATTAGATGCATATATTTTTATAATTGTCATATATATTATTTTCCCAGCTTTATTTAAGTATAATAAGCAAATAATATTGTATACATTTAAGATGTAAAACATGATGGTTTGAATTATATATAGTGAATGATTACCAGAACCAAATTAGCACATTCATTACTTCACATAAGTTACCATTTTATGTGTGCATGTGTGGTAAGAAAACTTAAGATCTACTCTCTTAACAAATTTCAAGTGTACAATACGATATTATTAACTATAGTCACCATGAACTTATTTATCATATAAGTAAAAGTTTGTACCCTCTGACCATCTTTCTATTCTTGATGGATTAATTTTTATCATTATTAAATGTCCTCCTACATGTCTAGTAACAATTTTTTGTCTTAAAGACTATTTTTTTTCTGATATTAGTTTAGCTACCTCAGCTTTCTTTTGTTTACCATTTGCATAGCATGTCTCATTTTCATTCTCTTACTTTCAACCTATTTGTGTCTTTGAAACTAAAGTATATTTTTTGTAGAGAGCATACAGTTGGTCTCTTTATTTTTATTCATTCTGTAAAACTTTCTTTGGTTTGGAGTTTTTAATCCATTTACATGTAATATGATTTTTGATAAGGTAGAATTTATGTCTGCCACTGGTATTTGTCTCCTATATGCCTTATGTCTCTTGCCCTAATTCTTCCACTGATGCTTGTTTTTGTGTTACATAGGTATTTTCTAGTATACTGTTTTAGTTAACTTGTCATTTCTTACATTATGTATAGTAGGCAGAATAATGCCCCTCAAAAGATATACATGTCTTAGTCCTAGAACCTGTCAGTATGTTACTACATATAAAAAGGGACTTTGCAAGTGTGATTAAATTTAAAATCTTGAGATGACAAAGTCATCCTGGATTATCTGCATGAGCCAAGTAAAATCGCAAAGCTCCTTATAGGTGGAAGGTAGACAAGCGATGTGATTGCTAGCTTTAAAGATAGAAGGGAGTCATTACCCAAGGAATGTAAGCAACTTCCAGAAACTGAAATAGCAAATAATAAATTTTCCCCTTGAGCCTCCACAAGGAATACAGCCTTGCTAACACTGATTTCAACCTTACATAACCCATTAATGACTTCTGAACTTCATTAATGTAAGATGATAAATTTGTGTTGTTTTAAACTACTATGTTATTGGTAATTTATAACAGCAGACATAGAAAACCAATACAATGTATTTTATACAGTTTGTTTTTTAGTGGTTGTGCTGGGAGTTACAATTACAATCTTAAAACAATCTAGTGTGGATTAATATCAATTAAATTTTAGTGGTATACAAAAACTTAGCTCCTATATGCCTCCATTCCCTTACTTATTCCTTGTGTTATAATTGTTCTACAAATCACATCTTTAAGTATTGTAAGCCTATCAACAGTTATGTAATTATTGCCAAATGCAGTTATTTTTTTAAGTAGATAGGTGAAAAACATTAAAACAAAAATGTATTATTCTGTGTTTTGTACTTACCTATGTAGTTACCTTTCATGGTGCTCTTTATTTCTTTATAAGGATTTGAGTTACTTTCTAGTGTCCTTTCATTTCACACTGAAGGACTTATTTTTTTATTTTTTATTATCTTTTTAATTTTTTTTTAATTTATTGGGGTGACAATTGTTAGTAAAATTACATAGATTTCAGGTGTACAATTCTGTATCACATCATCTATAAATTCCATTGTGTGTTCACCACACAGAGTCACTTCTCCTTCCATCACCATATATTTGATCCCCCTTACCCTCATCTCTCACCCCCCACCCCCCTTACCCTCTGGTAACCACTAAACTATTGTCTGTGTCTATGAGTTTCTGTTTCTCATTTGTTTGTCTTGTTCTTTTGTTGTTTTTGGTTTATATACCACATATCAGTGAAATCACATGGTTCTCTGCCTTTTCTGTCTGACTTATTTCGCTCAGCATTACACTCTCAAGATCCATCCATGTTATTTTAATACTTCTGTAGGTCAGGTAGTTAGTGGCAAAACCTCTATTTTTCTTTGAGAATGTCTTAATTTCAGCTTGAACTTTTTGTTGTTTTCTCTTTGTCTTGTAGTTCTTTAGTCACTATTTTTCTCACTTACCTTTCTCTGTGCTTTTTTTGTGTGTGTGTAATAATATGCTTACATTTTCCCCTTTATCTTCTTTTGGGTAACTTCTATAAGTGTTTTCTTTGTGGTTACCACAGTTATTACATACCTTATGGTTATGACAATGTACAGAGTATGCCCAAAAATGTATACACATGTTAAGAAAGGAAAACTATTAAAATTGTAATAGTTAATACATAGCAATAACACAAGATGAATACAAGTCAAGTTTGACTTCTGCAATTACAAGAGGTGCTCAAAGTGATTACCATCAGCATCCAGACACTTCTGATTACAGCGAACTACTGCTTGTGCAATGTTGACGAAAGTGTCCACTTGTGTACATCTTTTTGGCACCCCCAGTATTATAAGCTAATAGCAAGTTAACTATAATTGCATACAAAAACTCTATACTTTTACCTTTCTCTACTGACATTATATGTTATTGGTGTGACAATTTACATGTTTATATTGTGTGTCCATTAACATATTTTTAAATTATACGTCTTTTAATACTTTTGTCTTTACTTTTTATACTAGAATTAAAAATAGTTTATCCACCCCCACTATTATAATACAGAATTTTGTATTTGTCTATGTATTTACCTTTAATAATTAATATTATACTTTCTTATGTTATTGTGTTGTTGTTTAGCACCTTTTCGTTTCAAGCTGAAGTTCTTTTAGCATTTTTTGTAATTCATGACTAGTGGTGATCAACTCTATCAGCTTTCATTGGTTTGAAAAAACCTTTATCTGTCTTTTTTTGAAGGGCAGTTTTGCAAGGTATAGCATTCTTGGTTAGCAGGTTTTATTTATTTATTTATTTTTAATATTTTGAAGCTGTCATCCCATTCCTTTCTGGCCTGCAAAGTCTTTTGAGAGCCTTATGGGAGCTCCCTTGTATGTAGTGCCAATGGTACTAGTGTATACTGGACCCTCTCAACTCAGAAAAAAAGTAAGTTAGAAAGCAGACCTTCAGGTAACAGACAGAAGTTGCGGTGCTAGATTTGCAGTATAACCCTTCACTCTTCAGGGAGAAAGTGGTCATTGAGGGTTCCTTCCCAATCTTATGGTACTATTCTGGGCATAGAAAGTATGGGGAAAAAGTGAGTTTCAACTTTTCCTATCAGTTTTGATGTGGGTAGGTTTACACTCACCTTGAGTATGGGAGCCTCTCAAACAGTTTCCGAATTTCTCACAAAGGGAATTGATATGTGTGTTGTTGTTAAATTGGTGTCTTTATGGGGCAAAGGAGAGTTCAGAACTTTCTATTTTATCATCTTGCTAGAGTCACTGTCTTTAAATTCTTTCTGAGAAAGTTAACTCAAAGTTGTGATTATTTTAAAAACAAAATAATTCTTCAAATGATTAAATTTCTCATGGTTAAATATATAATTACTATTTCCATTTCTTTACTGTTATTTTCAATTTCTCATAACATACTCTAATTGGGATATACAATTAAAGAGGGGTACACTAGATACAATCTAGGTAATTATCCTCTTCCAAAAGAAATAGTAAGTCGAGGTTATCACTTTTGAAAAACTGGATAATGCATATTTTCATAACAATCACTTTTATCACTTTACAGTTTTCTTTGTACTCCTCTGGAGCTGACACATAGAAAAAAATGTAACCAATAAAATTAGCCTTTGTGGCCTTCTCTAAAAGTTAGATAATACGAATCAAGTGACCCACAAATTCCTACTTTGCATAATTTGTGTCATCTTTTGATTGAATAGAATATTTTCTTCCCCCCTACTTTTAAAGATCATTCAGTACTTTTTAATATCTAGATCATTTGATACTTTTCAATTTTCAATTTCCAGCATGGGAGATATGTTAAATCTATAAATGGAAATTGCTCCTAAGTTGGAATGCAAACAGAATACAAAATGAAAAATACGTGATGGCAAAGGCCATCAAGTGTGCACATTTATGGAGAAAGCAACACAAACATCCAGTAAATGTAGCATTATTTAAACCTATAATTCTCAACCACTTTTCCATCACACTATGGCTAATATTTACATGTGCAACATACTAACACATATGTCTCCTTTTATAGATTTAGTTTTTCTTTAATTGTATGTGGCAAAATTATAGTGAATAGAACACTGGTCTAGGAAATAACAGGCCTGCTAGTTTCTAATCTTGTCTGCCAGTTAATAGCTGTCTCTTTGTCTTGAACCTCTATATCAGGGGTGTCAAAACTGTGGCCCGTGGGCCAACTGCAGTCCGGAATCTACTGTTAATTGGCCTGCAGCAAATTCCAAAAATATATTTAGTTTACTTAAATAAACCAGGTGAGGCAATACGTACTTCACCTTGAGTGAGTGGTCCGGCTGTTGGTTTATTTTACCGAATATGGCCCTTGGTGAAAAACGTTGAAAAAAGTTTGGACACCCCTGCTCTATATCTTTGTGTACTAAAGATGGCATAAAAGTTGTTTTAAAACTCAAATGAGATCATATACGAAAATTTCTGTAAACTAAAATGATATTTACATGTATAATAGTATTAAACCAAAGTGTAAAGACGTTTCAGAAGTAGAACCAACATGCTTAGGTATCCTTAACTTTTCATATTATGGAGTCTTCTATTTGAAAGTCAAAGATTCTGATAGAAATTAATTTACTTTCATTTATTCATTCATTCATTTATCAAGGTGATAAGGAAGATACAAAGATAATGTAGCTAAAACTTCTGCACGCCAGTACATGACATACAAGGTCTGAAAATTAAGTTCAAGAACTCATCCTAGAAAAAGTGCTACATACCTCACTGCTGAATATCACTATGGTCACCTTCAAAGTACTCCCCTAGGGAAGCTATGCACCGACGCCAGTGCCTGGTCCTCCTTTCAAAGCATTTTTGGAACTCTTTATCTAGAATGGGCATCAGAGCTGTCATTGCGTACCCTTGATGTCCTGAATGTCATCAAAATGTCTTCCTTTCAATATTTCCTTTATCTTTGGGTAAAGAAAGAAGTCATTGGGGCCTAGATCAGGTAAGTAGTGAGGGTTTTCCAATACAGTTATTTGTTCACTGGCTAAAAACTCCCTCACAAACAGTGCCATGTGGTGTGAGCTGGTGTATTGTTGTGATGCAATAGTCATGAATTGTTGGCCAAAAGTTCAGGTCATCTAACTTTTTCATGCAGCCTTTTCAGCACATCCATATAGTAAACTTGGTTAACTATTTGTTCAGTTGGTACAAACTCATAATGAATAATCCCTCTGATGTAAAAAAAAAAAAAAAAATGCTAGCAACATTGGTGCAACAAGTTCGTGAACTTAATTTGCCAGACCTTGTATATTAAGTGGTAAAAATAAACAAACAAAAAAAAAACCTGTCAAATAAATAAACATAATTTCTAGTAGAGGCAATTAATTCATTCAGCTGTTAGTAACTGAGCATGTATTTTGTTTCAGAATTGTGTCAGGTATTGGTGACACAAAGGTGACAAATATAGACCTGATCCCTTACCAAATGGAGCTTACAGAGATGAAGATACTTAAGACATTAAGAAAAAAAATGACATAATTAGACATAAAATTATAATAGTGACAAATATTATGATAGGGAGGCAACCAGTAAAATAACAACCAGTAGTACAAGGGCATAATCTAGCCAAGGAGTTCAGAGAAGCTTTTTTTTTTTTTTTTTTTTTAAGAAGTAACACTTGAAATGAGATATAACGGATAAGTATTAATTTGGTACAAAAGGGGAAGGAGATAAAGTCCAGGCTAATGAACAACATGTGAAATGGCCAAGCGACCACATGGTACCATGAAAGAAGGCGGTAGCAGCATTAAGGTCTTTACTATAAAAAACAATACCAAGCATTTGCAGAGTTATAAGCAGGAAAATTAATGTTATCAAATTTATGTTTGGAAAATATAAACTAGATGCAGTGTGCAGAATGGATTACGGGGCCTCTAAGTAGCTAAGGAGAGATGATTAGAAGGCTATAGAAATAGTCCCAGTAAGAGGTGGTGCTAGGTTGGACCAGTGTGTTTTCAGTAGGAGATAATGGGAAATAGAGAGATTTGAAATGTTCTTAGGAAGCAAGCACTTCAAGAGTTGGTAACAAATTGGCTATGGGAGGTAAGGGAAAGGAAGGTGGTAGAGGTGACCTGGTTTGTACAACTGATTGATGTCACTGTCATTTATTGGGATAAGGAACACTGGAAGAGAAACATATTTAAAGTTAAAATAATATGAGCATGGTTTTGGTTATGTTGAGCTTGAATCTTGTTTGTGATACTCAAGGTGAATTGCAAAATTGTCAGTTAAATATAAAGGTCTAGAAATCACATAACTAATCTCTTTTAGAGATGTAAATCTTCAAGTCATATGCATAGAAACCATAGATATTGAAAATATTGCCAAAGGGGAGAGCATAGAATGACAGAGTACCCTGGATTGAACTTTGAAAAAGCTTAACATTTAATGACTCATTGGAAGAGTATGACTCAGCATAAAAGAGGAAAAGGAGCATTCAGAGCATTTAGAAAAGATAAACAAAGAGAACATATCATCCTGCAAAGCAGTAGAGGAGAATGTTTGAAGGAGTAGGGTTTGGTCACCAATATTGAATATGATTAAAGGTCAGATGAGATGGAGACTGGGTCAATGATAGTGGTAGACACTAGAAAGAAAAAATGGAAGAGGACCAAAAGGCATAAGTACAAAATTAATTATAGTGCCAAGCTCAATTTTATATATCTAATACTAGATTAAATGCTATAGGAATTTCACAGGAGAGAAAATTGTTTCTGTCTGGAAAACATTAGTGCAGGCATCATGGAAGTTAGCATTTCATTTTGGACTTAAGGGATGAGTAGTTGACTATGCAGAGATATAAAAATGAATACTAAATTCAAAAACCAAACCGTTCATCTGGAGAAGAAGTATTTCTATGTGGCTGGAACACAGAAAATGCGCAAGTAGTCATGGCAGTTAAGTTTAGAAGAGGGTGGATTGAGGCATATTGTGGTGGCCCTGGAATAGTAGGCTAAGGAGTTTAAATAGGTACTGGAGAACCATTTAAACTTTTGGAACCATTTAAGCTTTTGGAACAGAGAGACAATGGGCTTTGAAAGAAGAAAACCTAGAAGTGGAAAAAGCACTTGGAGACACTTTCTTTATTCCCAGGGAGATGCATTGAGGGACTGAACTAGGATAGTGACAATGGAAATAATGAGGAAGAAGTTGATGCAAAGGTACTGAAGAGAGAGAATGAGCAAAATTTAATTATTAATATAATTACTTATAAATCAATGGCATTGAAAAAATGATTATAACAAGTATTTAAAAAATCTTTTGTTGATAAGAAAAGGTAATGATATTAAGGCTATTTGAAAATGTGTGTGGTCATCCATATGCATGTGGTAAAAGCTTTTTTATATTTGTTCACTCCTGGTTCAAATTGCTAACCTGCTTTTCAAGCAATTTTCCACTTGAGTTAACTCAGGCATGAGGTGATCATTTTGCCCTGACCCTATTACTTTCCTTTCTCATTCTCAAATCTTCTTCTGACCCTTACCCTTAATGAGAAAATTCCTCTGCCATATTGCCAGCATCAGCTGCAATTAGTCACTGTCACAACTGTCATGACTCTGCTTTGTTGCAATCGTGATGTCCATGGCCATTCATGGAAGAGGAAAATCTGATCTGAGACTACTGTAAGCCCTGAGGGTGATGACATGAAACACTGCAATTATGAGGTACTCCTGTATTTTCTGTCAATGAAATTGGGTTTATTTTAAGGAGCATTAGGGGAAGACAGGACAATTTATGGACCTAGGAAATATATTTTTTAATTGTTTCTGTTAATTTGTTTTTATTTTAGTTACAGTTTATTGAGGTGACAATTGTTAGTAAAGTTACATAGATTTCAGGTGTACAATTCTGTATTACATCATCTATAAATCCCATTGTGTGTTCACCACCCAGAGTCAGTTCTCATCCATCACCATATATTTGATCCCCTTTACCCTCATCGACCAACTCTCTCCCCCCTTACCTTCTGGTAACCACTAAACTGTTGTCTGTGTCTATGAGTTTTTGTTTCTCATTTGTTTGTCTTGTTCTTTTCTTGTTTTTGGTTTATATACCACATATCAGTGAAATCATATGTTTCTCTGCTTTCTTCATCTACTTATTTTGCTTAGCATTATACTCTCAAGATCCACCCATGTTGTCACAAATGGGCCTATTTCATCTTTTCTTACCGCCGAATAGTATTCCACTGTGTATATATACCACAACTTCTTTATCCATTCATCTATCGAAGGACATTTTGGTTGTTTCCTTGTCTTGGCCACCGTAAGTAAAGCTGCAATGAACATTGGAGCACACGTGTCTTTATCTCTAAATGTTTTCAGATTTTTTGGGTAGATACCCAGAAGAGGGATTGCTGGGTCATATGGTAATTTTATTCATAATTTTTTGAGGAACCTCCACACTGCCTTCCATAGTGGCTACACCAGTCTGCATTCCCACCAACAGTGTATGAGGGTTCCTTTTTCTCCACAGACTCTCCAACACTTGATAATATTTGTCTTGTTGATGATAGCCATTTTAACTGGGGTGAGGTGGTATCTCATTGTGGTTTTTATTTGTATTTCTCTGGTGATTATTGATGTTGAGCATTTTTTCATATGTCTATTTGCCATTTGTATGTCCTCTTTGGAGAAATGTCTCTTCAGGTCCTCTGCCCATTTTTCAATTGGGTTGTTTGTTTTTTTGTTGTTGAGTTGCATGAGTTCCTTGTGTATTTTAGATATTAGCCCCTTATCTGAGGTGCTCTTTGAAAAATTCTTCTCCCATTCAGTTGGTTGCCTCTTTATTTTCTCGATGGTTTCCTTTGCTGTGCAGAAGCTTTTAAGTTTCATATAGTCCCATTCATGTATTTTGGCTATTACTTCTCTTGCCTTTGGAGTCAAATTCATAAAATTCTCTTTGAACCCAAGGTCCATAAATTTAGTACCTATATTTTCTTCTATGCAGTTTATTGTTTCAGGCCTTCTGCTGAAGTCTTTGATCCATTTACAATTAATTTTGGTACATGGTGACAGACAGCAGTCGAGTTTCATTCTTTTGCATGTGGCTTTCCAATTCTCCCAGCATCATTTATTGAAGAGGCTGTCTTTTCTCCATTGTATGTTTTCTGCTTCTTTGTCAAAAATTATCTGTTCATATTTATGTGGTTTTATTTCTGAGTCCTCAATTCTATTCCATTGGTCTACATGTCAGTTTTTCTGCCAATACCATGCTGTTTGGATTATTTCTGCCCTGTAGTACAAGCTAAAGTCAGGGAGTGTGATTCCTCCAGCATTGCTTTTTTTTCTTAAGATAGCTTAGGCTATTCGGGGTCTTTTGTAGTTCCAAACAAATCTGATGATTTTTTGTTCTATTTCTTTAAAAAATGCCATTGGGATTTTGATGGGGATTGCATTAAATCTGTATATTGCTTTGGGTGATAATGGCCATTTTAACTATGTTGATTCTTCCAATCCATGAGCATGGAATGTCTTTCCACTTCTTTGTGTCTTCTTCAGTTTCTTTGAAAAATGTCTTATAGTTTTCAGCATATAGGTCTTTCACATCCTTGGTTTAGTTTATTCCTAGTTAATTTATTCTTTTTGCTGCAATTGCGAAATGAATTGTTTTTCTTATTTCTTATTCTGAGATTTCATTGTTAGTATATAGGAATTCGATGGACTTTCGTACATTGATTTTGTAGCTGGCAACTTTACTGTATTTGTGGATTGTTCCTAATAGCTTTTTGGTGGAGTCTTTAGGGCTTTCTATATATAGCATCGTGTCATCTGCAAAGAGTGACAATTTAACTTCTTCATTCCCAATTTGGATGCCTTTTATTTCTTTCTCTTGCCTGATTGCTCTGGCGAGGAATTCCAACACTATGTTGAAAAGCAGAGGTGATAGGGGCCAGCCCTATCGTGTTCCTGAACGTAGAGCAAAGGGCTTCAGTTTTTCACCATTAATTATGAAATTAACTGAGGGCTTGTCATATATGGCCTTTAGTATGTTAAGGTATTTTCCTTCTATACCTATTTTATTAAATATTTTAATCATAAATGAATGTTGTATCTTGTCAAATGCTTTTTCTGCATCAATTGGTATAATCATATGATTTCTGACCTTTATTTGTTTAAGTGATGTATCACATTGATGGATTTGCGGATGTTGAACCATCCTTGTGCCCCAGGGATGAACCCCACTTGGTCGTGATGAGTAATCTCTTGAATGCATTGTTGAACTCAATTTGCTAGAATTTTGTTTAGGATTTTTGCATCTGTTTTCATCAAAGATATTGGTCTGTAGTTTTCTTTTTTTGTGCTGTCCTTACCAGGTTTTGGTATCAGGGTAATGTTGGCCTCATAAAATGAGTGAGGGAGTATTGTCTCTTCTTTCCTTTTTGGAAGAGTTTGAGCAGAATTGGTATTAGATCCTCTTTGAAGGTTTGGTAGAATTCACTAGTGAAGCCACCTGGTCCCGGACTTTTGCTTTTGGGAAGGGTTTGGATGACTGATTCAATTTTGTTACCGGTGATCGGTCTGTTTAGATTTTCCAGTTCTTCATGGTTCAGCCTAGCAAGGCTATATGTTAATTAAAACTTGTCCATTTCTTCTAGGTTATTGAATTTGATGGAATACAGTCCTTTGTATTATTCTTGGAAGATCCTTTGTATTTCTGTGGTGTCTGTGATAACTTTCCCTTTTTTATTTCTGATTTTGTAAATTAAAGCCTTCTCTCTTTTTATCTTAGTGAGCCTAGCCAAGGGTTTGTCAATTTTGTTAATCTTTTCAAAGAACCAGCTCTTTGTCACATTAATTTTTTCTATTGTCTTTTTCCCTCTATTTCATTTATTTCTGCTCTGATTTTTATTCTTTCCTTTCTTCTGCTGATCTTGGGTTTCACTTGTTCTTTTTTTATTTCATTAAGGTGTAACGTGAGGTTACTTATTTGGGATTTTTCTTGTTTCTTGAGATAGATCTGTAATGATATAAATTTCCCTCTTAAATCTGCTTTTGCTGCATCCTAAAAATTTTGGTAGGATGCATTTTAATTCCCATTTTTTTCTATGTATCTTTTCAACTCTTCTCTAATTTCTTCTTTGACCTGTATGATCTTTAAAAGTAAGTTGTTTAATCTCTATGTATTTTTGTTTTTTCCTGCTTTCTTTTTGCAGTTAATATCCAATTTCATAGCCTTGTGATTAGAGAATATACTTTGTATGATTTCAGTCTTCTTAAATTTGCTGAAGTTAGTTTTTTTGTCCCAATATATAGTCTGTCTTTGAGAATGTTCCATGTACAGTAGAAAAAATGTATAGTCTGATGTTTTGGGATGTAGTGCTCTATAAATGTCAATTATGTCCATTTTATTTAATGTGTCATTTAGGGCTGAAATTTCTTTCTTTATTTTCTTTTTGGATGATCTATCCAAAGCTGTCAATTATGTATTTACGTCTCCTAGTATAATTGTGTTTTGGTCAATTTCTCCCTTCAGTTCTGTTAGTGGTTGCTTGGTATATTTCGGTGCTCCCTAATTGGGTGCATAAATATTGATGACTGTTATGTCTTCTCGTTGTATAGTTTTCTTTACTATTATGAAATGTCCATCTTTGTCTCTTGTTAATTTTTTCACCCTGAAGTCTGTTTCATCTGATATCAGTATAGCTACCCCTGATGTTCTCTGGATACCATTTGCTTGGAGTGACAATTTCACCCTTTCACTTTGAGTCTATGCTTGTCCTTGTAGCTGAGATGTGTCTCTTGGATACAGCATATGGTTGGGTTTAGTTTTTGATCCAGTCTGCTACTCTGTGCCTTTTTATTTGTGTGTTCAGTCCATTTACATTTAGGGTGATTATTGATATGTGAGGATTTCCTGTCCTTCTATGTCTTGTTTTCTGGTAAGACTGTGTGTCCATTGTTTCTTTACCTTTTTGTTGTTGTCTATTATTTCTGTGTGGTGGTATTCTATGATGTTTCCCTCTGTTTCTTCTTTTATTACAGTATATTTTTCAATTCTGGATTTTTTTTGAGTGGTTACCCTTAAGTTTACGTATAAGAAAGTTTGATATTTAGAGCATTCCATTTCTTCAGTATGCGTACTTTTTTCTTTCCCTTATTCCAGTTCAGGACTTTACTCTCCCCCTTTTTACGTTTTGGTTGCTGCAAATTGTCCCTGTTGATGGTGGTCGAATAGCCTCCTTTAGTATTTCTTGTAGTGCAGGTTGTGTATTAGAAAATTCCTTCAGCTTCTGTATGTCTGGAAAGGTCTTTATTCCTCCTTTATATCTAAAAGATATCTTTGCTGGGTGTATTATTCTTGGTTCATAATTTCTCTCTTTCAAAAGTTTTAATATTTGGTTCCACTCCCTCTTGGATAGTAGAGTTTCTGCTGCGACATCTGATGATAATCTGATGGACTTTCCTTAGTAGGTTATCGTCTTCTTTTCCCTAGCTGCCTCGAGGATTCCTTCTTTGTCATTGATTTTTGACAGCTTCAATACAGTGTGCCTTGGAGAAGGCCTGTTGGGGTTGAGGTAATTAGGTGTTCTTTTTGCTTCTTGGATTCAAGGATCCAGTTCTTTCCACAAGTTTGGGAAGTTCTCATTGACTATTTGTTTGAATATACTCTGTTCTCTTCTCTCTTTCTTCTCCTTCTGGTATGCCCATTATTCTTCTATTGTTCTTTCTGATGGAGTCTGAAATTTCTTGTAGATTTCTTTCATTTCTTTTAAGTCTCAAATCTCTTTCTTCTTTCATCCATGTCATTTCCAGGTTTCTATGTTCAATGTCACTGATTCTTTCCTCCATCTGGTCAACTCTACTACCTAAGCTGGTTATTTCATTCTTAATTTCTTCTACTGAGTTCTTAATCTCCAGAAATTCTATTTGGTTCTTTTTTAAAATTTCAATGTCTTTCGTAAAATGCTCATGTTGTTCTTTGATTGTGTTTCTGAGTTCATTCAACTGCTTTTCTGTGTTTTCTTGCATCTCGTTGAGTTTTTTCAGAACTGCAGTCTTGAATTCCCTGTCATTTAAGTCACATATTTCCATATCTTTAAGTTCATTTTCTGGAGACTTTTCACGTTCTTTCTGAGTTCTCTTGTGGCCTTGGTTATTCATGGCAATTAATGATTTATTATTTCTCTTCCTAGACATCTACAGGAGTGGGTTCTGCAACAGGTTGATAGGAAGAGGTTTTCTTTTGTTTTCCAGTACATGTTGGTAGAATGTTTTATTTTCTCTCCGATTGCAGCCTTTTTTTCTCTCTCACACTGTAGTGTTATATTTTCTCTGCACTAGTCCAGCTTCTCATACAATGGGGGGATTCCCTGGAAGGTGGGCTTCTCCTGTTAACAGTTCGCCTGGGTCATAGGGTGTCACATCCCTGTGGGGATGCCAAGAGCTTTTGAAATTCCAAAGTTCTTCCTGCACCAGATTCAGAGCCTTTGTGTTTCAGCAGTTCTGTTTACTCATGCAGGGATCCTACCAGATAGGTGGGAACAGGGACAGTGTGAATTGTGAGAATTGGTCCAGAGCAATGGTAGCGACCACCACCATAGCCAGTCCTGCTTCCATAGCTCCCTCACCTTTACAGAGCTAGTTGGGCTGTGAATCCGTGTTTGCGAACCACAGTTCTCAGAACTGCAAATATTCTGATCTTTTGATTTGATACTGCTACTGTTCTGCTTCTAGCACTGGGCAGTTGGGGGCAGGAGAGCTCTGGGAGGGTAGGGAGGGGGTGGCTTGTCTCAGTGCCTTTGTCTTCCGTTCTCTGCTCGGCAGTGAGGGCTTAAACCACTGCTTTCAGCCTTGTTCCTTCAGTCTTTTCTCCGAGGTCTCTGCCGTGAGCGTTTTGTTCAGCTGTGTTATATACTGTCCCCTTAGCCATGTGGGCCATAAACGGAGCCTTAGCAGTCCGAGTTCTTCCCTCTCCCACAGCTGCAGCAGTTCCAGGATGCAGCGAGCTCGGAGCACTGAGCTAGGTCTGCGTCCTGCGCCCACGTGGCACCATCTCCACACTTCTCTCTTCCCTCCCGCGCTCGTGCAATTTGCCCACTTTTAGGTGAATTCAGTAGTGAGCCTCTTAATTTTGCCTGTCTGCCATGCAGGAAATCCTTTGTGGAGTTATGTTTGTTCGATTTGTTGTAAATTCCAGGGGAGATTTCCAGAGGTTCACCTCATGCCACCATTTGATGATGTCTCTGGAAATTTCAATAAGTGGGATCCCTGGATAATTAGTGTTATTTGAATTGAGTGGTGCAATCTTGTATAAAAATGTAAACTTGTTGTTAATGACATATCACTTCTAAAGCATGATTGGACGTGAATGCTGTCTACATAATTCATTACATTCCTAAAAATAAATACTAATCAAAACTCTACCTGGATTATTTTTTCTGTATGACTACAAATAATTAGCTTTACTATAGATTATTTTTTTCCCTAAAGAAATTGGCCATTGAATTTGGTGCTGTGAAAAACTGCCTTAATCTGTTCAACTATATTCCAAAGCAATTAACCCCATGACAAGTTTGTTTTATGGTAATTCATTGGGAAAACGTTTAGAGAGCTGATTTTTGTTTTTGATTAGTTGTCTAACTTGAGCAATGTGTCAATGTAAATCAATAAAAGTGAACATCTATTATATGCAATGGACTGTGTAGGGTACTAAGGAGGAAATGGACATGAGAAACAAATGGTCACTGTCATCCAGGAGCTCACATTCTACTTGTATAGTCGTAGACACATATAAATGGTACTAATACAAAGCAAAGTGGTAAGTACCATAAAATGGCCTTGGTAAAAGGGAGTGATCTAGGAAGGTAGATGATGTAAGATTTTACGTTGGTTTTATAGGATGGGTAGGATTTATTGTTTCCATGAAAGGACTGGTAGGCATTCCAGACATAAGAGACAATTTGAGCACGTCATAGAAATGGGAGATTTCAATTTGTTTTTGAGAATGGTATGTTTTTCAGGATAGCTGAAAACTAAATATTTTGGGAAGAAGTGGTGTAGGAGCTAAGACAAAAAAAAAAAAAACACTGTTATTAACTCTAGTATTAAAATTGTTCTAGAATTACCTGGATAACAGTTTGCTGCCTTATATCTCCTATGACCATTAGAGAATTATGGTGGGTCATGGCCAGGTGTAGGCCAATGACTGTGTGTGTAGGTGTGTGTGTGTGTGTGTGTGTGTGTGTGTGTATATACACACACACATACATACATTATATATGTATGTATGTATATATATGTGTGTATATATATATATATTTATATATACATATATATATATACATATATACATATATATATATACATATATACATATATATATATATATATATATATATATATATATATATATATATATATGGCATGTAACTAAGTACAGCAAGGAATTTACTTTTGTTGGTATAACCCCTGAAGGCTACTGTGGTTATAAAACTCAGAGAGCTGAAAGGTTCCTCACTCCATTCAAACTGCATTAAACACCTAACCTTGGCCATGCCTCTAGGAAGAATTTAGGCAGCACTAGGAAACCGTTTCCTTTCATTTGTATCTTTATTTCATTTCTTTTCCACTACTTGTTGGTTAGCTTGGCAATAAATTGAAGTAAAAGCAATCCAAATTAAAAAGAGCTGAGTCATGATTTTTTCCACTCTTCAAACCTAGACAAGGTTTTTTTTTACCAGTTAAATTAGCTCAAATGTTAACCATTTTTGTTGGCTCATGTCAGCAAAGAACATCAAAGCAGAAGTTGGATGATTCCAAACAGCTTCTGCAGGACATGCTTTCAACATAAAAAGCACTTGAAGTAATGTTACTAACACAAGGTGTGGTGGTATTAAACATGTCCACAAATTAACTGGTAGTTCTCCCACTAAGACATGGAGTTTAAGCTCACTCCTCCTAAATTCTTAAATTTTGGCTCACCTTATAAACTCATTAAACTGTTGGAATGCAGTGGAAATGCTGGTCCATGGTTTCTGAAGCTAGATCATACATGGTGATCCAGCTCTTTTCTTACTGAAAAACTCACTGAGAGCTCTTAGCTGTGATTCAGGCAAGCTGCCTACTTTACTACCTCCAGGCTATGAGGAAGCACAGGCAATTTGGAGAGACCATGTGTAGGTGCCGTAGTCAACAACGCTAGTTGAGGTCCCAGATGACAACACTATCAACTGCTAGCCATGTGAATAAGCTGTTTCGGACATTCAACCCAGTCAAACCCTCACATGACTGCAGCCTGAAGTTGACATCTACCTCAACTGCAGGACAAATCCCACTTGAGGATTGCCTAGCCAAGCTCTTGCCAAATTCCCAATTCACAAAATTTTGAACAATACAAAGTAGCTAGTCTAAGCTGCTTAAGTTTTCTCAGTAATTTGTTATGTGGTAATAATAACCAGAAAACAAACTGCAAAATCAATTGATAGGAGGCATGTTTTTCTGTCAGCCAGTGCCACTCTCTGCAGCGCCATTGAGCAGAACAAGTGGATTAGAAAGGAAAATGCCTTGAAAGAGAAAGAGACCTATAGTATTCCCTCTCCTATTAGCAGGATGAGATATACATACAGAAGGAGGGTCCATACCTCACACTGACCAGTGCCATAGGGCATGGAGCTCAGGAGTCATTAAGCTGATGGGAAATGTGGGTATCACATTTGCTATGCCTCTACTAATCCAATTTTGTACCACCATTAAGTGTTTATTGTGTGTTTACTGTTCTGATAGTCACTTTAGGGAATATAAAGAAAGAACATAAGAGATGTCTCTTTTTTCAAGAGCTTACAATCTTCTCAGTACTTTGATTTAATCAATGCTTTTGATAGATTTTATATAGCTGAAATTTCATAAATACAGTTTAATTTCATGCCCAAGCCTCTACCTATATCACTGACCTTATATCCTCTCACTCACTCAACTCCAGCCAAACTATCTTCATTGCTGTTTCTTACATAAGCCCAACATTCTCCTGCTTTTTCTTTATATGACCTCCCCAGTTAGTCATAATAACTCCATGTCCTAAGTTGTCTTGTGCCTAGAATGAACTTTTATTTTATCACCAACACACTATATGGTAATCACTTGGTTGTGTGTGTATCTCTTCACTAGAATGGTGTCCCTTGTGACAATTTTATTCATCCCTTTATCCTACAGTGACACAGAATGCCTGACACATTTACCATGAATGTTTCTGGAACAGAAAGATTCACTTATACATTTCTCCAACCATTATTTATCAAAAGTCTACAATGTGTCAGCGTTATTTTGGGTTTGGGGGATATAATAGTGAACAAGATGGATAAAGTTCTTGTGCTCACAGAGATTACATTCTATTTGGAGAGACACACAATCTCTTTCAAATAGTGGTAAGTACTAAGGAGAGAGAATGATGGGATGGTAGGCAAGTTGAGCTAAGGTAATAAGAAAGGGATCTCTATCATTTGAACAATGATAGAAATGATAATTGTCATCCCCACTAAGATTTGCGGGAAGAACATTCTAGATAAATAGAATAACAAGTAAGCCCCTAAGACAGAAAGAACTTGCTGTTTTTTAGGCACAGCAAAAAAGCCAGTATGGCCAGAGCAATATATACAAGGAGGATTGGAAGGAGATGAAATTGGAGAGAGAACAAGAGGTCAGACTAAGTAAGTCGTTGTATTAGGTTGGTGCAAAAGTAATTGCAGTTTAAAGGTTAAAAATAATTGTAAAAACCGCAATTACTTTTGCACCAACTTAATAGAAATTTCAATTTTTTCCTCAGTGATATTGTAGACCATTGTGTAATAGTTAGCAGAGGAGCGAAGTTATATAATTTACACTTTCAGATGGTCATGGTATGCAGTGTGGACAATGGACTATAGTGGTGTCAAAGTGAAAGTGGGAAACTAGTTAGGATGCCATTTGCTATTGCAGTGGTCCAGGCTAAAGAAGACGTTACTTTACAGGGATGAATAAACAAATAAATGAACAAATGAATAAGCAATTGAACAGATTAACAAATAAATTAATAAATCAAGAAGGAGTGAACAAATGAATGAACAAATGAGAGAAAGAAAAAGGCAAAAAAGGAAGGAAGGAAGGAAGGAAGGAAGGAAGGAAGGAAGGAAGGAAGGAAGGAAGGAAAGAAGGAAGGAAGGAAGGAAGGAAAGAAGGAAAAAGAGAAACATAGCTGGTGAATCAATTTACTGATCATGAGTGTTTTCCATCTGAAGTCCCTTTAGGCTTATTTGTCACTCTTAGTGATTCAAAAACAGGCTAAAATTACAATTTCCTTTAGATGTGGCTTTAGTTGCTGCTTTAGTGAAATACTGAATATAACTAGCCTGCTGGAATAAAAATAATTTCATGCACCCTATTTTGTAATTAATTCACAGCCATTTCCCTTAACCATTTCTGTCTTTAATCTGCTTCTGATCTCCTTCTCCTGTTCCTGTGCAAATGAATTAGTAACTATTTGGCTTTTATATACTGAAGGACAAATATACAGAGGGTGCCAAAAAATGTATACACATTTTAAGAAAGGAAAAAACTGTATAAAAATCATAATACTTAATATACACCAATAACAAAAGATGAATACAAGTCACTTTTGACTTCCTCAATTACAAGAGGTGCTCAAAGTGGTTACCATCAGCGTCCAGATACTTCTGATTATGGAGAACTACTGCTTAAACATAGATAACATCTCTTAAAATGTGTACACATTTTTTTTTTTTTTGGCATTCCTGGTATAAAGATAGCATCAAAAGGGAATTAGTTACTGTTTCATTTTTATAAAATATATAGAAAAAATAAACCAAAAACAAATAAAAATGGTTCCCTATAGAAACAAGGGGAAAAGAATGATATATAAAATAGAGGAGATAGGGCTTGAAAAGCAAGACATCTCTGACTATCACTATTAAATTAGTTTTGCTATTTGAGCTATAAATGTGTTACTATGAAAAAACAGATTTGCATAAAAAAATTTAAAAATCAACATTCAAAAACTGAAAAACAGAAAAATCAAGGAACTTAACTATATAGCCAACTGGAAACATAACCATACATAACAAATAATTGCTTTAAGTGACTTTAAATACAATACACTGAGTATACATACTTAGTAGAATATATTCTAAAATTAAAAAAATACTGCAATGAAATTTTAGACTCCATTCACTGCACTTCCTTCACTACTTTTATTTTATTAATATAGATATGGTAAATTTGAAACTATGTATGATGTAGGATGAGAAAATAAGCAAATGTGGTGCTTTTAATACATGTCTATAAATACTGTGATACACTTCCTTTCAAGAGGTGGAGCTTAATTCCTTTCTCTGTGAGTGTGGGCTGCATCTAGTGACTTGCTTCTGATGTATAGAATGTGGTGGATATGATCGTGTGCCACTTCTGGGATTAGGACATAATAGCATTGTGGCTTCCTCATTGCCTTCTCTCTAGAATCACACTCTGTGGGGAAGCCAGCTGACCTGTCATGAACTCACTTTGGAATAATTACGGAAAGATCAACTTGTCAAGGAACTGAGGTCTCATGCCAATAACTAGTGAGAAACTGAGGCCTCTAATGAACAGCCTTGTGAGAAAGCCATCTTGGAGGTACCTCCTCTAGTCCCACTCAAGTCTTCAGATGACGGCAGCCTGGGTGACAATTTGACTACAACCTCATGAATGATTCTGAGCCAGAACTACCCAGCTAAGATATTCCCAAGTTTCTGACCCACAGAAGCTATCTGATCTAATAAGTGATTGTTGTTTAAAGCTGCTAATTTTTTGTATAATATTTTTATACAGCAATAGATAAACAATACAGTAATTTAGTAAAATATATGTACACATTAGGAGATAATATAAAATTAATAAATTGAAACAAAAGCTTTTAATATTCAATTTGAAGTGGAAATAGCAACATGAACTCACTGATTTTTAAATAGATGTGTTCACTGAAAGATCTAGCAGTTATCGAGTAATGATGATCCACTAGTAGTGAACTCATTTAATACCTAACATTTATTGGTTTCTAAATAGTATTTGTCACTAAAAAGAAAAGGGCTTGGAGCAATGGATTATTCCAGAGCCTAAAACATCTCATGATGGCAGTAAACTACAAAATGCTCAAAGACTAATGGGTTCATGTCAAAAGAACAAAGAGATGACTTGAAAGGACACCATCAGGTCATGATTGGGAAAATTTGAGCATCAAAAAGAATAATTACAATGACTGATTTTAAAACATTGAATAAAAACGCATGATTACATAATGATATTCAGAGAGAGAGAGAGAGAGAGAGAGAGAGAATGAGAATCTTGCCACTATTGAATGTAATCATTTTATCAATTCATTATTATGAATTCAGAACAGGAAAATGCAGTTACTCAAAATTTTTAAGAAAACTGAAGTTAATCATCAGCCGATGAGGAAACACTCTTCTTCACAGAAGAGCTAAAAGAAAAATGATATCATCAGAAAATCACCATTTTACAACTTTCAATAAAATAATTGATTCAGGTAGTGATCAACAATGATGCTAAAATTATTAACATATTTTGGGAGAATGGGATACTCATGTGGTACCAAAGCATCAACCCCCCGATTACTTACTAATCACCAATGAAAAAAATATATCAGTAGTGGAGAGATCTTTCAGTTATTGCCTTAACTAAATGATAGAAATTTGCATTACTAATAAAGATATAATCCAATGTTTCATGGCTGTGTCCAGCATATGCTGAAATGCTAAGTATACTGCATCACCTACAAATTCTTCTTGCCAGAAATATCTAATCAAGTCTTTAGACCTAACTTCTAGGAAATACTGGGGATAAAGAAACAAACAATACCACAATACCACAAATAACTAAACAGACTGTATTAATCTAGGTCCATTTGGAAGGTAGAAACCATGCTGTAAATTTAAAGCGGGGGACTTTAAATAATTATTAAGCTATTATAGGAAAACATTTTTAGAATTGGAAAGAGAACTCTAAGGGTTACTGTAGATCGGAGCGAGAGTACACCCAAAAGGACAAACTTCTAAGGGGGGTTCGGGGGTGCTATCCCAAAGGCTGGCATTCAGATTTTATTGGAAAAGGTATAGGTACAGTCCACTGATGGTGAAGTTCTGTGGGTTGCCTCAGGAAAGCTGGTCCATAGTCACTGGGCAAGAAGGAAATAACCCTCATGGTGTAGGGGAACTGAGGTCAGTGGGATGGCTCACAGAGGGAGTGAGTGTGAAGCCTAGAAGTGTGCAATGTCTGTACAAGGAGGGCAATGAGTGGCAAGGTGGTCATCAGGCTGAGGGCAGGGCTCTGAAGTTGCTGAGGGACAGTGTACTCTGGGCATGCGGCTGGGACAGGGTACCACGAGATATCTTCACATATGTCCCTCTGACCAACCATACAGCAGGAGCAGCAAAAGCAAAATGTGGCACACCTGAAAAGAGAGACAGCATCTTCTTCCTGCAATGTTCCTGTTGACAAAGTTTACCATCATATAAACTATAAAAGAGAAATGCTAAATGTCAAGTCCATTGTCTAAGAACAGATACTAAAGTTGATTTTGTGTCTGAGAGTCAATAAATTGATAATGAGCACACAGACAAATCCAGAATTAGGGATGTTCTATGATACCACTGGCCTGACATTTTCTTTTCTTTTCTTTTTTTTTAACATATATTTTTATTAAAGTTTATTGGGGTGACAGTTGTTAGTAAAGTTACATAGATTTCAGGTATACAATTCTGTATTACATCATCTATAAATCACATTGTGTGTTCACCACCCAGAGTCAGTTCTACTTTCATCACCATATATTTGATCCCCTTTACCCTCATCGACCGGGACCCCCCTTGCTCCTTACCCTCTGGTAACCACTAAACTATTGTATGTCTATGAGTTTTTGTTTCTCATTTGCATGTCTTGTTCTTTTGTTGTTTTTGGTTTATATACCACATATCAGTGAAATCATGTGGTTCTCTACTTTCTGTCTGACTTATTTCGCTTAGCATTATAATCTCAAGATCCACCCATGTCGTCACAAATGGTCCTATTTCATCTTTTCTTACCACCAAGTAGTATTCCATTGTGTATATATACCACAACTTCTTTATCCATTCATCCATAGAAGGACATTTTGGTTGTTTCCATGTCTTGGCCACCGTAAATAAAGCTGCAGTGAACGTTGGAGTAAATACATCTTTATGGATAAATGTTTTCAGATTTTTTGAGTAGATAACCAGGAGAGGGATTTCTGGGTCATATGGTAATTCTATTCGTAATTTTTTGAGGAACCCCCATACTGTCTTCCATAGCGGCTGCACCAGTCTGCACTCGAACCAACAGTGTATGAGCGTTCCTTTTTCTGCACAGCCTTTCCAACACTTGTTACTATTTGTATTGTTGATGATAGCCATTCTCACTGGGGTGAGGCAATATCTCACTGGTTTTTATTTGCATTTCTCTGATGATTAGTGATGTTGAGCATTTTTTCATATGTCTATTTGCCATTCACCTCTGTTTTTCAACATAGTGCTTGAAGTCCTCGCCAGAGCAATCAGGCAAGAGAAAGAAATAAAAGGCATCCAAATTGGTAATGAAGAAATTAAATTGTCACTTTTGGCAGATGACATGATGCTATATATAGAAAACCCTAAAGACTCCACCAAAAAGCTATTAGAAGCAATCAACAAATACAGTAAAATTGCCGGCTACAAAATCAATGTACAAATGTCCATTGCATTCCTATATACTAATAATGAAATCTCAGAAAAAGAAATAAAAGAAAAAAAAAAAAAAACAATTCCTTTTGCAATTGCAACAAAAAGAATAAAATCCTAGGAAAAAACTTAACCAAGGATGTGAAAGACATATATGCTGAAAACTATGACATTTTTAAAAGAAATTGAAGAAGACACAAAGAAATGGAAAGACATTCTGTGCTCATGGATTGGAAGAATCAACATAGTCAAAATGGCCATATTACCCAAAGCAATATACAGATTTAATGCAATCCCCATCAAAATCCCAATGGCAATTTTAAAGAAATAGAACAAAAAATCATCAGATTTGTTTGGAACCACAAAAGACCCCGAATAGCCAAAGCAATCTTAAGAAAAAAGAACAATGCTGGAGGTATCACACTCCCTGACTTTAGCGTGTACTACAGGGCAACAATAATCAAAACAGCATGGTATTGGCAGAAAAACAGACATGTAGACCAAGGGAATAGAATTGAGAACCCAGAAATAAAACCATATAAATATGGACACATAATTTTTGACAAAGAAGCCAAAAACATACAATGGGAAAAAGTAGCCTCTTCAATAAATGATGCTGGCAGAATTGGAAAGCCACGAGCAAAAGAATGAAACTGGACTGCTGTCTGTCACCATGTACCAAAATTACTTCAAAATGGATCAAAGACTTAAGCATAAGACATGACACAATAAACTGTACAGAAGAAAGCATAGGTACTAAACTTATGAACCTTGGGTTCAAAGAGCATTTTATGAATTTGATTCCAAAGGCAAGGGAAGTAAAAGCTAAAATAAATGAATGGGACTATATGAAACTTAAAAGCTTCTGCACAGCAAAAGAAACCATCGACAAAATAAAAAGGCAACCAACTGAATGGGAGAAGATTTTTGCAAACAGGGCCTCTGATAAGGGGCTAATGTCCAAAATATACAAGGAGCTCATACAGCTCAACAAAAAAAAAACCAAACAACTCAATTGAAAAATGGGCAGAAGACCTGAAGAGACATTTCTCCAAAGCGGACATACAAATGGCAAATGGCCTGATATCTTCACTATGTCTTGTGTCATGAATAATAATAATCAACATGGGAGTACTATTCTAAATTAAAAATAAGAGTAAAATGACATAGCTACCAAGTTCATTTATGAACCTACATTGGATCCTGATTCAGAAAACACAATAAAACATGACATTTTAAGGACAGTTGGGGAAATTTAATCAAGGCCTAGGTATTAGAATTAATTATTAATCAATAATATAGATTTAAATATTATCATGAAATTGCTCATTTATTTTTATATGATCATTGTGTGGGGAGTTAGGAAAATGTCCTTGTTCTTAGGAAGTTAAAGCTAATTTTTTTAAGGTTGACTTGTCACGATGATAGTAACTTACTTTCAAATGATCCAGTAAAATATGAAATATGAATGTGGTGTGTATGTGTATGTTGCAGGCATAGATCAAGCAAATGTTGCAAAATCTAAACGATTATGGAAACTAGGTGGTACATAAACATGTTGTTTGTATTATTTAAATTTTTCTGTGTTTGGAAATTTTTTTAACTTTTTGGAAGAATAGATGATGACATGTCATTTTTAAATGAAGTACTTTTTGTAACTGACATTTTACAGAGTGCTGCCCCCCTCAATAATTTACCACCACTTTCTTGAAAATAACTTTTGGGCCGGCCCGGTGACTCAGGTGGTTGGAGCTCCGTGCTCCTAAGTCCGAAGGCTGCCAGTTCGATTTCCACATGGGCCAGTGGGCTCTCAACCACGAGGTAGCCGGTTCAACTCCTCAAGTCCCACAACGGATGGTGGGCTCCGCCCCCTGCAACTAAGATTGAACACGGCACCTTGAGCTGTGCTGCCTCTCGGATGGCTCAGTTGGTTGGAGCACGGGCTCTCAACCACAAGGTTGCCAGTTCAATTCCTCGAGTTCTACAAGGGATGGTGGGCTGCCCTCTGCAACAGCAACTGGACCTGGAGCTGAGCTGCGCGCCCTCCACAACTAAGATTGAAAGGACAACAACTTGACTTGGAAAAAAAAAAATAACTCTCAAATATAGGACACCACCAAAGCTGAGGTGTTTGAATTTTGAAATCAGAGATACAGAGACTGGAGATGGCTACACTCAGGCATATTATTAGCAGGGCCCTCTGTCTCTCACTCACGCCCAAGAATTCCTGATGCTGAGTCTCCAGAGCTGCTCTGCTTCCTGTACTTTAAAAACCTTGTTGGTTACTTTTACCTTAGGTTCCCTGAAAGGTTCCCCCAAATCCTATTATTAAATTCTCTTTTATATTTTTTTAGGCTAGATAAAGTTCATTTCTATCCCTTGCCACCACAAACAAATGAAAAAACTTAAGTAATACAGGACAATTTAGTAGAATAAAGCAGCAGAGGTTTCCAAATTGCTAGAAGTAGATATATATCATGGCTAGAGAACATACTTGTGATTTCCATGGCAGAAAATAATGATTTGCAAATTTAAAAATTTGTATTTTTTACTCTTTGGCTTTAAGAAATGATTTAAGTTCCCCTACAATGTTCAGTAATTAGTGCTGGCCAATAAATTATAACACTTGTAAACAAAGCACAGGCCTCATTTAAGCTAAAGAAACAAAATAAGAATTTTCATACACACAAAAAAGTTATCCTTCATAAAGATGTGAAAAAGCCCCTGATTTGTGTACTTTTTAATTATTTTTCTGCTACAGACATCAGCTTCAGTTTGATCTTTAACTATAACATATGTCTCTATTTACATGTTGATGTCCTCCCATCTGTGAGTATAGGTGTGACTGAAAAGACTAATGTCAGACCAGTAGTCCTTTGCACAATGTGTACATACAAAGACAGTCTTTCAAAAAAATCTGCAGTTATTTAAAGAGACTGTTTTCTTTCTGCCTCTCTCTTTTAAATTTTTCCTTGGTCTGAAATACTTACTAATTGAAAGATATTCCATTCTTTAAAGTCACACTCCATACTGATGGCTTAATGGTTCGTTTATTTTCCGGCTGCATACTGTTGTGCTTTGTTGCTCAGGATTTTCTTTTATAGCAGCCTGGTAGAGTTTATAAAAAAACTGAAAATAAAACAAAACCTTTGAAAACAAAGAGACCTGAGTTCAAATCTCAGTTTTGCTATTTATTATCTGTGTGACCTTGGAAAATTCACACCCACTCTTCCTCTACTGTTTTCTTGTGTGTACAACGGGGAGAATAGTACATTGTTCTCAGGGTTTTGTCATTTAGTTTAACATAATGTACATAAAGTATCTGACACAGAGGTAATATGTCCAGTTTTATGCACATACATTCTTCTATATCAGTGTCTTTCAACTTATTTTCTGATCTTTACATTCCCAAGGGTTATAACATAGTAACAATGGTTCAAAACAGCAGTGATTTACATTTAGATCAGGCATACTCTCCTCCCTAGACAGAAGGTGTATCATAATTTGGGGAACTGCATAGTTTGAAAAAGCCTCTCAGGAACTCTGATGTTTCCTCCCCTCCCCACTCCTAACAACTTTGGAAGATACTGATAATCATAGCTAACATAGTGTATCTCCATGTATAGGGAACACTTCTAAATATTTTGCATATCCTAACTTATTTAATTCTCACAACAACTCTATGAGGTAGGTATAGTTTGACTATTTCCCTTTCATGTATGAGGAATGTCAGACTCAGAGAAGTAACTAGTATAAAAGACAGAGCCAGGATTTGAACTCAGGCGGCCTTGATCTAGAACCCATGCTGTAAGTTACTTTATTAAACCAAAAAGTAATTTGTATAGATTTAATAATATTTGTAATGTGACCTGATAGGTCAAGGTTTTTTTCTGTTTTTTTTTTTTTTTTTTTGGTTTGTTTTTTTTTTTTTTGTATATTTCTGAAACACACAAAAACTTATAAGCCCCTGAAAAAATATGTTTAAAATGGAAATCTGGTCTCAATTACAACACCGCTTTGGGCTTACAGCAGAATAATGTATTAATACTGAAACCCATTACCATTACATTTCCCACTTCTTTTGTTCCTTACTTAAATAAAGGGAGACATAAATTGGAAATAATAATCCTCCTCCTCCATCCTCTAAATTATGACTAGAATGTTTTATTGTTTATAACTTCAGCATTCACATGCTTCCCCGGGACTTTCTAGTTGTATATAAACACTTTCACAGGGAAGAAGTTAAAACAAAAAGATAAAAAAGAAAAACTTGAGCAATAATTTTCTACTGGCAGCAGGCATTTTTGAGCTTGCTTCAATACCTGCAACAGAGTACAAGTGAAAAGGGCTTTTCCCCTGATCTTGGACAGAGGCAGCAATAGTGAACTCCACTTACATGTTCTTACTGGAATTTGTCTTCAGTGTTTTATGATAAAGAAACCAACAAACATAAAATGGATTTGTTTCCTAGGGGAGTGTAGAGAGGTGTTGGGGTCTAGATTAGGTAAGGAGCTGTGGGACACAGATTGTTCATCATTTTTCAAAAAGACATTTCACTTACAGCCTAAGAAGTGTTAATGAAGCATTCACACACTTTTGCCAAGTGAAAAAGCAATAGAAAAACAGCTCTTTCAATCTTTCTTCACAAATGCTCAACAGTAACAGGAGGGCTGCTCCTATGCGGTCTTCACACAAGAGTAGTATTACCAGATGAAAGATGCAAGTGAATTCTCAAAATAGAAAGGGTATAAAAAAAAGAAAAGATAGAAACACACACGCACTTAAAAAAAAAAATCAAATCTTGTTTCTGGTGGCTTAATGAACAACACATCGATGAAGGCAGAACTCCTGGAAGATGTCTCCTTTGATGAAGGCATTTTCCAGCATCCTTGCAGAAAACAAATTCCTTAGAACAAAGAAAATTATAGATCAGTCATTCACTTCTCTGTAAACTGCTTTTGATGGAATTGTATGAATGAATAAAACCTGTTTTAACGTTAGCAGGTAACTTTCAATAGCTCATTATCACTAATATCAAAGAGTATATCATAGCATATGCTCCTTCTCTGCATTCATCACAGGTATTTATGCTTGTTGGTAAATTATTCACACAAACTGTTGCCAGTCATTAAGAGACAGGGGAGATAGTACAAGCTGCCAAATATTACATTGGCTTGAAGGAGGCCATTTTAAATCATTATCCTTAGGCTTTTTTTTTTTTTTTTTTTTTAAATAAGCTAGTTAGGACTTATTCAAGACAGGCAGAACAAGTTCTTTGATAAATTGTGAGCTTTATTCTTAGTTGTCTACTTCTCTGCTTAACCTTTGCCTATTCCTTTAGTGGGAAGTGTTCCAGGACTTTCATGTTAGGCATTGAATGCAATCCTAAGAGGATAGGACAAGAAACCCAAGGGCCCCTCGACCTTGAAAGATAATACATGGGCTCATGTTTCTGAATATACACCTTCCAAATTTGCTGACTCACATTTGTTACCCGAAAGAATGGCCCTGTTAGTGGAAATTTCAGGCAGAGCAGTTGGATGAGGGAAGAGTGCTAGATAAATATTCCACAGTTTAAGGAGTGTGGCCCCTGTGCAGAAGCTGCTTTACTGCTGATAAAAATGTTATTGATGTTGCACAATCTAGTCACCTAGTGACAATCTTCTCCTCTTTACTAACTTGTCAGAAGGACCATAATTATTTTTTTCTGGACAGAGATGCAAAACTCACTCACTGAGAGGGAAAAAGAAGATTTGGACAAAGTAGAGGTAACAGTTGAAAATTACGTGTACACTGCCATATATAGTCTTAGTATCATTTCTTTTCTTTTCTTTCCTTTTCCATTTTAGTTTCAGGTGTACAAAACAATGTAATACTTAGACATTTACACCCCTCACAAAGTGATAACCCCCCTCTCCCAATTTACTACCCCTCTGAAATCACATACAGCTGTTACATTTCTACTGTCTCTATTCCTTATGCTGTACTCCACTTCTTGTGACTATATATATATAATTTATTTGACATTCATTATTGTTCAGCTTCAGCTTCAGGTGTACAGCGCAGTGATCAGGCATCTACATCTTCCCTGAAGTGATCTCCCTAATGAGACAAGTGTCCATTGGATACCCTACAAAATCTTTACAATTTTATTGATTATATTCCCCAAACTGACTTTCTTATCCCCATGGCAATCTTGTGGTTACCGATTGAGCTTTCTAATCCCCTCACCTTCTCCCTCATTCCTACCCCCCTCCCATCTAGCAACCCTCAGTTTTTTCTCTATGTCTCTGAGACTGTGATTAATATGTTCATTTATTCTATTCTTTAGATTCCACTTATAAGTGAGATCATATGGTATTTGTCTTTCTCCGTCTGATTTATTTCACTTATCATAATGTTCTCTAGGTCCATCATATTGTTGTAAATGGTAAGATTTCATTCTTTTTTATGGTTGTTTAATACTCCATTGTATAAATGTACCACAGTTTCTTAATCCAGTCATCTACCGATGGGCATTTCAGTTGTTTCCATGTCTTGGCTATTGTGAAGAGTGCTGCAATAAACATAGGAGTGCACAAATTTTTTTGAATTAGTGTTTTGGATTTCTCTGGACAGATGCCTAGAAGTGGGATTGCCGGGTCATAAGGAAATTCCATCTCCAGTTTTTGAGATAACCTCCATGCTGATTTCCTTAGTGGCTGCACCAATCTGCAATCCCACCAGCAGTGCATGAGGAATCCCTTTTCTCCACTTCCTTGCCTGGACTTGCTGTTAGTTGATTTATTGATGACAGCCAGTTTGACTGGGATGAGGTGGTATCTCATTGTGGTTTTTATTTGCGTTTCTCTAATGATTAGTGAGGTTGAGCAGTTTTTCATGTCTGTTTGCCATCTGTATGTCCTCTTTGGAAAAATGTCTCTTCATGTCCTCTGCCCATTTTTAATTGGGTTGTTTGTTTTTATGGTGTTGAGTTGAATGAATTTTTTAAATTTTGAATGTTAACCCCTTATCAGATATATAATTGACAAATATCTTGTCCCATTCAGTAGGATGCCTTTTTGTTTTACTGATGGTTCCCTTTGCTGTGAAAAAACTTTTTAGTTTGACGTAATCCCATATGTTTATTTTTTCTCTTACTTTCCTTGCCCGAGGAGATATATCAGTAAATGTATTACTCAGGGTAATGTCTGTAAACTTTCTTCCTATATTTTCTTCCAGGAGTTTTATGGTTTCAGATCTTACATTTAAGTCTTCAATCCATTTTCAATTTATTCTTGTATATGGTGTAAGGAGGTAGTCCAGCTTCATTTTCTTGTGTGTGTCTGTCCAAGTTTCCCAGCACCATTTATTGAAGAGACTGTCTTCACTCCAGTGTAAATTCTTGATTCCATTATCTTAGATTAAATGACCATATAGGCATGGATTTATTTCTGGGCTCTCCATTCTGCCCCATTGATCTATTTGTCTATTTTTATGCCAGTACCATGCTGTTTTGATTACTATAGCATTGTAGTATCATTTGATGTCAGGTATCGTGATACCTCCCCCTTTTTTCTTATTCCTCAAGATTGTCGAGGCTATCTGGGGTCTTTTATGGTTCCATATAAATTTTAGGATTATATGTTCTATTTCTGTAAAAAATGTCTTTGGTAGTTTGATAGGAATTGCATTGAATCTGTATATTGCCTTAGGCAGTATTGACATTTTAACTATATTAATTCTTCCTATCCATGAGCATGGTATGTGTTTCAATCTCTTTGTATCTTCTTTAATTTCTCTCTTCAGTGTCTTATAATTTTCTGAGTACAGCTCTTTTACTTCTTTGGTTAAATTTATTCTGAGGTATTTTATAGTCTTTGAAGCAATTGTAAGTGGGACTGTTTTCTTAATTTCTCCTGATAGTTTATTATTGGTATATACAAATGCAACTGGTTTTGAAATATTAATTTTGTGTACTGCTACTTTACTAAATTCATTTATCAATTCTAATAGTTTATTGGTGGAGTCTTTGGGGTTCTCTATATATAATATCATGTCATCTGCATATAAGGACAATTTTAATTCCTCCTTACCAATTTGGATGCCTTTTATTTCTTTTTCTTGTCTGATTGCTGTGGCTAGAACTTCCAGCACTATGTTGAATAGAAGTGGAGAAAGTGGGCAACCTTATTCCTGATATTAAGGGGAATGGTTTTAGCTTTTCCCCATTGAGTATGATGTTAGCTGAGGGTTTATCATATGGCTTTTATTATGTTGAGATATACTCCCTCTCTTCCCACTTTCTTAGAGTTTTTATCATAAATGGCTGCTGGATTTTGTCAAATGCTTATTCTGCTTCTATTGATATGATCATATGATTTTTATTTTTTGATTTGTTAATATGGTGTATCACATTAATTGGTTTGTGGATGTTGAACCACCCTTGCATACCAGGAATGAATCCCACTTGATCATGGTATATGATCTTTTTAATGTATTGCTGAATTCTGTTTGCTAATATTTTGTTGAGGATTTTTGCATCTATGTTCATTAGGGATATAGACCTGGAGTTTTCTTTTTTTGTAATGTCTGTGTCTGATTTGGGGATCAGTGTGATAGTGGCCTCATAAAAAATGTTTGGGAGCCTTCCCTCCTTCCGCATTTTTTGGAATAGTTTGAGGAAAATAGGTGATAATTCTTTTTTGAATGTTTTATAAAATTCACCTGTAAAGCCATCTGGTCCAGGGCTTTTGTTTGTTGGGAGCCTGTTGATTACTGATTCAATTTCCCTGGTGGTAATCAGTCTATTCAGGTTTTCTGTTTCTTCTTGAGTTAGCCTTGGAAGATTGTATGCTTCTAGAAAATTATCCATTTCTTCCAGATTGTCTAATTTGTTGGTGTATAGTTGCTCATAATAATTTCTTAAAATTTTTTGTATTTCTGTGGTGTCTGTTGCCACTTCTCCTCTATTGTTTCTGATTTTATTAATTTGGGTCTTCTCTCTTTTTTTTTGATGAGTCTGGCTAAAACTTTGTCAATTTTGTTTATCTTCTGAAAAAACCAGCTCTTGGTTTCATTGATCTTTTTTTTTTTTTTTTGTCTCTATTTGATTTATTTCCACTGTGGTCTTTATTATCTCCTTCCTTGTACTCCCTTTGGGCTTATTTTGCTGTTCTTTTTCCAGATCTTTTAAGTGTAAGGATAAATGGTTGATTTGTGATTTTTCTTGTATCTTTAGGTAGGCCTGCATTTCTATGAATTTCCCTCTGAGGACTGCCTTCCCTGTATCCCATAGATTTTTGGGTCATTGTGTTTTCATTTTTATTTCTCTCGAGATATCTTTTGATGTCTTCTTCGATCTCATGGTGACCCATTCATTATATAGTGATATGTTATTCACCCTTCATGTATTGGTGTGTCTTCCAGTTTTTTTCTTGTAGTTGATTCCAAATTTCATAGCACTGTGGTCAGAGAAGACAGTATGATTTCAATTTTCTTAAATTTATTGAGACTTGTTTTGTGGCCTAACGTGTGGTGTATCTTGGAAAATGTTCCATGTTTGCTTGAGAAGAATGTGTTTTCTGTAGTTTTGGGGTGAAATGCTCTGAAAATATCGATTAAATCCAACTGGTCCAATGTGTCATTTAAGGCCACTGTTTCCATATTTATTTTTCATCTGCAGGATCTATCCCTTGTTGTCAGTGGTATATTGAAGTCCCCTACTATGATAGTGTTACTGTTGATCTCTGTCTTTATGTCAGTCAATATCTGTTTTAAATATTTAGGTGCTCCTATTTTGGGAGTATAGATGTTTACTAGTGTTATGTTCTCCTGTTGGATCTATGTCTTTATTATTATGTGGTGCCCTTCTTTGTCTTTTATTATATTCTTCATGTTATAGTCTATTTTGTCAGATACAAGTATTGCTACTTGAGCTTTTTTCTCATTTCTATTTGCATGAAAAGTGTTACTCCACCCTTTACTTTTAGTCTGTGTGTGTCTTTTCATCTGAGATGAGTCTCTTGTATACAGCATATGCAACAGTCTTATTTTTCTTATCCAGTCAGCCACCCTATGTCTTTTGATCGGAGCATTTAATCTATTTACAATTTAAAGTGATTATTGATCGGTACATAGTTATTGCCATTTTGTTATTTGTATTTCTTGTCTTCATTAGTTAGATTGTTTTCATCTTTCTTCTGTTTACAGAAGCCCTTTTAACATTTCCTGCATTGCTGGCTTGGTGGTAATGAATTCCTTTGCTTTATTCTTTTCTAGGAAGCTCTTATCTCTCCTTCAATTTTAAATGATAGCCGTGGTGGATAAAGCAATCTAGGTTGTAGGCCTTTGTTTTTCATCACTTTGAATACCTCCTGCCACTCCTTTCTGGCCTGCAAATTTTCTGTAGAAAAGTCATTTGATAGTCTTATAGGAGTTCCCTTATGTGCAACCAGCTGTCTTTCTCTTGCTGCTTTTAGGATTCTCTCTTTATCTTTAACCTTTGCCATTTTAACTATACTATGTCTTGGTGTGTGCCTGTTTGGGTTCATCTTGGTTGGAACTCTCTGCACTTCCTGGGCTTGTATGTTGGTTTCATTCATCAGGTTAGGGAAGTTTTTGGTCATTATTACTTCAAATGTGTTCTCAATCCCTTGCTCCCTCTCTTCACCTTCTGGTATTCCTATGATGCACATGTTGTTGTGCTTGATGTTATCCCACAGGTCTCTTAAACCATTTTCCTTGTTTTCTATTCTTTTTTTTTTTCTTTTTGTTGTTCTGCTTGGGTAATCTCTGCTAACTTGTCTTCTAAATCACTGATTCTGTCCTCTGTCTCATCTAACCTGCTAGCAATTCCTTCAAGTGTGTACTTTATTTCAGTTATTGTACTCTTTAGTTCTAACTAGTTGTTCTTTATGATTTCTCTATCCTTCTTTATGTCGTCACTAAGCTCCTTAAACATTCTTATCATCAGTGTTCTAAACTCTGCCTCTGATAGGTTGGTTACCTCTATTTAATTTGGTTCCAATTCTGGAGGGTTCTTCTGTTCTTTTATTTGGGACATGTTTCTTTGTTTCCCCATTCTGGCTCACTTGCTGTTTTTGCTTCAAGGTATTAGGTAGATCCCCTAGGGTTCTCATTCTTTGCTGGGTGGTCTTATGTAGTATGGGTCCTTTATATTTGACTTACACTGCTTCTCTATTCTCCAGTGCATGTGCTACAAAGGTGGCCCTTGTGTTGTGTGTATTCTGTTAAAGTTGAGCTTTAGTTGCTTTTGGCTTGTCAGTTGGTGGGATTGACTCTTAGGCTAACTAGTAGTTGTGAGAATTGGCTATGCCCACAGTGGATGAGCTGCTGTGTGGTGGTTGACCCCTCAGATGAGGCTTGACCCCTCTGGGCTCTTGTGCCTGTAGAGAATTCCCTCTGGGTGTGTCACTTATAGGTCAAACCCAGTAATACTCTGGTTTGGTCTGGAGTTGGTCTCTGGATGTGTTGAATCTTGTGCCTCTTGGGCTGGGCCCTGGTTTATGGCAACTTGAGAACAAAACAAATCAACAGGCACAACAACAACAACAACAGCAACAAAGAAAAACCAAATACACTCACATGTAAAAACAATCAATAACCAACACTCAACATAGGCAAAAAAAAAAAAAAAAAAAAACACAAAAAAAAAAACCACTAAAGAAACAAAACAAAAAGTAGCAACACCAAGAAAAAAAAATCAATACAGAAAATTGGAAAGAGGGAGGAAAAGTAGGGCAAGGAAAAGAAAAAAGAAGAGAGAAAGGGGAAAATGTATATATATATGCTAAAAATGATAGTAATACAAAAAAAAGAAGAGAGAGAGAGAGAGAGAGAGAGAGAGAGAGAAAATAACGCAGAGCCAGTCCTGGCTTAAGCCCACCAAACTATCTCCAGCTCCAGGTTGTCGTCTGCTGTACTAAGACTCCTCTGCATCTTGTGGTGGCAGAGCCAGACACCTGGCACCCAGAGTGACTCTGGCTCTGCAGTTCTAGATGAGTGGGGCTATGGGGTGTGGTTGGTAGTTTTTACAAAGTCAGTGCGGTTTCTGCTCTCACCTGCACAGACACAGTCTGAGAGTACCACAGCCAGCCACTGGGAGGTGGGCCTTTTCCGTGTGCGCATGTCTCCTGGGTCTTAGGGCATTTTTTCCCATCAGGGTTTGTGGAGGGTGTGAGATTTCTGAGCTGCTGAAAGCCCAGAGCTGCCTCTGAACCTGCTGCTGACCTCTGTGTGTATCTCCGCAGCTGTAATTGTCCTGCGGTGAGCAGCTCAGGAAAGGTGGGGGCTGAGAAGGGAGGAGTCTTCTGTCTCCTTGCCCGGGCTCTTCCCTAGGTCACAGCTGCAAACCAGCTTTTTCCAGGTCCTGAGTGCTATAGCTCCTCTGTAATCTGACACTACTCCTCAGTTCAGGGGACAACTTGAGACTCTGGAACAGCAGGGGAAGGATTGCTGTGGGAGAGTGGCGGGGAGGGGCCCAGGTATGGCATTTGCTTTTTGTCTGACCTAGAGCCCAGCTAGAGATCTCAGCTGAAGTTACTGCCTCAAACGCTGGATATGCTGACCTCTCTGCAGGAGAGATCAGCTGTGGGGCGCAGGGAGGGAGCCCAATGCCTGGCTGCTACAATCTCCGGTCTGCATCCTGGGCCCCCGCATCTCCGCAGCCTCAGATGCGGGCCGAGTCTCCACACCACTCCCTTCCCTCTCCTCTTGCTCACCAAGTTTGCTTACCCTCAAGTAATCCTCATGCAATTCTCTTAGCTGTTCCGTGTGATGAGCGGAAAGTCCTTTGATGGGTTATAGATGTTCAATTTGTGGTAAGTTCTGGAGGAGAACTTAAGAAGACCACCTCGCTGCTGCCATTCCTATGATGTCACTCTCAGTACCATTTCTTTTTAAGTATTCTGCAATGACCCTGTTACCCAGACCCCAATAAAAAAGTATTTTTAAATAATGCATTGGTTTCAAGTTACACTGATTTGATGGAAATCCCATGGATAAAAGTGTCTGCATTACTTAGAAAAGATTTTTCTCTGGGGTGATTGCTGCACAAGCATATAATGGAATCAATGTTATATGGTTCAGGTCAGCTCTCAGCCACATAGTGAAAGCCTGCCTGCCCATAGAATAAATATATTTCTTATTCACACTTAATATACTTTTTAGAAGATTCCTTTGAATCCTATGTATATGTCGTTGGAGCAGAAAATGCACAAATATGTATTTTATAATTTATAATATACGTGCATTTTCTCCACATGCCTCATATGCAAGAAATGTCCCATTTCTTTACATTTTCCTATATCAAATTACATCTGTGTATATGTTCCAACTTGTCAGGGTTAGAAGATGGTCAATCTCATTAATGATTTTGCCCATCCTCTGAGACTGGAGACTTACAGTGACAATAAAATTCCAGAAAGGCCCTGTTAGTTTCATTCCGCCTTTTAATAGCCACTGAAATACTCATTGTACAAGCCCCCTAGGTCCACTTTGAAAGATTATTGTTTACCTTCTTTTTATGTCTCTGTGGGGCATGGCAATCTTTTGTCAATCTCCAAGCTGATGTCAACTGTGAAGAATTTGTCATAGATACTCTGAAACTTGTATCCTTTTGCTAGTTTCATTTAAACTATCTCCTCACTATTCACTACTTTAGGGCAAACTGTTTAAGCATCCTTGATTTTCAACACTATTCTCTCTTCCTTCACCTTGAATTAGCCCCCACTCTCTAGTCAGAAAGTGGATTTTCTTGATGCCCTAAACTTATGTTTTGGGCGCTGAAATGCAAAAACCATTAACGATGTCAGGAGGCAAAGAGCCCAGATTCAAAACAAACTTTCCCACTTTCTCAGGATAGAAGACTGAAGATGCCTCTCGATCTTTGGAGTTTCCTGCAACAAAGAAAACAAAATGGGGTGGGGAGGGGATCCACAAATATTCCTGATTTAAATGTTTGTTGAATGTGCAGTCAGTGCTTAATAGAGCCCACTTTGTAGGTTTTATCCCTAGGTGGACCAGTTAGCATCATTTTATCCTATACTCACAGATTATATCTGAAGTTGTAACTACCTTGTAAATCTGTGCAACCTGTTATTGTAAGGCTGACAACTGTATCTTCTATTTTGGGATTTAAACCTCTAGTGTAATTTGATTTAGCAGTGTAGTTTTAGCTTG
Organism: Rhinolophus sinicus; assembly: GCF_057876585.1. NCBI lineage: Eukaryota > Metazoa > Chordata > Mammalia > Chiroptera > Rhinolophidae > Rhinolophus > Rhinolophus sinicus. The sequence continues at coordinate 54,139,581 of NC_142518.1, read as the reverse complement.
GGACTTTTTGAAAGTGTTTTTCTTTGCTCTCCTCCTCTCCTGCCAAGCCTTAATGACTGCTTGGTATACATTTACTATGCATGCCAGTTTCAATGGTTCTGTTTACTCCAGGACAATTTCAATGACTGTTTACTCCAGGCCAAGACCACCCAGCCCCTTTTCCCTTTGTTCTGCCTTCTCTTAGGTGCCTATAAAACCTTTTGGCCATGCTGGGAGAGGGGGATGACCTTTTGACAGGAGTCTGCCATCCTCCTAGAATGCTAGCGTTTTGAATAAACCAAACCTCTTTTCTTTCTACTAACCTCCTCTCTTGAGTTTTGGCTTTCATGTCAGAGTAGCTGGACCTTTAGCATGGTAACATTGTAAGCATAATTGACTGTAGAGAACTTGGCAAAAATCCCTCATGTGTAAGAATCATAATATAATGTTATATGAATCTTCATATTTTCAGTAGCACTTAGAATATCATGTTTCATAGACATTTGTTCAATTGAACTGAATTTAATTGAATTGAAATTGATCATCATTGAGAGATAAGCAATAGTCACTCTGTCTGAAATATATGAGATTATAGAATTATAAGGATAAGAGTTAAAAGAAAGGCTGATACCAAAATCTAAGTAAAAAGATCAAAAACATTTTGGATTAGTAAAATGTTTCTAAAACAAATGAGAATTATTTTTAACTTATTTAACTCATAGAAAAACTCATTTTAAAGACAATTATGCATAGTTGTGTTTGGGAGATGTTGAGTTAAACCATAACATTTGAAGCTTGAGACTTAAATAAAAGAGTGCATGATTGCATTGAGAAGTGGAAGCAGAGGTAGGCACAAACAAATTGGAGAAGGCATCTACCAACCTGGTATTATTTTAAAGATCATTGTCATCTTCAGGTTTTTAACACTGTTAGAATCCCTGTACCAAGGGTTCAAATATTTCATTTCACAATCAGAGTTAATGCCTTAATTTCTAATACCTCTGGGAAAAGAAACTGAGTAATAATTTCACACCACTGGAGGTTCCAAAAAAATGTACACATCTTAAGAGATATTATCTATGTATTACTTTTCAAAGTTGAATTAAATTCCTGTAGCAATGTTTAGCATGACGTTAGCTGGTGTCATTCATTGTATTACAATTTTAATACGGTTTTTTTCTTTCTTAAAATGTGTATACATTTTTTTGGTATCCTCTGTATTTGTCTTAATCTGTTTGGGCTTCCATAAGAAAACACCGTAGATTGTATGGCTTAAACAACAGAAACTTATTTTCTCACAGTTCTGGAATCTGGAAGTCCAGGATCAGAGAGCCCATGTGGTCAGTTTCCGCTGAGAACCCTCTTTCTGACTTTTTATGTCTGCCTTCTTACTGTGCTCTCTGGTATTTTTTCTTACAAGGCCATTGATCTCATCTAAATTTAATTTCCTCCCAAAGACCCCATCTTCAAATACCATCACATTGGGGATTACGACTTCAATATATGAATTGTGTGGCTAATCCAGATATTCACAAGTGTTAAGTTTAAGTCAGGAATTTTGTTCCCTTTAATCAAATGTTATATGATTGAAGTATTAGTGCTATACAACATCAGGCTCTTCATCTTTCCAAATTATCTATCCACATTCCATTAGAAAAGCCCAACATGAAATTTAAAAAAATAATACAGTATATCAATATGATTTCTACAATATTCCAAATAGTCAACTGTCTCTCAAAAGCTATTGGTTACAACAATTTATTTTTTCTTTTTTATTGGGGAATATTGGGGAACTGTGTTTTTCCAGGACTCATCAGCTCCAGGTCTTTGTTTTCAGTCTAGTTGTGGGGGGCGCAGCTCAGTTCCAAGTCAAGTCATTGTTTTCAATCTAGTTGTGGAGGGCACAGCTCCCTAGCCCATGTAGGAATCGAGCTGGCAACCTTGGTGTTATGAGCACTGTACTCTAACCACTGGGCCAACTGGCCATCCACTGGCGGCTCGGCTCCAAGCTCAAGCCATTGTTTTCAGTATAGTTGTGGAGGGCGCAGCTCACTGGCCCATATGGGAATCGAACTCGGGACCTTGGTGTTATGAGCTCTGCGCTTTAAGCACTGAGCCAACCAGCCACCCCAACAATTTTTTTGTATTTGACTTTTTACTTGGTCATCCCCACCCCTAGAATTTTGTTCTGTTCATCTTTATATCCTACATAGATAATATAATATTTGGAAAACAGAGATATTTAAAAAAAATGATTGGTGGGCTTAAAAGTGAAAAACAAACGACAAACCTAAATTTGCTTGTGATTGTTAAAACATTGAAAAGAATGTTTTACAACAGGATAACAGTTTTGGTTTTCTGCTTTTAAATAGCAAAATGCCACTGGTTACTTACTGTTCTAATCTATTTTGGTATCTCTTCTTATTCCAAAATTCTCTCTCAAGATTATTTCAAAGAGGCAGTGAAGTATTATCTTAAAGATAAAATAGAGTATTTTAACTTCTGCTACTATATTGTTTTAAATAAGTTAATCACATAGTAATATTTAAATGAGCATTCTGTTACACAGAATTTGAATTGAGGGAAGTGATTTTTGTCAGCCATCACAACTGTACATTGTTCTAAGGAGACAGAATCATTCACAAAAGTTTGACACTAGGAAAAACATTGTGGATTCAGCTTTCGAACCAATCAAGAAACTTTTTTAAGTGCCACACTTTTCATTAGGCTTTGCTTATGCCACATGTATTTGTAGATTTTTTCTTTAAGAGCTTACTCCCCAGCTGTGCTATCTTTGCAAAGCCCAATATTTAAGCTTTTCTTTTTAATCTGCTTTTAAAATGAAGAGAAACCTTTATAATTTTCTCTAATCTCCAGTTTTGAATCAATTCATTACTGGATATTTCCATTGAAAACTGGATTATCAATCTTGTAATAATAACAAAAGAAACCCAGAGACATTTAAATAAAGAAATAGTTTATTTTGATATGTGCTCTTATTCTGAATAAAATTGCCAGATACATTGTCTTTCTTGCAATAGACCAAAAATACATCTATAAGAATTGCCTATCAACACATGAAAATAAAATTAATTTGCAAATTATTAATATCCCTTGGGTACTTTTCAATGTTGCAGTTATGTTCTTGCTGTTGTTTACTTGTGGAAATTATTTACTGAAGCAAGTTATGAGCGATGTGGGGCAGTGATGAACCTTGAAGTTACTTTAGTCATGAACTGTGAAGAGGAGGGTGTGTTGAGAACTACTCAGGTGGTATCTAGATTTTGAAAGAAACACCATAGTAAATTATATGGCTACTCTCAAACTTCCTCAGGTCTCGACTAAAATAGAATGTCACCTTGTTGTTTATAAGTATGCAGCTGTTTTATCTCCATAAATACAGAGTGTGTATGAAAACCATCAAATTTTTCTTTGCCTTCTCTATGAAGTACCTCCTTTCTATTTACAGCAAGTTTTATTGTGTGGATCATTCACTACGGATTCTAAAAAAGTGAAAGGTAGCCAAGTCTAATTCAAGGTAATCTGATATAGCCATACACCCATTTTAAACATTTGCACAATGTGTCTATTCTTTAAATCACAAAAATATTTGGAAATATTTGCAAAAAAAAAAAAAGGATGTCTTACATATAGAAAGAAAGCCTTTGAAAATCTTATGCACATTATCCATTTATCTGACTTCTTTTATAATGGAGTCACAGTTTTTGTAGATATTAATTTCATCATAGGAAAGTCAGGAAAGCTTTCAAAACAGTCATCTTATTTTCCTCTTAAGACATCACCCTCTAATATATTTCAAACTCAAATAAAATGTTGCATTCTCATTCTCTTGACCTTAATGTGTTTATTGCTACTTTCTACTTGTTTGTCCTCATTGATTTTGTCATTGAAACATATGCAACACTGACCTTTTCTTTCATATTCTTATACTTCCATGTCCCATATGAGCAAGATGATCACTTGCTATTGTTTGGGAAAACAGCATACTTGCCATACCTATGAATCCTTCCAAAGTCTCTTTTTTCATGACTTATGATTTATTATGGCATGCCTGTAAATTGTATAATGAACACTTATTTGATAGTGGAGCATTATAATAAATACCTAGATTTCAGTAAATTATACTTAATATTTTTATGTGGAAATTATTTAATTTTAAGTATGAAATTTAAAAATCAAGGAAGATAGTATTTATGAATATGAACATCTCTGAAGTTTATCATCATGTGATACACTAGAAAACAAAGATATTTTTGTTCACTTTCTTTTGAGTTATATAAATTTATTAAAGTTAAAAAAAAGTAACTCCAAACTGAAGGTTTAGTACAGTCTAGCCAACAAATTTTATGAGGTTTAAATAGAAAAAAAAATGAATAAAAATATTTATTACCTTGTTTTCAATGTATAATAGTTCTGTTATTGAAACAAATAATAAAACTTCTATCTATCTGTATGCAGGTACTACTTACAGTTCATAAGAAGTTCATATTAGGGAATAGCAAAAGAACACTTGAAGTATTTAAGCTATGTAAAAATAGAATTTTTATAATCATAGAATATCAGAGCTAGGAGGGAACAAGGAGGTATGGAAGTGCCATTATAAAGGTAACATAGCTGATTTAAAACAGAACTGAAACAATAGTGACTACCATGATAAGGAAAGGGAGTTAACATATAGTGCCTACCCTGATTTCGGCCTGGTAATGGGTCATTTATATAAATTGTCTCCTGTAATCCTTCTCATGTGCTGGTGAGGTAATTACTATTATAATTGTCAGGCCATATTTAGGCCAGGAGCAGAAACCTTCTTATCTTAAAAGTCATCTTGTCTTGCTTTGTACCTTGTACCTGTGGCTTGTGTTTGCCTTAGGCTTGGAGAAGCCACCTGGAATATGGAAACCGTCTTATCCTAAAAGCCATCTTGTCTTGCTTTGTACTTTGTACCTGCTGGTTTGTGTTTGTCTCCTAGGGGCTTAGGATCAGTGGGCCTGGGTGGTCTAGATGGTGGCCATGGGACTAGAATGTGGAACCCAGGGTTTGGTCATGCCCCGAAACCCTTTGTTGCGAGAAACAATGTGACGAAAATCCCCTGAAGCATTGAAGGGGGAACAGCCTAATTTACCCCCTCCTATAAAACTCCATACCCCTTTTTGCTCAGGGAGGTTATGGTTCTTTCTAGCCTGACCTCCCGCAGCTCAAACGTGCCAAATAAATTCTAATAGACCAATTTTGGTCTCCTGCCACTCATTCCTCGGGCCATGCCTAAGAATAATCCCCATTATACTGATAATACAACTGAGATTCGCACATGATCAACTCAGTTTTGAAGAACCAAGTTCAGTCTGAGTGCAAAGTCTGCTCTTTCCATTATGCTGTTCTGCCTCTCATATTTTCCTCTTCCAGCCCAATGTTTTCTTTCTATATCGTTTTGTTGATATGTTTTTGCTTTCTCAGTAATAACAGAAGCTAAAAGTGCAAAAATATTCAAAACCGTGCCCTGTCATAACATTTTATAATATCCATTACACTTATCTCCACTGCTTCACTTGAAATCTCGGCCAGGTGTGTGATGCATGTATAGCAATTGCATGAAGTTTAGAGAGTAGAATAAGTTTATAATAGAATGATAATAATGCACACAGCCTTCAGGGCACATTTTAGTTCCAACATGAGCTGAGTCTAGGGTTAAGAAAGAATTAAGGATCCAATGGGAATAATATTGGGCCATGGGTTAGGAAGGCCAAGGATTGTGCTCTTAGCACAATGATCACCTTAAGTGAGGCCTTATCTAGGTATCCTTCCCCATCCTTAATCTCTGAATCTCAGAATTAGAAAATTTAAAAAATAGGGAATATAGACTGTCAGAGACTTTCAAGCTGTTTTCTTCAAATCCACTTAGGGACAGCAGAGGAAAAAGGAGTACAGACCTGACCAATCTCCAGAGCCCCCACTCCACTGTAACTGCAGCAGCAGCAGTGCTTTTGATGTAGGTGATGTTGGATCTGCCAGCAGTTTCTCAGTGTGGGCCAGGATCGTGTCTCGTGAAGCCGAAGAATGGAAACACGGACCAGGAGAGGCAAAAAGTTTTAAAAAGAGGATAGTTTATTAGAGGCAGGAGAAGAGGTTGCAGCTCCTAAGCGGGAGGGGGTCCCGAATAGGGGGTGTCCCATGACTGAGGCAAAAGCTCTTACTTTTATATCTTCCCTTGCCTGCTTGGGGAAGGGAAGCTGTTTGAAGAAGGGAACTATTTGAAGAAGGGAACTGGCGCCTTCTAATGAAATTCGTCTACCAGGTTTTGTTTTGCTTGCCCATCCTGAAGGAATTAGCAAAGTAACCCACTCTTATCTATCAGATCTGCTCCATTTGTCAGGCCAAAATGAATTTTATGATTAACCTCAAGGCCTTGTTACATTATGTCCTGGAGCGAAGGAGTGATTTCAAAACCTGAAGTTTTAGGATGTGGCTGTCTCTTGTTTATTCCACCAGGGACCTCCCTGTCTACCTAGGGACATGCTAACTATCCTGTCTCACTTTTATCTGTTTTGCACATTAGACTTCCAGTTAATATTTGATTTGAAGAAAATATGTTTCCACCAAAAAATTAAAAATGAAAACCTTGTGATGGTGTTTGAAGTCCAAATAATGTTGGTGGTTTCATCATATTTACGATAAAATTTAAGTCTGACAGAAACAAGAATCTGTTTAAGTTGTAAGAACACTTAGAACATATATTTTTTCTTTTTTTCCTGCTAATACATTTTCTTGAAAGGATGCCAGTCTTTTTAGGGATTCAACTAGCACAACATTTTTTATTTAGCAGTAATGTTAAAGGTTTCTAGTGTCTGTCAGAGTATGCAGAAGGGCTGTAAAAGGAAACTATAAATTATACAAATTCTTTTTGAAATAATGAGAAAAACTCAACTCTTAGCCAACAGTAGAGCCAAAAAGCTAATTAAATGGGTCTGAACATGCAAAAATGCGCTTCTGCCTGGCCTAATAGGAGAAAGCTTGGTTCTTTGTATTATTTTCCTTGCAATAATTGCTTTATCATTAATTTATTTTTAATCATAAATGTTTGTGTGTGATTGTCACTATTTCATTTTTGCAGAATCATACTGCCATCTAGTGGTAAGATTGATGATGATTACTGACTTAAAACAGGAAAAATAGAAGACTAGGTCACAACTCCCACAAGTTCCACTCCTTGTGGTTTCTCTTAGGACCCTAGTTTACTTCTATCTTAGTAAGTGTTAGCACTGGACCAAGCAAACCTTGTTGTTCTTGTTTTAAATGGTAGAATTATACTAGAACATAGTGTAACCCACACCACGATGCAATTGTTACCGTTCTTAAGGTCCGGCTGCTCCCGCATGAAAGGCAAAACTGGAGAGAGGAGGTTGGTGGCAAGAAAAGTAGGTTTATTCAAAATGCCGGCATTCTGCGAGGATGGTGAACTCCTGTCCAAAGGATATTCCGCCCCATGGTCTAAAGGTTTCATAGGCGTGTAAGGAGAGGCGGAACAAATGGGGGGGGGGAGTTGGTGGTCTTGGCCTGAAGTAAACCTTCATTGGAAAGGGGCTTCCCACAGGCTGGTTTGTTTCAGGGCTAGGAGTGGATCTTATGCAGATGTAAAAGCTTCTTTCAAGTCAGTGCCCTGGAGGTTTCCTTGAGGAAACAGGGTCATTGAGCCTGCTATGCATACAGTCTGGAGTAAACAGAACCATTGAAACTGGCATGCATAGTAAATGTATAGTAAACAGAGTCATTAAGGTTTGGAAGGAGGGAAGAGAAGCAAAGGAAAGAAAACTTTTAAAACATCCCAAGCTAAGCTAAACTACAATGTTAAATCGAATTACACTAGAGGTTTAAATGTCAAAATAGAAAGTATTGTGTCACCTGTACACAATCATTTCCAAAATATAACCACAAAGTGTAAGCATGGTTATACCTGTGAAATCTTTCCCTTGCTATATATTTTGTCTGGGGTATCTTGTTCATTTCTATGATCCCAACTATAACATTTATAAAGAAAGCCCTTACATTGTTTGCCCCACTTTGCCCTGAAATTTTGCTGTGCATTTCTATACATCTGATGTACATTTCCACTTGCATATCCTGTTAGCATTATATATGCAGCACATCCTCAATTGTATTTGTTAATGGTTAGAAGCACTGCCTCCAATGTCAGTCAAGCCTGTAAAAAAGAATGCAGCTTCCCACTGGTTCCCACTAGGGCAACTTACTTAATTTCTTTAAGAACTCAGTTTACCCACATATAAAATGGGGATAAATTTCTACTTAACCGTATAGAGCTATGGGTTTAGTACAGTGCCAGTCACACAATACATGTTTAGTAAACTGACATTATTTTTATTAAGATTATCACAAATTATTATTCCCATCACCATAGAGAACCCAATACATTTTCTAGTATTGTTAGTGGCACCACCTTTTCTCTCCTTTCTCAGATGTGAAACTGCCGAGCCTTCTTTGGCATCTCCTTCCCCTCAACAATCTGTAGATTTCAATCTGTAGATTTACTCTTTGAAATGTCTTTTGCATCTACTGCAGTTCCAATACCTCCACCTCTGTTTAGGCCTTCGAATCCCTCTTTCCTGAACTCATGTACTATTATCTCCCTTCTGTCTTTACTCAGCCCGTGCAGTGCACTGTTATACTAATTGCACTAAAGCAATTAATCATGTCATCACCCTTTTAAAAATCCTTCAATGTATTTGCATTTTATTTAAGGAATAAATTGAACTGAGTAAATATTCTTACCCTACCATTCAAATCATTGTTTACCTAGGTTTCTTGTTAACCTTGACTTCTCATTTCTTTCTATGTCTATTCTAAGCTTAAGCCAAATCGAACCATTCATCGGCCCCCAAAATACTTCACAAAACCCCACTTCTGTGCTTTGAATCATCTTTTTTCTTTACCTAGAAAGATTTTCTGAATATACCTCTGCCTGTTAAGATTCTAAATATTTTAAGATACTTTCATTCATTCAATAATATTTAAGTGCCCACTTTATGCAAAAATACAACTCTGGGAATAGTTGAGGCAAGCGGAAAGAGCTTAATTAAGGGTTCATGTCAGAAAATCAGAGTTTAAACATTTGCTCTGCTTTTATCTAGCCATGGGACATTGAACTAGTTATCTCCTTTGCTTTAGTAGCTTCAGTTTTGTTTTTTTGTTTTTTAAAATTGTTACTAAATTTATTTGGGTGACATTGGTTAGTAAAATTATTGCTTCAGTTTCTTCATCTCTAAAAGCTTGTGTTAATAACAGTTGCTCACAATATTGTTGTAAGTAATGAGTTAGATAAGATCTGAAAAAAATATGCCCCAAACACCTCGCATAGGGTGTCTGCCAAATGAACACACCTTGAGTAAAATATTACTTCTTTTTTGAAGCCTTTATCACCCAGGAAGATGTGTTTTCTTTTCCCCCACAATACTTTGGAGGAAAAGCATGGCATAATAGTTAAGTGTGAGTTATTTGGAGCCAGACAGATTGAGGTTCAAATGTCAGCTCAATTCTTACTAGTATGTGAGCCTGAGAAAGCCACTTAATCTTTCTGATCCTTAGCTCCCTTCTCTTTAAACTGCAAGTAATAAGAGCTATTTCTCCCTGGGTTCTTGTAAGGATTAAATATTATGCATGTAAAATGCTTTGGCAATGCTTTATGCTATTGGTATCATAGCCATTTTTGATATTTGTCTAATCTCCATTGCCTAATTGAAAGATTTCAAAAGTAACAGCTGTATTCTCCTAATTTTTATATTATCCATAGTGCCGTGCACATTGATTGATTGTCTCAATAAATATTTGTGGGATGACATTGAAAAAGAAACATTCATTCTTTAGGTAGCACTGTGCACATGAAGGAGTGGAAAGCACTAATGTAATGTAGGATTACTTCACTAATCTCACTGCCTCAATTCGTATAACACTGAGATCAATTTTAAAATTTCTCTTAACATGTGTGGTTTGTTAAAACTGTCAGACACGTTTTGCATTGCTTTGCCCTTTCACATGTAGAATATTCAAGTGTTCAATATCTTCAGATCACAGAAAAAAACACAATCAATAGTGGGACATAAAGAACACGAAGATCAAAGGTACTAACTAGCTGGGCAATGGGCAAACTATTACTGGTAATCTCACCAACATCTAAGCTTTGATTAAACACAGTAATCCCTTTGCCCTAAACTTAATGCTTTTCAGCCTCCTGTAAGTAGGAGAAAATCAGAAATATTTTATTATTTTAAAGTGACTTTGCTAAGTGAATTATCCAATGCAACAGCAAATCTGTGACAGAGTTTAGAGTAGAATAAATGCACAATCCACAGCCCAGAGGCTGTCTCAGTGTTCTGGTTGTATTTATCAAGATTTCATTTAAAATGTGATGCAGTTTTCTAAAAGAGCTGGAATTTCTATGAAAGTACAAAACTTTATTTTAAATGTCAGAATCAATTTACATTTCTAAAAACTCTTACGGCAATTTCAAGGTAATCATTCACTTGCCTGTTTGTGTGAATGAAATATTACTCTGGCAATTGTGTTATCTTTAATCAGATATGGTTCACAAATAGAAAGTAAGAGACTCATTGGGCCTCTTATCTAATTCTAATTTATGATAGTCAGTTGTAATAAGTAAAATTAATTGCCCAATTCAGAGACCATAATTTCTCTCCTAAAAATGGTCTCAAATCCTTTTCTATGGAAGAAGTGAAAACGACAGAGAACAAACTAATGAAACTCACCAGCCATTGAAAAATCTAGGTTTAAACTCCACAATTTCTGTCAACTTGTTAAGAGGAAAAATGAACATTACCCAGGAGATTCAAAGTTTTATTTTTACTTGCCTAGACAAAGCACATATGGAATTTGCAATAACGGACACTCAAAGATAACATGACCATGCATCTGAAACAGGAATTGAGATGTGTAAGAAAACCTACACAAGGAATGTACCATCAGGTCTGAACACTCAAATGTAGAAATCGTTTGAGTGAATTACTAAAACAGATTGTGACTATCTCTCCCTTGAGACATTTTAAATGCAGTATCTTTAAGAATCATGTTCAATCTTATGTCTACTGTCTGGAATAATTCAGGAGAATGATGCTGAGGGCCAGGTAATGGACTAGATTAAACCTGGAGTGTCCTTCCAGTCTTTTCTTTTACAATTTATGATACAATGAAATTTCAATTAACCAGAATATTTGGGGAAATGATTCTCCTGAGAAGTCTGATGTTATTTTGTTTGTGTGAAAGCTGAAAAGGAAGAATATATTAAACTAGGGTCCAATTTTGTAAATCTTTTATAGGTTATCCGATTCTATTTTCTTGCCACATAAATACAATATTGTTTTTTCCTTTAGTTGAAGTTTTGTAGAGCTCAGGGTCATCAACGTGACCATCAATTCTCACTTTCCAGGATTATAAGAATGACTGAATTCAAGCGATATATCCTTAAGGCAGAGCAAATGGGATTTTCTAATGGATTTAATGGGTACACAAAAGAGAAAGGCCAAGGATAACACCGTGAATTGGGGTCTGAGAAACTGGCAAGAGAGAGTTTCCATGAACTGAAATGGGGAAAATTGTGGGAGGACTTCATTCAGGCAGAAATATCAGGAGTTCAGTTTAGAGTGTTTGTTTTGAGATGCCTCTTAACCATTCAAGAAGAGATGATTTGGAGGCAGTTAGAGGTCTGTGTCTGTAGTTGAAGGGAGAGCCAGGTCTGTGCTGCACAGTCACCCACCCAAGCGTTCTATAATCCCAAGCTTTAGTCTAAGTAACCACATCCTGTAGCATCAGGTGCAAAACTTTGCATCTTCAAATACAGTATTCCCCCTAAGTCATTTTTCCTCATGATTTCCTATTACACATAAAAATGTATATATAATGTACTAAATAATCATGTAATCCCCAAATCTTAGATGAGAGATACCTTTATTATCCCATTTTACACTTAAGGACACTGAGGCTTAGAGACTTAAATATCTTTGCCAAGGTCACACAGGTGTTGAGTTTAGTACCGGTCTAACTGTTTTCAAATCCCAAAATTGTAGCCATAATATAGTTCTGCCTCTCTCTGATGACTTTATTTTCTCCCTTTTGCATTATTTTGTTTTCCTCAACAGCTATGTGCCTGCGCATATGCATGCACGCGTACACACACGCACATACACACACACACACACACACACACACACACACACACACACATACACATCTGCTTGTTAAAGTTTTTAATCAAAGCAGAGCAAGATCAATGATACTGCTATAGGCTCCGGTGCTTCTTCTGACTACCTGTAGCTTCTTCAATCCAGTGTATCTTTTTTTCTCTCAGTGTATTCATTGTGTACTGGTATCGGTTGAGAAAAATATTTGTTACACACATATTTTATGAGTAATATGATATCACACTTCTCAGTTACAGTAGTGGTGGGATCATTAAAACTCACAATAATTGACAGAATATTAGGTAAAAAAGAGGCTTTAATTAATATTTTGGCACAAATAAAATTTGCTACAATTATTTTGCCATGCTGACTTTTTAGATGCTAGCATTTTTGAATGCTGGAAATACACTGCCAAAAAATCATTTGACATATTATTTAGCTATGCTTCTACTTAGAACAATAATGAAAACAAAGATGGAAAATATGCATTCTGATTGTTGTTTTCCTATAAATAATATTTTTATATTGTTAAGCAATCGGTTGCTTCTCTATTTCTCTCCATTTGTAATCAATGTGAGAATCAACTTACAAATCTACCATAGTCTGACTTTATTTTAAATGAGTTTCATCGTCTTTTTTAAGTTCCAGGTACTTGTAGTTTCAAAATCATATTCACAACCTATCTGAGTTACATGTTATGGATGATTGTGCTGTTTTACAGCTGCAGAGTCTCAGAGTCAGAGAAACAGGTAGTTGACCGCAAAATTGCTTATTCTTGCAAACAGCAGAGCTAAATTTGTAATGTGATATTCTAGTGCAATTCATCTCAAACTTTAATGTACATAAGAATCATCTAGGGATTGTGTTAAAATGCAGATTCTGATTTGTTAGTTTTAGAATAGGTTCTGAGAATCTGTATTTCTAACATGCTCCCTATTGCCAATTATAGTCACTGGGCCCAGGACCACATCTTGAGCAGCAAGGAACTAGATCAAGCTGCTGTTCATAGTGGAATTCAGAATAATTTAGACTATTTGCATAGATAAATCATTTATTCACTCACACGCAAACATCTACTAAGTTTGAAATGTTGTGGATGAAAAGACACGTAAGCCATAGTCCCTGTCCTCAAACAATTGACCATCAAATTGAGAAGGGAAATTCCTTTACAAACATCTACAATATTATACATACAAATATGCATATGAGGTAATTTTGAAAGACAGGCAACATTTCATTCTTTATGTAATTACAAAAATTCAAACACTGAAAAGATATATAATATAAAAAGTGAGAGCTCCCCTCTCATTTTCATTCTCACTCTTTCTACTTTTTTTCAGTTTTATTGAGATATAATTGACATACATCACTATATAAGTTTAAGATATTCTGCCGTAAGAAAAGATGAAATAGTGCCATTGGCGACAGCATGGATGGATCTTGAGATTATCATGCTAAGTGAAATAAGTCAGACAGAAAAAGTCAAGAACCATATGATTTCACTGATATGTGGGATATAAAACTGAAAACAACAAAGGTAAAAGACAAACAAATGAAACAAAAACTCATAGGCACAGAAAATAGTTTAGTGGTTACCAGAGGGTAAGGGGGGAAAGGGGTGGTAGATGAGGCTAAACGGGATCAACTATATGGTGATGGAAGGAGAACTGACCCTGGGTGGTGAACACACATTGTGATATATAGATGATGTAATACAGAATTGTACACCTGAAACCTATGTAACTTTACTAACCATTGTCACCCTAATAAACTTTAATTAAAAAAAATTAACATTGCATCTGTAATTATGCAATTAATTAAATTGGAAAAAAGTGATGTATAGCATAATGGTTTGATTTATATATACAGTTGACCCTTGAACAACATGGATTGAAGTGTGTAGGTGCACTTATATGTAGATTTTTTTCAATAAATATATTGGAGAAATGTTTTGGAGATTTCCATACTATTGTGAAGCAATCATATAGATTACACTAGGCTACCATAAAGCAATCATATTTCTGCTTTTTCATTATCAATGCATGAAATTGTTATACCTGTAAATAAGTATGAATTTATTTTTCACACTCTTTTCATTTTTCATGTCTAGTGTTAATAATATATGTAACATCTACAGTGCTTTGTATCATATAGTATTGATGTAGGTATTTTTAGACCATTCACCTTGTAAACAGACTATGTAAATTTACAGTATCAGCTCAGTACTGTAAATGTATTTTCTCTTCCTTATACTTTTCTTAATAACAGTTTCTCTTCTCCAGCTTAATTTATTACAAGAATGTAGTATATATGCATATAAACATACAAAATATGTGTTAATTGATTATGTTATTGGTAAGCTTTTGGTGAACAGTAGGTTACTAGTAGATAAATTTCAGGGAAATCAAAAGTTATGCATGGATGTTTGACTGCACAGTGTGTCATTAAACCCCACATTGTTTAAGAGTCAACTGTATTGTTAAATGATTACTGCAATAATTTTAGGTAGCTAGAAATACCTACTTTTAATCGGTCAATGTGTATTCTTCCAGACTTCAAAAGTAAATAGACAAATACAGTAATTTACAAAAACAAAACTGGTATGAACTCTATCTCTTGTTCAGCAAGTGTTTTGTTTTTTATTATTCACAATGAACATCCTATTTCAGTGTGTGTGTATTTTTTTTTCTCATTCACTTTAATGTCTACATAGATTTTCCAGTAAGGAGATACCATAATTTGTTGAAATATCCTCCCATTGATACACATTTAGGTTGCCTCTATTTTTCTTAGTACAAACAGTGCTTCAAAGAACATACTAGTTCCTATGCCTTTGCCCACCGTTTGTATGATAGAAACCTAGAACTGCAGTCACTTTATTTTTCATAGGTAATGATAAATGAACCTCCAAGGAGGTTGTACCAGTTTAGACTCCCTTCAACATTGTATAATAATGCCCTTTACTCCACCTACTCTCAAACACCAAATAGCATTATTTTTTCATCTTACCAATTTGTGGCATATTAATAAATGCATAAATATTAAAATAAGACCATCTCAGGAATGATGTAGATGCCTGATCACTGCACTGTACACCTGAAGCTGAATCTGAACAATAATGAATGTCAACTACAATTTTATATATATAGTAAATTTTATATATATATAGTAAATTATATATATATATATATATATATATATATATATATATATATATATATATATATAGTTACAAGAAGTGGAGTACATTAGGAATAGAAACAGTAGAAATGTTATGGCTGGAGTTCCGGAAAAATGGCGGAGTGAGGTGAGCCTCTGTAAAGCTCCCCTGGAATTTACAAAGAATCGAACAACAAAAACTCCACAAAGGACTCCCTGCACAGCAGACAGGCAAGACGAAGAGGCCCACTACCGACTGAAATCACCTACAGGTGGGAGATTCGCGCGCGCGAGCGGGGGGAGGAGGAAAGTGAGAAGCGGGCGGAGACGCAGCTCCGCGGGCGCAGGACTCAGACCCAGCTCAGTGCGCCGAGCTCGCTGCT
The DNA here is from genome assembly GCF_057876585.1 of Rhinolophus sinicus. Taxonomy (NCBI): domain Eukaryota; kingdom Metazoa; phylum Chordata; class Mammalia; order Chiroptera; family Rhinolophidae; genus Rhinolophus; species Rhinolophus sinicus. The sequence continues at coordinate 54,123,839 of NC_142518.1, read as the reverse complement.
TCCCGGAACTACCGCAGCTGCGGGAGATCGGACTGCTAGGGCTCCGCCAGGGCTCCACAGGGCTGAGGGGACAGCATATAACACGGCTGAACCCAACGCTCACGGCAGAGACCTCGGAGAAAAGACTGAGGGAAAAAGGCTGAAAACGGTGGTTTAAGCCCGCACTGCCGAGCAGAGAACGGAGCCTTAGGCACTGAGACTAGCCGCCCCCTCCCTCCCCTCTCAGAGCTCGCCCCGCCCCCACCTGCCCGGGGCTAGAAGCGAAACAGTAGCAGTGTCAGATCAAAACAACAGAAAATTTGCTATATTTGAGAACTGTGGCCCACAAACACAAATCCACAGCCCAACTAGTTCCGGCAAAGGGAAGAGAGCTGTGGAAGCAGGACAGGCTGTGGTGGTGGTCGCTGCCATTGCTCTGGGCCACCTCTCACAGCTCACCCCGCCCCTGGCCCCACCTATCTGGGCGGTTCCCTGCAGGAGTAAACAGAACTGCTGAACAAAAGAAAGACCTCTTCCTATCAACTTGTTGCAGAAGTCACTCCTGTAGATGTCTAGGAAGAGAAATAGTAAACCAGTAATCGCCATGAGTAACCAAGGCAACAAGATAGCTCAGAAAGAAAGTGAAAAATCTCCAGAAAAGGCACTTAAATATACAGAAATATGTGACTTAAATGACAGAGAATTCAAGGCTGCAGTTCTGAAAAAACTCAACGAGATACAAGAAAACACAGATAGGCAGTTAAATGAACTCAGAAACTCAATTAAAGAACAGTATGAGCATTTTACGAAAGAGATTGAAATTTTAAAAAAGAACCAAATAGAATTTCTGGAGATTAAGAACTCAATAGAAGAAATTAAGAATGAAATAACCAGCTTAGGTAGTAGAGTTGACCAGATGGAGGAAAGAATCAGTGACATCGAAGATAGAAACCTGGAAATGACACAGATAGAAGAAGAAAGAGACTTGAGACTTAAAAGAAATGAAAGAACTCTACAAGAACTTTCTGACTCCATCAGAAAGAGCAATATAAGAATAATGGGCATACCAGAAGGAGAAGAAAGAGAGAAGGGAACAGAGAATATATTCAAACAAATCGTCGATGAGAACTTCCCAAATTTGTGGACAGAACTGGACCCTCGAATCCAAGAAGCAAATAGAACACCTAGTTACCTCAATCCCAACAGGCCTTCTCCAAGGCACATTGTACTGAAGCTGTCTAAAATCAACGACAAAGAAAGAATCCTCAAGGCAGCCAGGGAAAAGAAGACGGTAACTTACAAAGGAAAGCCCATTAGATTATCATCAGATTTTTCAGCAGAAACTCTACAAGCCAGGAGGGAGTGGAACCAAATATTCAAACTATTGAAAGAGAGAAATCATGAGCCAAGAATAATATATCCAGCAAAGATATCCTTTAGATATGAAGGAGGAATAAAGACCTTTCCAGACATACAGAAGCTGAGGGAATTTTCTAATACACGACCTGCACTACAAGAAATACTAAAGGAGGCTATTCGACCACCATCATCAGGGACAATTTGTGGCAACCAAAACTCAAAAAGGGGGAGAATAAAGGCCTGAACCGGAATATGGGAATGGAGAAAGTAAGCGTGCTGAAGAAAATGGAATACTCTAAATATCAAACTTACTTTCACATAAACTTAAGGGTAACCACTCAAAAAAAATCCAGAACTGAAATATATACTGAAATAAAAGAAGAAACAGAGGGAAACATCATAGAATACCACCACACAGAAATAATAGACAACAACAAAAAGGCAAAGAAACAATGGAGACACAGCCTTACCAGAAAACTAAAGATAGAATGACAGGAAATTCTCACATATCAATAATCACCCTAAATGTAAATGGACTGAACTCACCAATAAAAAGGCACAGAGTAGCAGATTGGATCAAAAAACTAAACCCAACCATATGCTGTCTCCAAGAGACACATCTCAGCTACAAGGACAAGCATAGACTCAAAGTGAAAGGGTGGAAATTGACACTCCAAGCAAATGGTGCCCAGAGAAAATCAGGTGTAGCCATAATGATATCAGATGAAACAGACTTCAAGGTGAAAAAGATAACAAGAGACAAAGATGGACATTTCATAATGGTGAAGGGGACTGTAAAACAAGAAGACATAACAGTCATCAATATTTATGCCCCCAGTCAGGGAGCACTGAAATACACCAAGCAACTACTAACAGAACTAAAGGGAGAAATTGACCAAAACACAATTATACTAGGGGACTTAAATACATCATTGACAGCTATGGATAGATCATCCAAACAGAAAATAAATAACGACATAGTAGCCCTAAATGACACATTAGATGAAATGGACATAATTGACATTTATAGAGCACTTCATCCTAAAACATCAGACTACACATTCTTTTCTAGTGTACATGGAACATTCTCAAGGATAGACCATATATTGGGACATAAAATCAGTCTCAACAAATTTAAAAAGATTGAAATCATACCATGCATATTCTCTGATCACAAGGCTTTGAAATTGGATATCAACTGTAAAAAGAAAGCGGGAAAAAACACAAATACATGGAGACTAAACAACATACTTTTAAAGAAGGACTGGGTCAAAGAAGAAATTAGAGGAGAGATCAAAAGATACATAGAAACAAATGACAATGAAAATACATCCTACCAAAATTTTTGGGATGCAGCGAAAGCAGTTTTAAGGGGGAAATTTATCTCATTACAGGCCTATCTCAAGAAACAGGAAAATTCCCAAATAAATAACCTCATGTTACACCTTAAAGAACTAGAAAAAGAAGAACAGGTAAAACCCAAGGTCAGCAGAAGAAAGGAAATAACAAAAATTAGAGCAGAAATAAATGAAATAGAGAACAGAAAGACAATAGAAAAAATTAATGTGACAAAGAGCTGGTTCTTTGAGAAGATTAACAAAATTGACAAACCCTTGGCTAGACTTACTAAGATAAAAAGAGAGAAGACACTGATTAACAAAATCAGAAACGTAAAAGGGGAAGTTATCACGGACACCACAGAAATACAAAGGATCATCCAAGAATACTATGAAGGACTATATGCCACCAAATTCAACAACCTAGAAGAAATGGATAAGTTCTTAGAAACATATAGCCTTCCAAGGCTGAACCATGAAGAACTGGAAAATCTAAACAGACCGATCACCAGTAACGAAATTGAATCAGTCATCCAAAACCTTCCCAAAAGCAAAAGTCCGGGACCAGATGGCTTCACTAGTGAATTCTACCAAACCTTCAAAGAGGATCTAATACCAATTCTGCACAAACTCTTCCAAAAAATTGAAGAAGAAACAGTACTCCCCAACACATTTTATGAGGCCAACATTACCCTGATACCAAAACCTGGTAAAGACAGCACAAAAAAAGAAAACTACAGACCAATATCTCTGATGAATACCGATGCAAAAATCCTAAATAAAATTCTAGCAAATCGAATACAACAATGCATTAAAAAGATTATTCATCACGACCAAGTGGGGTTCATCCCCGGGGCACAAGGATGGTTCAACATACGCAAATCCATCAATGTGATACATCATATAAACAAAATAAAGGACAAAAATCATATGATTATATCAATTGATGCAGAAAAAGCATTTGACAAGATACAACATCCATTTATGATTAAAACACTTAATAAAATAGGTATAGAAGGAAAATACCTTAACATAATAAAAGCCATATATGACAAGCCCTCTGCTAATCTCATAATTAATGGAGAAAGACTGAAGCCCTTTGCTCTACGTTCAGGAACACGACAGGGATGTCCCCTATCACCTCTGCTTTTCAACATCGTGTTGGAAGTCCTTGCCAGAGCAATCAGGCAAGAGAAAGAAATCAAAGGCATCCAAATTGGGAATGAAGAAGTTAAATTATCACTCTTTGCAGATGACATGATGCTATATATAGAAAACCCTAAAGACTCCACCAAAAAGCTATTAGAAACAATCAACGAATACAGTAAAGTTGCTGGCTACAAAATCAACGCACAAAAGTCCATTGCCTTCCTATATACCAACAATGAAATCTCAGAAAAAGAAATACAAAAAACAATTCCTTTTACAATTGCATCAAAAAGAATAAAATACCTAGGAATAAACTTAACCAAGGATGTGAAAGACCTATATGCTGAAAACTATAAGACTTTTCTGAAAGAAATTGAAGAAGACACAAAGAAATGGAAAGACATTCCGTGCTCATGGATTGGAAGAATCAACATAGTTAAAATGGCCATATTACCCAAAGCAATATACAGATTCAATGCAATCCCCATCAAAATCCCAATGGCATATTTTAAAGAAATAGAACAAAAAATCATCAGATTTGTTTGGAACCACAAAAGACCCCGAATAGCCAAAGCAATCTTAAGAAAAAAGAACTATAATGGAGGTATCACACTTCCTGACTTTGGCCTGTACTACAGGGCCACAATAATCAAAACAGCATGGTATTGGCAGAAAAACAGACATATAGACCAATGGAATAGAATTGAGAACCCAGAAATAAAACCACATAAATATGGACAGATAATTTTTGACAAAGAAGCTAAAAACATACAATGGAGCAAAGACAGCCTCTTCAATAAATGGAGCTGGGAGAATTGGATAGCCACGTGCAAAAGAATGAAACTGGACTGCTATTTGTCACCATGTACCAAAATTAATTCAAAATGGATCAAAGACTTAAGCATAAGACCTGACACAATAAACTGCATAGAAGAAAACATAGGTACTAAACTTATGGACCTTGGGTTCAAAGAGCATTTTATGAATTTGACTCCAAAGGCAATGGAAGTAAAAGCTAAAATAAACAAATGGGACTATATGAAACTTAAAAGCTTCTGCACAGCAAAAGAAACCATTGACAAAATAAAGAGGCCACCAACTGAATGGGAGAAGATTTTTGCAAACAGTGCCTCCGATAAGGGGCTAGTATCCAGAATATACAAGGAACTCATGCAACTGAACAACAAAAAAACAAACAACCCAATTGAAAAATGGGCAGAGGACTTGAAGAGACATTTCTCCAAAGAGGACATACAAATGGCAAATAGACATATGAAAAAATGCTCAACATCACTAATCATCAGAGAAATGCAAATCAAAACCACAATGAGATATCACCTCACCCCAGTCAGAATGGCCATCATCAACAAGACAAATAGTAACAAATGTTGGAGAGGCTGTGGAGAAAAAGGAACCCTCATACACTGTTGGTGGGAATGCAGACTGGTGCAGCCGTTATGGAAGGCGGTGTGGAGGTTCCTCAAAAAATTACGAATAGAATTGCCATATGACCCAGCAATCCCTCTCCTGGGTATCTACCCAAAAAATCTGAAAACATTTAGAGATAAAGACACGTGTGCTCCAATGTTCATTGCAGCTTTGTTTACAGTGGCCAAGACATGGAAACAACCAAAATGTCCTTCGATAGATGAATGGATGAAGAAGTTGTGGTATATATACACAATGGAATACTATTCGGCAGTAAGAAAAGATGATATAGGAACATTTGTGACAACATGGATGGATCTTGAGAGTGTAATGCTGAGCGAAATAAGTCAGACAGAAAAAGCAGAGAACCATGTGATTTCACTGATATGTGGTATATAAACCAAAACAACAAAAGAACAAGACAAACAAATGAGAAACAGAAACTCATAGACACAGACAATGGTTTGGTGGTTGCCAGAGGGTAAGGGGGGTGGGGGGTGGGGGGTGGGGGGTGGGAGATGTGGGTAAGGGGGATCGAATATATGGTGATGGAAGGAGAACTGACTCTGGGTGATGAACACACAATGGGATTTATAGATGATGTAATACAGAATTGTACACCTGAAATCTATGTAATTTTACTAACAACTGTCACCTCAATAAATTTAATAAAAAAAAAAAAAAAAAAAGAAATGTTATGGCTGTATGTGATGTCAGAGGGGTAGTAGATGAGGGGAGGGGGGTTATCATTGTGTGAGGGAAATAAATGATAAATGTCTAACTATTAAAAAAAGAAAAGAAAAAATATAAATAATAAAAATAAATAAGTAAATAAATGTGCATGATAAATCAAATAGTTAAATATGTATGTGCATACTTATATGTCTCTATTTGTATGATGTAACATTATGTATAGTTTATATAAATATTTATATAATTGTCATAGGTAAAAATAAACTTATCTATTCCTAAGTTACAAATGTAGTTTTCATCTTTTCTTCTGCCTAAAAGATGATTTTCGTTGTAAATATTTTCATGCCAGGCAGATATAAATTCCATCTGAGATCTGCATCCTGTCTTATGGCAATGGCATTTAACAACAAATGGTCATATCTAGAATGATATTTTCAGGGCATAATTGTGAATAACTAAGTATTTGAGACCTTGCCCACAAGTGTGTTGGTATATCCACTGTTTTCACTACTCTAATAGGAATGTCAAAATATCTCTATCTGCACTGTTTATCACTCACCCAGCATTCATTTTCCACCTCTTCATGCTGATTAAAACCTTCTTGCTTCATGTGTTCTTCAGGAACAGCTCATTTAAAAGCTTAGTTTAACATGGTTATACCCTTACTCAATGACAATTTGGCAGCAATGAAATGAATCCTTTTCTTTTTTCATAGCAAAACTTTGAAGTAGTTCTATTTTAAGCAGGTTGTGATTTTATTTGGTAATAAATTGATCTGTGAGGGCAGCTAATGATTTTGATTTCACATCATTTTATTTGACTTCCGTTTAGTTAACTGGCTCATTTTATTGGCCTCTGTATTTTCTGTTACATAGAAAAAAAAATCCCACTTTCTGCTCTTATTTCAGTGATTATGTGGAAATAAGGGTTATAGAAATAGCATTGCATTGAACATGATTGCCATTTTTGATTTGTGCAGGCTGTGCCAAAAACACATACACCTCTCGGAGGGTGAATTTCCCTTATTTCTCAAAGGGCTTTGTTTACTTAATTGCAATTGTGTCTTCACAAATCTCTTTTAACATCAAGCATAGATATTGGGAACATATTCTGCCTTCTATTACTCTTGTCTACTGGCTGAGACCATGGAAACTCACACCACTGATAACCCATATGAGGAACTCATTGTTGCATTTCTTCTAAAAGTATTTGCATTTTTATACCAAACACTCAATCACTATTTTTGCCTACTTTCTGATGAGTACTATGCTAGATTCTGATTACCCAATTGCTGCTCTGGGATGTAAGCCCAGGTCTATAGGGCTCTAAGTTTGGTGCCCTGAAGCCTTACATTCAAGAACATAATTTCTCTAGCAGAATAGTGACATGATGCAAGGTAGTTTTGAGCACTTACACTGGTCTGGCAATAGTATTCAAAATGGATTAGTGAATGTCTATAGCAGGTAGCAGAGTTAAGAAACTATTGTTTAGTTGGTAAGGGCACAGACATATAATAACAATAATGACAATTAATGACATATAATAATAATAATGATAACAATAACAACAACAACAATAATATATTTAAAGTTAAGGGATTAATGGGAGAATGTCATTTAATTACTATTTAATTACCACTACAGCCCTGTATAAAGTAAATACAACTTATATCAATTTTACAGTTGAAGAAACTGAGCTTCAGATAATTAAAGTAATTTTCCAAAATGGATAAATGGTGGAGGCCAAATTCAAATCTCAGACCCCAGATCTTAGACTCTTAACATCTACACAAAAAAATTTTATGCCCTAAAAGTAGAAGAAAAGCAAAAACACAAGCATACACAGAAGCCTTCCATACCTTTTCCTTTATCTTCCCTATGAAGTATCGAGTGTCTCTGATTCTCTAGTCGTCTAACTAAAACCTAGAAAAATCAAACCTAAGAAGATGTGGTATATGTACACAGTGGAATACTAATCTGCCATAAGAAAAGATGAAATACTGCCATTTGCAATGACATGGATGAATCTTGAGATTATCATGCTAAGTGAAATAAGTCAGACAGAAAAAGTCAAGAACCATATGACTTCCTTCATATGTGGGATATAAAACTGAAAGAAACAAAAGACAAACAAAGAAACAAAAACTCCTACACACAGACAACAGTTTAGGGGTTACCAGAGGGTAAGGGAGGAGGGAGGTGGTAGAAGAGGGTAAAGGGGGTCAAATATATGGTGATGGAAGGAGAACTGACTCTAGGTGTTGAACACACAATGTGATATATAGATGGTGTATTATAGAATTGTACACTTGAAACCTATGAAATTTTGCTAACCAATGTCATCCCAATAAATTTAATTAAGAATAAAAGATAATTAGAAATTGAATCGATGGCCACAGCACACCACCTGCATGACCTTGGACACATTACTCAATCGTACTCTGCTTGTTTTCCACATCTGTAAAATGGGAATAATAACAGTACCTATCTCATAATGTTATAAGATTAAAGATCAAATGAAAAACAGCATATAAATTACACAGAACAGTGCCTAGCATGTGGTGAGTGCTAAAAAAATGTTAGCAATTATTAGTATTAAATATCTGTAGTTTGAAACTAACATGAAGGAATTTGGAAGTTTCTACAATTGACATAAATTACTTACGTAAAAAAAATCTGCAGTGTTAAAGAAGCTGCACAAAACATAAACTAATTGAAACACTAAATAGCAAACACACTGAGTATGCTATTTAATCCTTTTACATAAGCCACCCAACAAAAACAAAGCTTCCAAAGAACCACTTAGAAAGTAATGTGTTTTGCTATTATATAAACACATTCTCCAAGTTTCCTGTGAAGTCCCCAAACTGTCTTTTTACCATTCAGAGTTTCTAAATAACAGGTGTCTATACTCACATAACAAGTCCAGACGGATCGCTTTCTAAAAATACTGGCAGAATCCTTGTGAGAATTTAACATGTTTCAAAGTCTTTAAGAACATTTACTCTGCACTCCATCACTGAATAAACTTTGAGCACCTTAAAATTTTCTCAAATTGCTATAACCAAATTTACAAAACAAATTTACTTTTTTGAAAAAAGCATTCTGTATTTGTGACCAATCGCTGCTTTGTTATAAGGCTATTTATAAGTAACTATGTTTCTAGGGAATATAGCTCTCAATTGTCACTGTTGTGTCTTTGTTAGATAAAAGTATGTTCATTAGTTGATACTGGTTTTCAAATGAAAATCCAGCTGCTCATTCTATTCTGATTAATGAAGCAATGTATCATATTAGGTCAGTGTTCAAAGACTGTACTAACAAGAATTGGAACTGGAAAAGTCTTTGATCATTTTAAACATCTCTTTGTAGTGCACCTACCCTTATGCAAGAATGTCTCGATTCATCTAGGTGTAAACATAAGCTAGAGTTTGCCACATCTTATTATAATTTTCCTCAATATCTATGGTAACATGCATTTAATGTAAAGAGTAGATGAAAAATTATTAGGCCTTAATCATCTGGAGACACAGGCAAAAAGAAATAAGATTAAAATTTATGAATTCATGAAAAGATAGTCACAGTGTGAATTCAACCATATTGATCACGTACTAGTATGTTAATGAACTGGGATGAGATCCTAATGAACACTTGAAATCTATATCAGTTTACTGACCATTGTCATCCCAATAAATTTAACTTAAAAAATGAAAAAAGAATAAGAATCAACAACATAGATTTTCAAATAATTTTGGCTTCTATAACTCATCTAACTTGTAGTCTCCATTCTACTGTCTAGCCAAGGAAAGAGGGATTAGTGGGAAAGAATTATTTCTGTCAAATAAAGGCATCCCAGTCTGCCCCAGTTGAATAACAGATAATAGTTACATAGCTCCTACTATGTACCAGGCACTATTATGCATATTTTACATATGTAATCATGTAATTCTCACAGTAACCTTATGAGGTAGGGACTATTATCATCCTCTTTTATAAATGAGGAAACTGAGGTACAGATCACTTAAGTGATTTCCCCCATTTTCACACATGCACATGAAGAACTGGCTCTTTTATATTACTCTTTGAAGTACATCTTGAGGTTTTCTGATTATGTTCTTGCAGTGCCAGCATCTGTGTGTGGAGAAAAGTCTGTCTGTTTCTCATGGTGATGAATGAGGGGAAATTTGTAGGTGCACATTCTTCTAGGTTTTTACTGGGTTCTGATGTGATATGATTGACTGGCTTGCTTTTCTCTCTGGGCATCACAATGTTATCAGCTGTTGAAGTGCATGAATGATGAATTGTGAGGTCTGCTGCTGTTTCGAGCATTGGCGATGTCTAGTTGATGTTGCAATTATGTGGCACTGGTGATGCTTCTGGGTACCCAACTCCTTACCCTCTCTACAGTGTCTCACTATCAGGGAGGCTACAGAAGCATGTCTTCTACTCCCCCTATGCCACTAGCAAGATATCCACCTTAAGGCCTCCTCACGGGACAACTTTGCCCTACCACGTAACAGTAAAGGGGATAAGTGAGGAGAGGAGATTGGAGTCTATGAGGTGTGACAATTAAGTTCACTAACTTGTTGCAGCGATGTTGCTAATCTTTGTGATATCAGACGGATTATTCATTAGGAATTTGTACCAACTGGACAAACAGTTAACCAAGTTTCTTATTTGGAAGTGCTGAAAAGGCTGCGTGAAAAAGATGACCTGATTTTTCACAGACAATTCATGGCTCTTGCATCACGACAATACACAGCACTGTCTGTGAGGGAGTTTTTAGCCAGTAAACAAATAACTGTATTGGAACACACTCCCTACTCATCTGATCTGACTCCCAATGACTTATTTTTTACCCCAAAATAAAGGAAAAATTGAAAGGAAGACATTTTGATGACATTCAGGACATCAAGGGTAATATGACGTCAGCTCTGATGACCATTCCAGAAAAAGAGTCCCAAAATTGCTTTGAGGGGTGGACTAGGCACTGGCATCAGTGCACAGCTTCCCATTGGGAGCACTTCAAAGGTGACCATAGTGATATTCAGCAATGAGGTATGTAGCACTTTTTCTAGGATGAGTTCGTGAACTTAATTGTCTGACCTCGTATGTCCCAGTTTTCTTCCACAGCCTGCTTTAGGTCAGTGGGACACCTAGGAATATACCTGCCATGCCAACCTTATCTCCATGGAAAAATCAGAGCGATCCTTTCACTCTCTTGTCCTTACCTTTCTGTGCTAATATCCAAGGTTCCACTTCAGCAACTATAGGTGCTATTGACTACTTCCCTTTCTTGCCTGGATGGCCTTCTTGAACATTATATCTTCTTTCTTCCCAAGTTTGTATTTAACTTTTTCCTTCCAAGTGGCAATACTGATGAAAAAATAATAGATAACTGAAAAAAGAAGCACCTTAGGAGTTACTTAAAAAAGATTATCCTCATCAATTTGTAACACTTTATTAATATTGGCTACCTCATCAAAGTGTGGGGCAGTGAGGTAGAAATGGATGGAGAAAGGAAAGAGGAGCATATTAACTTTTCTGTATACATTTCTATGTACTTTGACTTGTTACAACAAATATACTACTTTTTAAATGTATTAAAAGGTAAAAAAATATTTTAAAAAAGAAACAAAAGGTAGAAAATAATTCATCAGGGCAAACAAAAAGAAATAATACTTAAATGTCAGAATGTTCAGGAAAGCAGATACAGAAAAAATAGATTTGTGAAAATAAAAATAGTTTTCATATGCTCACAAATAAAAATATCTATAATAGGGTATATATTATAGGCTATAGCAGAACTAAGTAACAGTTCTAGTTTTGAGATCGATAAACTTCTGTTGGTGCTGTTGTCTGAGATATCTTCTTGCCATGAGAGGGCTATCAGGTGAGATTGGATGGAATTTATTAGTTTCATAAATGAATTTTCTACACTTCAGTTTCAAAATTCCAAGTGTCAATTGTGAATGTCACCTTCAGATGTTGGTTTAAAGTATGAAAACAAATGTCCAAGAGATACAGTACAAAAGGTACTGAGCCAGAGCAGGCATCGATGTAGAAGCAAAATCAGAAAGCCTGGCATTTTGGCAGCAATGTGAAGAAAGTGTTTCAAATAGGAGAGACTGATAAAATATAGCAAATGCTCTGGATATTCCAAAAGTTTTCTCAAGTCAAGAATGAGGTGCTGAGAACTTCATCTCTAAAAGTCAAGCAGAGTTTAGAAATTCATCATGTTTGTATTAATATTATCATTAAATTTTCTTTTCTATCAGGAGGATAATTTGATACATATACATACATGTACTTTTCATGCATGTTTAGTTTATAAGATTAAATACTCAAAAACATTAAATATCAGTTATCTTGGAATTTTATTATGAGTATCTACCTCTATGTAAAATCAGTGGTTCTTAACTGTTGAGACCCTTTCAAAAAATCTGATGAAAAGTATGAACCATCCTCTGAAAGAAATTACAGAACCACAGTTTCAAAAATTTATATTCTATTTTAGGTGGTTCATAGCCCTCTCAAGCTGTTTCCATGGACCACAGGTTAAGAAACCCTATAATGTCAATTTATTTTATTTTAAAGAAAAAAAAAATCAAGCAGAGTATCTTCAAGTAAAATCCCAAATGAAAAGAAATCTAACAGCAGCCTGGGCTGAAATCCCAAAGGGAAACAATCATAGACCTATATCTGCTTGTCCTAGAGGTTGATAAAATAAAATAGTTGGAGTCACACCAACTCAGATAGTTCACAGAAGTATTGGGTTGGTCCTGACAGCAAAGTAAATAAATTTTTTGGGATATGCCATCAACAATATGAGCTTTGAAGAGACTATGAGTTGAGCCTTGCAATTTTTATGACAAAATGCACACTATGTAATGTCCTTGATCCACAAAAAACACCAAAGATACATAAAAATGGATTCTAAAATAACAATGATTCTAAAATAGCAGTGATCCCTAGTCTTTAGATCAAATATGTTTTCATAATAACAAACTGTACCTTGACTTTATCCTATATATCTTACTATCTAGAGACAGCTAATATGTTTTTTTTAAAAAAAACATTAAGAGCACTCAGTAAAGAATAATTATAGTAGAGAAGAAAAGGAAAAGCAGTAAAGAAAATGAAGAAATAAAAATAGAAGGAGGAGTTAGTTTCTTTCAAACAAGTTTTACTTGAATATTAGTGGTTGTTCAGTTAGTCAGTCAAATATCCACTCAGTCATCCTGCTCAGTTGTATTTTTTTAAGCCTCACCAATGGGAGTGATAGGTTGTAATTGATATAGCCTTCCAGCAACTGTTAGATCATCTTCACTTACATGATCATCCAATGTGTATTATAAAAATAATAATTTAATTAAAAACCATTATAGAAAAGAATGACAATGATATACTGCACTGCAAAGCTAAATATATTTGGGTTCCTTGGGAGAGTAACATTTTTCATTTAAAAAACTCTCTTTCATCTCTCCTTCTATTCTGCCTCTAGAACCTAGAATGCTATTCTGAATCTAAAATGGAAATACTAGCTTAGTGGGACTGTTTGCCGTGTTTCTCCAAAAATAAGACCTAACTGGAAAACAAGCCCCACCATGATTTTTCAGGAGGACATCCCCTGAACATAAGCCCTAATGCATCTTTTGAAGCACAACTTAATATAAGATCCGGTCTTATTTTCGGAGAAACACAGTACATGTGGGAATTTTATTCCTTCTTGTGAAGAATTCTACTTCTGATTTCTTTAGGAAAACCCGAAGTCAAATCCTTCCTTCTACTCAAACAGTAACCTTAATCTGTCTTGCTCCCTGGATACTGCTGGTGGGAAGAAAGGATGGAGGTTCATTCCAGCAGGAATTGGAGTGGCAGATAGTACATATAACAGCAGTCTGTGGAAGTTCCTTTTAGTAAACCCAAAATGCTTACTTTGCATTACCAATAGAAAATTTCAGGGTCAAACTAGTGGTATTATGAGAATCCACCAGCCAAGAAGATAGAAAGGTAGCCAGAGGTTGGAGACAATTTCAATGAAAGACAGCTCTGCCTAACCTCAGCTTTGATGTGAGAAACGGAGTTTATCTCAAAGCCTGAAGCATATCAGCCATTTACTAAAATTATATATCTTTTATCAAAAATCAACGAATAAAAGGCATTCCCTATACCCCATTACTATCCTCCTCCTAATCTGGATGGACCTATCCTCAGAGGATTTGAAAGAAGCTATTTTCACCCCAATCAGTTTTCCGGGAGTTGTCAGGAAGCCACAGGGGGTGGCATTCTGAACTCTTCAGCCCAGGATACAGATGATGATATGCCAATACACTGCTATTTAAAAAATCAGTATGCTCAGAGTAAGCTCCCTTTAATCCAGCCATTTCAGATCTCAATCATGAACTTTTCATTTGAATGGACAGTTGTAGAGTCTGTAACTGTAGTGTTTGTCTTCTTAGTAGGAAGAGATGAAATCAGCCTAACAGAGCTTTTTGCATTTAGGAGTATCTTCTCCCTCTTCATTACTTAGGCACAAGGCCCATTGACATGGTTCTAATACGGAAGTGGAAGCTGGAATAGAATCTGCTGCTCATGTGGGAGTCGTAGAGCCCACCAGAGACCAGAATCCTCAGGCTCCAGAGACAAGCTCCCATTGCCACCTTCCCCATGCTCCAGGCTGCATCAGGTAAGCAGGTCTTCAGTCAGCATCTTCACACCGGCATTCTAGTTGGTGTGAATGCAGATCCTGTCAGAAGTGTCTTTCTCATACCCAAACTACCAGCAAAAAACATAGCCCTTGGTCTCTAACCTCTTTCCTATCAGGCAGTTTAGCAATGGTTGCAAGGCATCAAAGAGATTTCAAGCAGACCTGTTTACTCAGCAAACCAAACTCTGAGGGAGTTTGGATTCTTCCATATATGTACTGCTCAGCCTCTTCAGATGGCTCATGTCCATTTAAAATTTCTGACCAGACTGCCAGGTAATGGTAAACTTGCTGATGTAATTCACCCAATTGTTCTGAAAGGGAAATGATTAAGGGTAAATTCTACACACTGGTCAATACAGCATGAGGTGTAACATAGTGAGGAAACTGGACCCTAGATTTACTGGAGTCCCAGAATCCCTGAGCCTGAAGAAGTAACCCAATCTCTGTCCCTACTGCCACCATCACCACCCCAGAACTCTGGTTTCATGTTAAATATTTCAACACATTTAATTAAAAAAATATATCGAACATATACAAGGCATCAGGAATTGTTTTAACATGGGTTGGCAAAAAAGATTTAGCTCCTTAACACCACAGCATTTATGGTCGTGGGGAGACCTTCGGTTATATATGTCACTATAATACAACATAATGGGTGCTAAGATGAGGTAATAACAGGGTGCTCTAGACACACATGACAAAGACAACAAGCGAGGCCAGGAATCACACATAAGACTTTCTGAGGTGGGGGCATCTAAACCTGAATTTGAAGGGCAAATAGGAAAGTCAAAAATGATGAGGGGACTTTTAAATGTTAACACCTTTATCTAATATGTGTGATTGTCTATGTTAATTTTAGCATACTATTTGAGGTTTAGTTTTATGTTGATCAAAATAACTTTTATTGCTTTTTATTACTACAAAAATAGTACATGTTTACACTAGAAAAAACAGAAAATACATATAAGCAATAAAAATAAAACACAATCACCCATTAGCCCAAACCCTAGATAATCTGTTACCAAGTTGGTAAGATAACTAAATCTAAGTCCTTTTTTCTATGAATATATCTTAGCATGAATTAAAAAAAATATATATATATATATACATATATATAGACATATATATATATACATATATATATATATACATATATATATGTATATATATATATCATGTTGGTTGGTCATATTGTCCTGTAATCTGGTTTTTAATTTTCATTTAATAGATCATGAACATCTTTCTGCATCATTTAGTATTTTTGTATGAGCTTGTCTTTTGAAAAAATTCCAGTAGTAGTAGCAGCAAGATAAAATTGAATACAGAGAGGTGTTGAATTTTCTTTTGCCTCAGAGAATATTATAAAAGGGAATGCAGGGATAGATAAGAATATATTGGGAGATTCATTGTCTGTTTTGCTGTTGTCCCTTATTTCTTTTTTTCCTCTATTTTTAAATCTGGATAAGTAAGGATAGAATAAAGCTGCCAGTGCAAGGCAATGAATTTTGATATTCTTTCTTTTTAAATAGCCAAGTATGGGGGAATCATATCTAGGAATTAGAAAGCTATTTAAAAATAGATGTAGCAGATAGGTGAAGTCAGAATAATTTATAACAGCAACATAGGTTTCTTTTTGGTTGAAACCAAAAATGACAGAGAAAAGTTGGTCACTTTACTTCTTTATTATTATTTTTTTATTTACAATGGGGAAAGATGGAAATAGGTTTCCATTTCTTTTCTCTGAAAACAAACAAACACACACACAAAAAGCAAAAACAACAACCACAAAAATACCCAAGATAATAACACCTTTGCTATCTAACGCACAGCATTGTTGGGCATCTCAATTGAAATTATGTACATGAATGTGCTTTTGCAAACTGCAACATCCTATACAAATTTTAGAATATATATTTTTCCTCACAATCACCTGTCTTGCCTTCCTTCCTCCTTCCTGCTTCATGAAAACATGTATTTGAGGCTGTGCATGTTTAAGCAACATAAATGTAGGAGTAATTAGGTAGCTATCAAGGAATGAGGGAAATGTAGCTCTCTGTGTATTTTAAGGAATTACTACAGAATTTGCAAAAACTAAATTTTTTGTAATAAGAAGTCTTAAGCAGCAGATAGATGATTGAGACATGGATATAATGAAGATTAGAGGTGCAAATGGTATTAATGAAAATGGCATTGATAAATTATGATAAACATATTTCTGAAAAAGAAGAGAATCTAGCAAAAGTTACTAAGGAGGATTTTTGAGGTGAGTGAAGATGGCTCAGGGTTAGGGCATGGCAAGAGAGAAAGAGGTACCAGAGGTGTAAAGGAATTTGCTGCCATGTCTCTGTTCATCTCCATCTCTATAATAAAAGCCAGCATGTGTCTAGTACTTAATGTGTGCCTGAGAAACTACCGAGGCTTTATGTGGATTACCTCCTAAACACAAGCCTATGAGGCAGGTATTATTGCTATTTTCATTTTCTGAGGAATGAAACTTAAATAAAATACAAAACATTACAAAGGCATATAGCTAGTTAGTGATAGGATCAGAATTTAAACCCAGGCACCCCGTGTTGCTCTTCAGTTTAGTCCAGGACTCATTGCATTGGTTCTAATAGGGATTTTCTGTAACTAATCCTATTTCCCTAAATTTGCCAGATAATTTTCCGTAAATGCCCTTCATCATGTCACTTACCTACAGGATCCTCTTCATACTTGTATCTGGGTTAACCTTTGGCAGCTGTTAAATCCCCCCATTACAGGGGCCTACCCTACATCTCTCACCATGTTTCCTACTTCTCTGGCACATACCGTCTCCCACTCCAATAAGGTCTTTGAAGAAGAAACTATTCTTAATATCAAAGAAATTAGAGTTAATCCAATCATTTTAGTTATAAGATTTAATCCCTCAATTTTCTTCACCTCAAGCAGACCAAACAACCTGCGAACTGACAGAAGTTTTGAAAAGCCCACTCTTTTTTTTTTTTGGGTCATCTTCAATTAAACCTGCCAAATATTTACTAAGTATCTATTATATGCATAGGCCAGGCTGTTTGCTGGGAATCCAAAGATGAATCCATGGATCTCAGAAGTAAATAAATTTATAAGGTAGACGAGGGGACAAATATAGACTATAATGGTAAGGGGAAAAAAAAATCAACCACTTAAAAAAGTTGTTTTAATAATGAACATCATTTTTTAAGTTTAGGGCATTTTCTTCCTCCTTTTAGACGAAGGAGTGATAGAGACTTAGGGACCATTGCAGTTTTTGGATCGCTTTCATTATTAATTTACTTTGATTGATTTATTTGCCATCATTAAAACTGTAACATATTAGAGTCAGTTGTAATTAAGAAGGATGTATTCTTAATGAAACTATTTAGCAAAATCTGGTTTTAAAATCAACATGGCCTCTTAAATGAAGATTACCTGCCATTTCTCATTTTGCATAGAAGTGGATATCTCTTCACAGGAGATAACGCTTTTTAAAAAATGGTTAATATACATAACTTCATAGTTTTTGCTGTAAATGCCAATGCTATGGAATCTTTCTCATTCATGTGAAGACTTGAGGTGTTGCATTTAAATACATATGATTGCATCTTTTTCTTTCAATAAGCAAATTGAAACAGTAATAATCCCTTATATTATTATACTTGAATCATGTGTGAAAAGCAAATTGGTGCTTTCTCCAGGATAATAAGCTTATCTCTATTTGTCACTATCTCTGGTCTCTAAAAGTAACTGTATTACTGTTCATATGCAAATTTACAGTGCAAACTCTTTGAAACTTAGAGATGAAATTATCCTTAACATTCTCTGTCTACATTATTATCACTATATTTCTGAGTGATTAGTTGGAAAGATTTATGGTGATTTTAAAGGAAAATGGACATGCAAATTAACCTCATTTAATCTTTTTTAAAAATTTCATCAGCTCTTTCTCAATTTGTTTTGAAAATCAACATTCTACAAATGATATTCTCATGAGAAACATCACAATTGACTATCTCAATAATAACAATACATTTATTGCTACCATTTTTCATTTTATTAATAAAAAATGGAAACCAGGCAACTACTAATAAAATTGTTACTATTTTTAATTCTCCTGAAATGTCAGGATTAAAAACAGACTTTGCTGGGACAGGTACATATTGAGCATTACTAGAATTTGTTTTTAATATGACAGATTTTCGATTTTAATTAGAACACAAACATAAATGTTCTCAATGTGTAATTAAAATAAATCTGATGCTCTGTTATTTTTTTGTAAACTCAGCATCATTATTAGATTCTATCTTGGTGATGAGAAAGGAGATAATATTTTTTTTTCACTTTGTACATAATGATCACTTATGATAGGAGCATAGCTGTTAGATAAAATTACTCAGCAACATAATTGGGGTGAAATGGTCATGGTGGAAAGGAAATGCTGATTACAGGAGTAGAACAGGAGAGTCACAGTAGATATAAACATAAAATATGTGGATTTAGCATGGCTTGGACATGTGACTGTAATAATAGAAACATAAAATTTAAATATATATGTAAATTAGGAAAATCTTTAAGGATATTGGAGTAAGGTGTTTTCTAGAAAAGGCCAGAGACAAGGATAAAAAGTTGTGAGCTCAAATGGGAGAGAAAATGATCAAAAATTTAAATTTGAGGAGTGATGTCAGAAACATGACAGCGTGAGGGGTGCTCCGAGATGTCTCCCCCTAAAGTTAAAACAAACTGAACAGCTGTAATTCAACAAAGGAGTCCCTGTGCAACATCTGAGAGATCTGCACATTGAAATATCTGAAGGTGGGTGAATTGGAATGAACAGGGGAGGAGGAAAGGGGGAAGTGCAGAGATGGGGGCCTGCAGGATGCAGCCTGAACCTCACTGTGGTCCTGGAAGAGGGGAGGATTGAGACTAGAGGTGCACTTTCTGCAGCCCACATTCCTGCCTGAGGAATCAGCATATAATATGGCAGAACCCAGATATCCTGGGAAGAGACCTGGGGGGCTAAGACTGAATACAGAAGTGCGCTGACAACTGCAGTCTAACAGCCTTCACAGCTGAGCAGAATACAAAGCCACAGAGCCTTTCGGCCTCCTCCCAACCTCCCATCCATGGCTTGCCACCCCACACCCTCCCAGTGCTAGCAGCAGGCCCAGATGAAAAATGGTAGCAGAGTTGGATTACAGAGCACAATATTTACAGCCCTGAGAAGTGGAGAGAGTTCCTGAGTTGTGGACAAACAGTGCAGCTAAACCCCATGACAAGGGAAGAGATATAGGGGTGAGGCAGCTGTGGTCTAGCAATCACCATTACTTGGAAGAGTAGAAAGTGGCAAACACACCTGCCACTTCTCCCAGCCAACCCCACCCTCACCTTTCCTGGCTGATCCCAGTGGGGGCATCCAGAGCTGCTGAGGCACAGAGCTCTGCATCTGGTTGCAGGGGTAACACTGGGATTACAAAGGCTCAGAAACACATCGCCCACCACATCCTCCCACAGGGGTGATGTCCTGAGACTGAGGCAACCTGGGCAGACAGAAGAAGCCCACCTCCCCAGACAATCTCCCACCGCAGGAGAAGTCGGAACAGCACAAGAAAAAAACAAAAATGCTCCATCGCCACCTACTGGAAAGCAAAAGAAAAACCTCTTTCTATCAACCTGTTGCAGAGCCCACTCCTGTAGATGTCTAGGAAGATAAATAACAATTCATTAATTGCCATGAATAGGCAAGGTAACGAAGGAGCTCAGAAACAAAATTAAAAGTCTCCAGAAAATGAACTTAAAAACATAGAAATATGTGACTTAAATGACAGAGAATTCAAGATTGTGGTCCTGAAAAAACTCAACGAGATGTAAGAAAACTCAGGCAGTTTAATGAACGCAGAAATAAAATGAATGAAAAAATGAATATTTTAGGACAGATATTGAAATTTCTTAAAAAAGTAAACATCCTGGAGCTGAATAACTCAAGAGATAAAGAATGAAATAGCCACCTTAGG
Source organism: Rhinolophus sinicus (assembly GCF_057876585.1). Lineage (NCBI taxonomy): Eukaryota > Metazoa > Chordata > Mammalia > Chiroptera > Rhinolophidae > Rhinolophus > Rhinolophus sinicus. The sequence goes on along the minus strand of NC_142518.1, from coordinate 54,103,177 downwards.
AAATAGAGCTGACTAGATGGAGGAAAGAATTAATAATATCAAAGATAGAAGTCTGGAAATGACACAGAAGGAAGAGGAGAGAGACTTGAGAGTTAAAAGAAATGAACTCTACAAGAAATATCTGACTCCATTAGAAAGCTCAATATAAAAATAATGGGTATACCAGAAAGAGACGAGAGGGAGAAGGGCACAGAGAGTCTAAAACTGGATCCTCAAATCGAAAAAGCAAACAGAACACCTAATTACTACAATTCTATCAGTCCTTCTCCAAGGTACATTATATTAAAACTGTCAAAAATTAGTGACAAAGAATGAATTCTCAAGGCAGCCAGGGGAAAGAAGATGGTAACCTACAAAAGAAAGCCCATTAGAATATCATCAGACTTTTTAGCAGAAACTCTGCAAGCCAGGAAGGAGTGGAATAAAATATTCAAACTATTGAAAGAGAGAAATTACCAGCCAAGAACAATATATCCAGTCAAAGTTATCCTTTAAATATGAAGGAGGAATAAAGACCTTTCCATATATATGGAAGCTGAAGGAATGTTCCACTGAAAGGCCTGCATTACAGGAAATATTGAAGGAGGTGATTTGACCTGAAACAAAAAGACAAAAGGGTACAAAACCATGAGCAAGATTACTAACAGACAGAAGTAGGAAATGGCAACCCCTACACAGAATAGAGCACTATACACTTAAATGTAACATAAAGAGTAAAATAGATAAAAACATAAAAAAAGAAAAAGATTATATTCTTTTTTCTCTGGACTTATTAGGGGGATCACTTCATAGACTCTGTAGGTGCCTGAACACTGTGCTATACACCTGAAGCTGAAGTAGAATAATATTGAATATCAACTATAATATATATATATATATATATATATATATATATATATATATATTCAAAGGATGTAAAGTATAGCATAGAGAAATAGGGAATATGGTCAATGGTATTGTAACAGCTATATACGATGTCAGAGGGATAGATTGGGGGGTTATTACTTTGTGAGGGGTGTAAATGTCTAACTATTGCGTTGCTTTGTACACCTGAAACTAACAAGAAAAAAAGGAAAAAGTGAAGAAGAAGACAGTATACTACTGCAACTCAGATATGAAGTCACAGCATAAATAGGAATTATTAGTGACAACAAGAACATAAAAGGGGGGAGTAAAGGTCTGAATTTGCAAAGGAGAATAGAGATAAGATGCATGCTGAAGAAAAAGGATGACTGTATATATGAAATTTTCTTTTCCATAAACTTAAACCACTCAAAAAACCTCCAGAACTGAGACACATAACATAAAAAAAGAGAAAACAGAGGAAAAAATAAATCATACAATACTACCAAACTGAAATAACAAAAAGAAACAGAAAGGCAAAGAAATAATGGAATCACTGAGCTACCAGAAAACAAAAGATAAAATGTCTATAGGAAAGCCTCATATATCAATAATCACCCTAAATGTAAATGGACTGACCTCACCAGAAAAAGGCACAGAGTAACACACTGGATCATAAAACAAAACCCAACCATATGCTATCCTCCAAGAAACACATCTCAACTACAGTGACAAATATAGACTCAAAGTGAAAGGGTGGAAATTGGTACTGCAAGCAAATAGCATCCAGACAAAAGCAAGTGCAGTCATACTTATATCTGATGAAACAGACTTCAGTATAAAAAAGGTAACAAGAGACAAAGATAGACATTTCATAATGGTAAAGGTGACAATACAATAAGAAGATATAACTCTTATCAATATATATGCTCCCAATTCGGGAGCATGAAATTCTACAAAGCAACTACTAACAGAACTAAAGGGAGAAACTGACAAAAACACAATTATACTGGGGACCTAAATGCACCATTGAGAGCTATGGATAGATCATCCAATGAGAAAATCAATAAGGAAACATCAGCCTTAAATGACATATTAGACCAAATGGACATAATCAACATTTATAGAGCCCTTCATCCTAAAACATCAGACTATACGTTATTTTCTAGTGTACATGGAACAGTCTCAAGAATAGACCACATGTTGGGACACAAAACCAGCCTCAGCAATTAAAAAGATTGAAATCATATCAAGCACAATGCTTCAAAATTGGAGAGCGACTGCAAAAAGAAAGCAGGAGATTTCTTTTGTGGAGATTAAACAACATACTACAAAAGAAGAAATAAAAGGAGAGATCAAAAGATACATAGAAACAAGTGAGAATGAAATTACAGCATATCAAAACTACTGGGATGTTGCAAAAGTGGTAATAAGAGAGAAATTTATATCATTACAGTCCTATCTCATGAAACAAGAAAAATCCCAAATACACATCTCATTTACTGTTGATTCTCTCTGAAATGTGTTCTTCATTTCAGTTATTGTATTCTTCATTTCTGACTGGTTCTTTTTTTATGTTTTCTATCTCCATTTTTATGTTTCCTATCTCGTTCTTGAAGTTCTCACTGAGATCTTTAGTCATTCCTCTAATCAGTGTTTAGAAATCTGCATCTGGTAGATTGCTTTTTTTCATTTTGTTTAATTCTTCTTCTGGAGATTTTTTCTGTTTTTTCATTTGGGACATGTTTCTTTGTTTCCCCATTTTGGCTGCCCCCCTTTGTTTATTTCTGTTTATTAGGTAGAGCTGCTATGTCTCTTGGTCTTGGTAGAATGGACTTATGTAGTACGTATACTGTGGGGTCCAGTGGCAAAGTCTCCTTGGTCACCTGTGCCAGGTGCTGCAGGTGTGTTCCTTGTGTGGGTTGTATGTGCCTTCCTGTTGTTATTGAGTCTTGGTTGCTGTTGGCACGTCAATGGGAGTGATTGACCCTCAGGCTGATTGGTTGTGAGGACTGGCCATAAATACAGTGGAGGAGCTGTTGTGCAGCAGCTGACCTTATGGAGCAGGATTCATTTTAGCAGGGCTCTGTTGCCTGCCCAGTCGACTCTTTGTGTGTGTCATCATAGGAAGTGGGTTGTGGTGCTCTGGCTCCATCTGAAACTGACACTGGGTGTGCCAGCCCTGTGGCCTCCTGGGAGGGGCTCTACCACAGGCTAAGTTTAGCCACCACCTGTGCCCTATTTGGGGCCACCTGGCATGAGCCACAGAGCAAGCCACAGACGGCTGCCATCTGGTGGGCTTGGAGGTACCTTGAGAAGCCATGCTGCAAACTGAGGCAAGTTGCTGCTCTAGTGCCCAGGTTGAGGCTACTCAGCAAGAAGTATGGGACATGCTGAAGTCAGATGCTGCTTGTTTGGGTTTTGTGACTCTTTGAGAGATTTTAGGGAAGTACACAACATGAGCCAAGATAGCCTGTTCATATGGAAAAAACACTGGAATCAGCTTGGGTGTGCCCAAAAGTTGGGTGCAACGGGGTCTCAGGGAATCACCAGGCAGGGGGAAAGAATGGTGTTAGCTAGGTTGGTGGAGACTCAGATATGGCAGCTGCCTATGTATGCATCTTGAGAGTGGGGAGGGCTCAACAAAGAAACAATTGATTCGCCAGCACTTCTGTGTGGGAGAAATCTGCCCCTCCAGCCTTTGATCTGACAACTGAGTTCCTCTAATATGTCTTTGTGGTCTTTCGAGCCACTGCCCCAGCGCTGCAGCTCTGAATGAGTCAATATGTTAGCTAGTCAATCCATGTGTGGGACCTTTAAGAGGAATGCCTGGGACTCCAGCTGCTCTCATCTCAGCCACTATCTCTGCTGGTTTTCACAGCCAGACATTATAGGAACTTCTCTCCCCAGCACTGGAATCCTGGGCTGTGGTGCCTTTTTTTGGCCTGGGACTCCTTGCTCCTCTGGGGGGGGGGAACCTCTGCAGCTGAGATATCCCTTCTGATTTTTAATGGTCACACCTGTGTTTGGGACCAGCTCGTTCTGTATCTCTGCCCCTCTTACCAGTCTTGAAGTTGCTTCTTCTGTATGTCCTTAGGTTCATCCAGACATCAGGCGATTCTCAGTGAATCTTGTTCTGTAGTTTAGTTGTAATTTTGATGTGGTCATGAGAGGAGACAAGTACAGTGTTTATTTACTCCACCACCTTGACTAGAAAAAAATGAAAGAAACCTCATGTATATTATTTACATATGAAACAATTTTCTTATATGTTGAGTACACTTGAGAAACAGTACATATTTATTTCTGTGATTTCACCCTTTCCCTTCCACACAGCACCCAATCACTCATTAACCTCATGGCTTTCAAACCCAAGATTCACTGAAATAGTGCTTGATAAGTTCAAGTACACTGACAACCTCCAGATCACTTTATTCAGTAGATATAATTCAGTGTTCACCTTTCTAATCTCTCTGCAGCATTTAGTGCTGTTCACAACCCTTAGTCCTTTAAGTACTATTTTTTCTTGGAGTCATTAATACTCCCTTGGTTTCCTCCTACCTCTCTACCCACTCTTTATCTGGCTCCTTTGCAAGCTTTATCTGGCTATTGATTGTTAGAATTCTTCAATTCTTACCTAGAAGATTCTTCCATGGTCATGCTTCAATCACCACTTACCTAAAAATGACTCAACTTGTATTTCTTTAGTCTGGACAATTGATCTGAGCTATAAAACTTTAAATGCAATTGTTTACCGGATATCTTTTCTTGTGTCCAAACTTGTGTCCAAAACAGCACATCATCTCCTGAAACATGCTGTTCTTGTATCTCATTGTAATACATCAACTTCTATTCATGTACACAAGCCAGAAGCTGTGGAGTTGTCCTTGACACTGCACTCTCTCACACTCTGTATACCTAATGTATCTTCAAGTTTGATTTTTTATCCCTTAAACATTTGTTGACCTTAAAGTTATAGCATAAGGGTATAGTAGCCAGTGTATACAGGTGCTGCATAAATGTCAATCAATGAAATTTCTAATTTCAATTTTCCATGGTCACTTGTTTGAGATTCATTCAATATTAAATGAATGAAAGTACAGAATTTTATTAAACTTTTATTTATTTTTTTATTTATTCACAGGCAAATTCACACATGGCATAGGTAGAGAAGGCTCAAACATTTAACCATCATCCTTGGGAGCGACTAATCCTTTCTGCAGTGCTGTTTGATTCCTTGCACTTCTCATCTCACCACTTCCAACATCATCTCCCATCTGAACTAATGCAATATTCCCATAACTGGTCTCCTTGCCTCCACTGAGACCCTTCTCTAAATGGTTCTCCAGACTTCTATCATGATACTCATATCTAATTATATCATCTCTCACCCAAGGAGGTGACAAAAATTCTTTAGTAGTTTCCCATCACTTAATGTATAAATAAAACTCCTTATTGCATACTACAAAACCTTTTATGATATTATTCTTGTTTCCTTTCTCAGCTTTATCTGCCAATATACATCACTTGTTTTTTCCTACTACTGGTTTTCTTTAGGGCTCACTTTGTCCCAGTGGGGGGCATTTACACAAACTGTTTCCTCTGCTTTGAATGTTTTTCCTTTCCCTCTTCATCTATTTACCACCTTTTCATCTTTAAGATGTTCTCTCAAAGTTCACTTCTTTAGGGAACTTTAGTGGCCTCTTTTTAAGTCCAATACTTTTGTTATAGATTATCATTCTTAGTATTCACTACAGTTATAATTTTGTGTTCATTCACCTAGTTACATTTATTACAGTATACTGTAAAGTCTGTGATGACAGTTGTTTTTTTTTCCTTGTTCCCTTTTGAATCGCCAGACTGAAGCACAGGAAATTCTCAGTAACCATTTTTTAAAATAATGAAATGCTTGCATGAATAAATTGACCTGCTTGAAAACATTATTCTATTTTTAAATGAACAAATATCTTAATGAAAACACAAGGACTAATAATGTTCCAGTTCCACAATTTTATTTTATTTAATGCTTACATAAAACTCATGTGACAAGTACTAGATTTATTCTCATTTTACAGCTGAGGAAACTAAAGTTCAGACAAATTATCACACTACCCTTAGTCAAACAACTAGCAAGTAAAAGGAGCAGGATTAAAACTCAGATTCATCTGTCTCCACAATGCCAGAGTGCCTCCCTTATACTGTCTTGGGCAGGCAAGAAGTAGTGGCATACAGTTTTTTTTTGTTTGTTTGTTTTTTTGTTTTTTTTTTTTGTTTTTTTAATAAGCCTAAGTTTTCCTTAAGTTTTCCTGACCAATGAATATTAGATGTAAATCAATTTTCAAAACAATCAGCATTCTAATCTACAGGGAAAAAGTTCTCCTTATAATCGACAAACCTACTTTTTGTAGGTAAATAAAATGTATCTGTATGTCTCTAAGGAACCAAAAGCAAATAGTCCTTGTACTATCTAAACTAAAGCATTTAAAAACAAAACCCAGAAGTAGTTATCCTTAATATTCGAAAAATGTGCATTTTAGTCCAAAAATGCAGTCTTTTTCTTTCCTGGTGATAGTTTCACCGTAGAATATTTGAAGAAAATCAATATAACTATCTTCCCTTAGGAAGGGCACATTGAAAAAGAGTACATACCTACTACACAACTTACATCATTTTTTTGGAAAGAAAGAAAGTAAATCATGAAGATAAAGAAATTGTAAGAAACAACATGAATTTTTGATGTCTAGCAAATGGTTGCTAATGTCCAAGACAATTTTTTCATTTTATTGGTGAACCCTGGGCACTCATAAATGATTTTTTCCATAGGTTTCTGGCAAAGTGCCAAATAAGACATTGCTGAAGCAATTTTATATACCTCTCCTAATGAAAAAAACTTGGCAATTTTCCCAAGAGGCAGGAGTTGCCCCACTGAACATGAAGCATCCCCAAATTTCAAGGCAGTATAGACTAATGGTCACCTGTTAATAATTAGAATGATTTTGAAAAAGGAACAGAGTCTATGATGCTCGAAAATAGCATAGAAATTGTTCGGACGTATTTGCTCCCTTTTTCTGTTTAATCACCTCATTTAGAAAGAAAGCCATAGCATTTGAGAATGGCAGTCTCTCCTTGGTTAGATAGAGTGAATCTTTATACTAGGGAGTGTATAAGAGAATGGACTGTGAAGCTGTCTTTTCATGGCCCAGTTAGAATAGATGTCAGGTGTCATTGCTGTAAATTAATGACTAGTGTGTTCTTTACTGAAAGAGATCTCTTCTTCCTCTGGTCAGGCAGCTGGGGAAATACAAAACAAACAAACAAACAAACAAACAAACAAACAAACAAAGAGAACAAGGCCAAACTCACAGTAGTTCGTATAGTTCTTATAGGGTTGTCTTTCTAAAAGAAGGACAATTTGGCTCAGAGTCCTTTAGGCTTTAAGTACTTCTTTTAGTAATTGCAAAGGTAAATGATCTTTAATGAAGAAATTAGAAATATGAGCAAGGTAGCATTTTCCTCAATCCTAATTTGACTTTTTGGTTGCCCTGGAATTATTGGCTCAACACATTTAATGTAATAATAATTACAATAGGAATGCAGGGTAACACCTAGTTAAAGAGCAAAAATGATTTTTTATATGAGTTCAACATATTTTACAGCACAAATAATTTCACTTTTTAAAAAATTACAATGTAAAGTCTTTTCACTAATGAATACCTTATTTAGGTCTAGAATGCTGACTACAGATTTCAGTAACTGATTCTGACAGGCTCTGTACAATTTCCATTGCACACAAGACAGTATTTCCCAGGAAAAACACTGTACTTGCTTTTTCAACTGAGGCAGTTTATAGAAAAAGCAACTTTTCTACATGTATACTTATGTATGCCCCCCTACCCCCCGCCACGAGGACACAGCTTTCCACTTTTTTATGACTAGCTATCCAAGGACTGAGTCCTATAGGCCAGTGTTTCATAAAGTGCAGTCTGGCATCAGAACCACCTGAGGTGCTTTTAAAATGCGGACTTCTAGAGACAACCAAGATGGTGCAGTAGGTAAATACTGTGCTTACATTCTCTCACAACCACATCAAAATCGCAACTGATCTACAAAATAACCATTATTGAGAATCACCTAAAAACAAGCTGAGGTGAAGCCTATCAACTAAGGACTTGCAGAAGGAGCCACATCAAGACTGGTAGAGAGGCAGAGACCCGGAACAGGCTGGTCCCACACCCGTGTGTGACCATTAAACATTGGGAGGGCTATTTCGGCTGTGGAGGTCCCCCCTACTTCCCCAGAGGAGTGAGAGGTATCAGCCCCAGCCCAGGGTTCCAGTGCCAGGGAGAGAAGTCGCCATAATTTCTGGTTGTGAAAACCAGTGAAGATTGTGACTGAATGAGACTGAGTGTGGCTGCACTCACAGGCACTCCTTTTAAAGGGACCACATGTGGACTTACCCACCAATGGAATCACTGGCTCTGAGCTTCAGCCCTGGGGCAGCTGTTGGAGAGGCAGCAGGGACATACGGTGGGGAATTGAGTTGTCTGGCTTGAGACGGGGGCTACAGAGGCAACTTTCTCCTGGATGGGGGAGCTGGTGGAGACCATTGTTTCTTTGCTGAGCCCTCCCCCTTCCCCACGTATGTACACAGGTGGCTGCCATATCTGAGCCTCCACCATTCGTTCGCCCTGCCCTGGCAATTTGAGACCTGGCCTCGCCCAACTTTTGGGCGCACTCAGGCTGCTTTCAGTGGCTTTTTCATGTAAACTGCCTGCCTTGGCTAAAGCTGCAGACTTTCCTAGGGTCTCTCAAAGGTACGCGGAACCCAAACAAGAAGCATCTGGCTTGAGTGCGTCCTATACCTCTGGCTGAGCAGCCCTGAGCCGGCACTAGCGGCAGCTGGCCTTGGTTTGTAGTTTGGCCTCTTAAGGCGCTTCCAAGCACCGCATGGGTGGCAGCCATCAGTGGGTTTCTTTGTGGCTCCTGCCGGGTGGCCCCGGGTGAGGCACGGGCTGTGGCTGAACTTGACTTACGGCGAATCTCCTCCAAGGTGGTCCTGGGGCTGGCGCCTCCAGTGGCCAGCTTCAAAACGAGCTGGAGCATCACCTAGCTGCCTCCAAGTATGACTACCCAAGGGGAGGATTGGGCAGACACCAGAGTCCTTCTAAGGCAGATCCTGCTCTGTAAAATCAGCCCCTGCACAGCAGCTCTTCCTATAGTCAAGGCCAGTCCTCACAACCAGTGAGCCCAAGGGTCAGTCCCTCCCACTGATGTACAGTTACCAACCACGCTTCAACTACAAGAGGAGGGCACACACATTCCACACAAGAGACAAACTTGGAGTTCATGGCTCAGGTGACCAGAAAGACTGGATCACTGAACCCCACAGCATACCTGCTACATAAGGCCACTCTATTAAGACTGGAGGACATAGCAGTCCTATATAACACATAGAAACAAACACAGAGAGGCAGCTAAAATGTGGAGACAAAGAAATATGTCCCAAATAAAAGAACAGAACAAATATCCAAAAACGAATTAAGCAAAACGGAGATAAGCAATCTATCAGACGCAGAGTTCCAAACACTGGTTATAAGAATGCTCAGTGATCTCAGGGAGAACTTCAACAGAGAGACAGGAAGCATAAAAATGGAGATGGTAACCATGGGGGGGGTGGATAAGTCAGAAATAAAGGATATAATAATAGAAATGAAGACTATATTACAGGGAATCAACAGTAGATTAGATGAAGCAGAGGATCCAACAAGTGATGTAGAAGATAAGGTAGTAGAAAACACCCAACCAGAACAGCAAAAAGAAAAAATAATCCAAAAAGCTGAGGAGAGTTTAAGGGGCCTCTGGGACAATATTAAGTGTACCAACATTCGCATTGTAGGGGTACCAGAAGGAGGAGAAAGCAAGGAATTGAAAACCTATTTGAAGAAATAATGACAGAAAACTTCCCTAAACTGCTGAAGGAAATAGATATACAAGCCCAGGAAGTGCATAGAGTCCCAAACACGATGAACCCGAAGAGGCCAACACCCAGTCACATCATAATTAAAATACCAAAGGTTAAAGACAAAGCAAGAATCTTAAAAGCAGCAAGAGAAAAGAACTTAGTTACCTACAAGGGAGCCCCCATATGACTGTCAGCTGATTTCTCAACAGAAACTTTGCAGGCAAGAAGGGAGTGGCAGGAAATATTCCAAGTGATGAAAAGCAATGACATACAACCGAGGTTACTCTACTCAGCAAAGCTATCATTTAGAATCGAAGGACAGATAAAGAGCTTCCCAGACAAGAAAAAGCTGAAATGGTTCATCACCACCAAACCAGTATTACAAAGTATCTTAGAGGGATTTCTTTAAAATGAGAGGGGGGTTAAGGATGGGTGAAAAGGGAGGGGATTAAGAAGTACAAATTGGTTGTTACACAGTAATCATGGGATGTAGGGTATAGCATAAGGAATATAGTCAATAATATTGTAATTAATAGGTGTCATGCCAGATAGGTACTAGATGTATCAGGTTGATAGATGGGAATGATGTTGGGGGCAGGGTGAAAAACGTGAAAGTATTAATACAAATTGGTAGTTAATACAGTATGGGGAATATAATGAACAATGTTGTAAAGATCATGTAAGGTGCCAGATGGGCACTGGACTTGTCAGGGGGATCACATCATAGACTGTTTCCAATGTGCTATACACCTGAAGCTTAAGTGGAATAATATTGAATGTCAACTATAACTAAATATATAAGTATATATAGTCACGGGATGTGGAGTACAACATAGGGAAGACAGTCGAGTGCATTTTAACAGCTATATAAGATGTCAGGGGTAGTAGCTTGGGGGGTGAGGTATCACTTTAGGAGGGGGTTAAATGTCTAACTATTACATTGCTTTGTACACTTGAAACCAATAAAAATATTTTTAAAATTTAACCTTTATAAAAGTAAATACATACATAATTTCCTGATTTTATCGTGGTGCAGAACAAATACCCTGACTATATACTTATAGGCAGCACATGGTGCAAAGCTGTACTGGGTTTTCAGCTTGTTTTTTTTAGATTATTTTTTTCATTTATTTTTCAGTTGTAGTTGACATGCGATATTATATTAGTTTCAGGCATACAACACAGTGGTTAGACATTTATGTAACTTAAAAAGTGATCCCCCCTGTAAGTCTAGTGCCCACTTGGCACCACGCTTAGTTATTACAATATTAGTGATGGGGATGTAAAATACAGCACAGGGTATTTTCAGGTCTTTTTATATGGAATTAAAGCTACAGTTACACATTATCATCCTTTTAGTAAAAAGTTGGCAGATACTCAATTCCTGATCATAGTTATATTGAGCTTATCTTGATGTTCTGTTTTACATAATTCTTTAGTTGTGCCTTCTACAGTCACCTGTAACATGTACCTTGGCATTTGACAAGTCGTATCCTTCAACATTCCTCAGTAAGGTGAGATTAAGTTCTGTTTTCCAGACAGCTAAAATAGCCACCCAGTTGTTCTCATATCATTTCATGTTGATTTTCTTCATAACACTTATTGTTTTCTGGTGTATTTTAAAAATTTATTTGGTGTATTTGTCTATCTCTCTATATTAGGCTATTATCTCCAATGACAATCAGTAGATGTATGAAAACTTTTGTGTGTCTGTGTTGGAGTTATAAATTCTAAGTCAAATATAGAGACAGCTATGCATGTAGAAATTTAAATACATTTAGATATTGTCTTGCTATATATGTAATAACTAAAGGATAATATTTGTTTGCCAGTAGCAGTAAATGCAAATACATTTTAAAATGCTAATAAAATAAAATAAAATGCAGACTTCTGCGTCCAATACAGAGAAGTAATTCAGCTGCACAGACCACATTTTGAGAACCTAAAGGTCATTAGTGTTTCCCCCCTGCCCCTTGGAAAGATTTTCCCAGTATTTTGTAACCATCCCACTTGTCACTCTCATTAAGAAGAAACAAAAATGGTCTCTTAATGTAACAGTGACGGGGGAAACACTTAGCCTTTGATAAAATGGGTAAATCTGTGCTCCTGACTTGGTCAAGATATCTTTGATTTATATCCCATTTGAGTGGTTTTCACATAGATTTCACATAGATTTCAAATTAAAAATAAAAGCAAATAAATGGACAAATAGATAAAACCTTTGGACCTTGTCTACCCTGGTGAAACTGATATGAAGACCCATTGTTAAGCACAAAGGGAAAATAAAGAACATTGTAGGGCAGGGTGCAATGATCACAGTGAAACAGGTAAAGAAGGTATGAAGGAAGAGGGTGAGCTTTTGATCTGAGTGCACAAGTTAGGTTCCAGAAAATCTACAGAACATTTCCAGGGACAGAATTTGAAAAGAGAATGCAGCAGAGCTCCCTGGCTTAGATGATCTTAGCAGCTGCATTTCAGAAAATAAAAATCAGGCCCACCTAATTAATCTGATCCTATGCTGCCATGTATGAGAACTTTGGGTTTAGACATTCATGACCTGGTGTCTAAATACTTCTATGGAGCTCATGAATGACTTTTAAGTGAGTTAGAAAATGTCCTGACACAATGCAAAGATTTGTGTGCATCTGTGTTTCTTTTCTGTCTAAGGGAGGGAGAAGGTTGTCTATAATTTCAATCAGTCTCTCAGAGATGTCTGTGACCCCACAACAGGTGAAACCACAGGAGTCTTCTTCGGCTGCCTTAAGGCCCCTTAATTGTATCCACTTATTGAAGTGAGGCTAGAATTTAAGTAAGGTGAACATCTGAAAAGCTGGGAAGGAAGGGAAGACTGTTTCTACCCATGGATAAATGAGCTGGTATTACTTTGGTCCTGGCACAAGATTTCATTTTATCCATCCCACATACGTAGCAGAAACACTAACCTACAGATCATGCAGAGCTTGTGCTTGGCAAAGCATTGTCAATATAAAGCAAAATAAAAGTTATAAGCAGGGCAAGCAGGTTCTAATTCTAATTTTGAGGCTCATCCCTTCTCCATTCCAACTGCCTTCTGTTTCTTTGACACATCAAGATTGTTCTCACCTTCCAAACTCTTGTTTTTTGCTCTAGTTCGAACATTTTGCCCCTAGATCCTAAAAGCTTGGTTCTAAATCAGCAGAATTCTTTTCACTCCTTTTTATTAAAGTAGGCAGTCCATGTTTCTAAAATCATCATGTACATGCATCATCCTCCTGTATCCAAGTAACTATAACCAACATGACTTTATCTAGAGCCTGTATCAGGAAGGCTAATGGTCTACGAGACATGATTTTGAATGTGGAGAAATAAGGGATAAGCCAGTGAAAAATGGACTCAATGTGAGAAAGCAGCAAGTATTGTACCAGCTGAAGCTGGTAGAAAATATGGCTTATAATCTAGATGGTTATAAAATATTCTACACAATGCTCATCTACTTATTGGAGGAGCAGACCAATTGCAGGTAATGGTAGATAGCTATAACTAGTCCTCTCTTGAAACAGGAATCCCAGAAAAACTATCTGTCTGTCACATGTAGGACTCTTTGGCTCAAGTTAACTTAAAATCCAACTTGATCTACACCAAACTCTTGGAGGTAATCATATCAATTAACACTGTGCAAGGTGAGGGTCAATAATTAAGTGGTATAAAATCCATAGTTTGTATGAAAACATGCATGTAGTTATTCACTAGTCATTTATTGTCATCTGGTGTAAATTGCCCATGAAGTATTATTTCAATTCAAATCAGTTCAATAAGTATGAAAATTCCATTTAGACATGGTCACTGCTTATTATGAGGTACCATAAAAACTTTTATTCATTATCTTTACTATCAATTGTTTTAATGCTTGTCTGCTCTCTATGCTTGAGTTTCATTTTGGAAGAATGTTTAAAATAAATCATTTTAAATGTGGGAGTCAAGAACATGATACCAAACTCGACTGATGGGGCTGTGCTGGCAGTGACTAGTAAAGAGGATCCGCCAAATTGGATCAATTCTTAGAGAGAAAGAGGAGATTTAAATAGATTAAGAGATTAACAGGGTAAAGATATTTGGGGACCAGATTTTCTATTTTGACTCAGATTTCCAAATGTGAGCCCTTAGTATGCTATTTCTTCTATGTTCTTTTTTAAAACATACATTTTTGTTTTGTTTTGTTTTTAATTTTCAATTTCCTCTACCTACTTAAAGCCAGATTTTCAAAGACATTTCTTTGGGAAATCAAATCCAGGAAAGCTACATTGATCTAACTAAAATAACAAATTAGGAATGCTAAACACATTGGACCTTGCCCTGAGGAACTGAAGTGACCCTCTTCACAGAGTGTCCTAGTTAGCTTCCTGGCTGGGAATTGCTGATATTTCCCATTTAAAAAAATCTTTGATTATTTCTGGTGGTTAGCAAGAACACCCAGTATTAACCTTAGACTACAAGGATTCTCCTTTTCTACCTACCACCCCACACACATGCACATACATGGCTTACTTGAACTTTCCAGGTGACATATTCAAATCATATACAGTCATACATCCCTGATGGGGATACTGTCTGAGAAATGTGTTATTAGGCACTACTGTCATTGTGTGAACATCATAGAGTGCACTTGAATAAACCTGGAGGGGACAGCCTACTACACACCTAGGCTATATGGTACAGCCTATTGCTCCTAAGCTACAAACCTGTACATTTTGTTACTGTACTGAATGCTGTAGGCAATTGTAACACAATGGTAAGTATTTGTGTATCTAAGTATATCTAAACATAGAAAAACTACAGTAAAAATGCAGTATAAAAGATAAAAAATCATACACCTGAAAAGGCCACTTACCATAAATGGAGCTTGCTGGACTGGGAGTTGGTCTGGGTGAGTCAGTGAGTGAGTGGTGAGTGAATGTGAAGGCCCAGAACATTACTATACAGTGCTGTAGACTTTATAAACACTGTCCCACAAGCTCTCTCTTTGCTTTCTTCTGGCAGAGTCAAAAATAGAACATTGAAGCTGTCAGTATTGCTCTGTGAACAGGATGTGGACTGGATCAATTAAAAATATTGCGAAGAAACTGGCTGGTTAAGACATAGACCACCATAATAGTGACTGTCAGGAGGGAGTGAAAGGTGTTAGAGGATCAGTAGGAATAAGAAATCAAGATGGGGAGGTAAAGGAACATAGGTGATTTCCATGGTAACATGGTTTTGGCTATTGCATGGTGGAGCAGTGGTCAGATCAGGAAGCTTTGTGGTATTTATAAAAAGAGGTTGTTTAACAAGGAGAGGGTGTAGAACTGAGGACTCAACATTTTGACTTTGGAAATTTGTTTTTGGCTCCATTGATCCTATCTGGCACAAAGGGCTCTTTCTGACATTGTATTGATAGAAGAAATAAAACTTATCTATGCTTTCCATCATTACAACCTGAAAATAATTCCAAAGTGCAGAGACAGCTGGTTCCATACTACAATGAAAAACTTTTATTAAAGTGGCACTTAGTAGTTGTTAAGGTAGCTCCCATGGACCTGTGTCCTTGTACAGGGTTGTAGGGCCTCAACAAAAAATAATAGCAATGTACTTTGAATACCTTCAGGTTAGATCTGGGAGAGCTGTAGCACACTCTGCATATTTAGTGCTGGAGAGGCAGGCTTCTCTGTGCTGAAACAGGGCTGACTGATTGGGATAGAATCTGTGCACTTGAAACTGGGGTGCTGTGAGTGGGAAGGAATCTATTGCCAGGCCTCCACAGTCATCAGAGAAAAAAATAATCCTCCTGAACCACATATCCTTCCATTCCTTACAGGAAATTCAGTTCCATTATAATCTTTTGAGACCACCATCGTATATGTGGTTGGTCGTTGACAAAAATATTATGTGGCACATGACTGTAATCTGAAATTGAGTAACGTCTGGGAAGGGGGCAGATTAAAATTTAATTTGAAATTCTGGTTTTTAAATCATATGGAAAGATTAATTTTGGTATGACAAACCTTCTGATTATACTACCTCACTCTAAATGTTACTTTATAATTATTGATACAATTTTATCATATTCATTAAAATATTTATAACACTTTTCTCAAATCACATAGCTATTTTTGTTTTATGGAACGGAAAGGCTCTTGAAAGTATCCTTTCATCTACAAAAGAGGTTCCATTCAGCTTCATGTGATTAAATTCTTCATCTTACTCCCAGCTGCCGTCAGTCTTCCTTGTTTTTCCGGCACATTAAGCTCATTTTTACCTCCAGAACTCTCTCTAGCTGGAACAATTTGTCCCTAGATCTGAAAACTTGGTTCTAAACCAACAGGGAAATGCCTTCTAACTTCTATTAAAGCTGGAAATTTCTATTCCTGAGCAACTCTGATAAGACCAACTGCTAGTGACCAGATGATCCTGTGTCCACTGGTTTTTCTACTTGTCCTCGCAAGTTTATTGGGAAGTAAGATGGCGGCAGCTGTTGGATTGTTTTTCTCCTGGGAGCTGCCATTTTTTGAAGGTACCTCTAGTCAGTATACTGGAGAAGTAGGCTGCAGAGTTGAGCTGTTCTAAAGAGCTATTAAGAAGCTGATTGTGCACAGGGTGGGGAAGTCAGGAAATTCCCTGCAATCTAAATGACAATCTATGATAACTTCACCTCCTCAAATACCTTTATTATCCACTTGTATCTGAAATGCTTAACCAAAAAGGCTTCCTAAAGGAGCTACCTAGAGCTTGAGGTGGAAATAGGAATAGGAGCTCAATGTAAAAACAGTGGTCTCACACAGGGAAGATCTGATCTTCCTCATTTATTTTCTTCTCCATCACAGATAGAAGGACTGTCCCAATGTAAGCCACCAAATGTTTTAGACCACACTCCAACACACAAGGCTCTTTCCTTTCTCTCATTTTTTTGCCAACTGTTCTCCATCCCTGAAGCAAGACTCCTAGTATATCCCTGGTGGTAACTAAAATGTATGCACTAGTGTGCTGGGCCTGTAGCTGTTTTGTTCACCACCATATCCCCAGTGCCTAGATCAGTGTCCCAATAAACACTAGATAAATAGTTCTTGAATGAATGAATGAATGAACGAATGAACACACTTTTCTATTGCAGCTTTTAACATTTCCACAGAAACTTTCCTTTATACAGCTCACTTGAAATTAATGATTTATTCTATTTACAATGACTAAGATACAAGAATGTATTTTGTGACTGTTTCCTGAAAAAAGAAAGATGACAGAAGAGTAATCAACAGAATTGTTGGCAGGCTCAGCCTGTACTTAAAAAAAAAATTAAGTAATGACTTTAAAGATTGGAATGAATGCCTATAAGCTAGAATTCGATAACCAAACTTGTCAGGGACACGGTGAAGGTCAATGTGTCTGTGGATGAGACCTACAGTATCACAAATAACGCACTGGATGATTCAGCAGCAGTCTGCCATTCATCATTGTTAGAACACTGGAGAGACATAACTGTGATTAATTTATTTCTACTATTTTATCTATTTCAAGTCATATATCATATTTTTTTGATCAGACAACTCACTTTTGAGGTAGATTTATAGCAAAAAAAGAAAAAAACAAAAATACAACCACACAACAAAAACTTCTCTGCCATAGTCCTTATTTGATTTTTTAAAAAATAACAATATTAAGTACTATATTTTCTGATGCTCAACATTTACATGATCTTAGATAGATGTCATTAATGTTTTAATAATTCTGATTATTTAAATGTTAATATTAGAAATACAATTAAGGCACACATTAGGTATGCTTTTTAATGACTGATATCTGAGCTTTCATTTAATAAGAACTGATAAATCACATTTATTTAATTATCGCATAATAATTATGTTTTGGGAATCAAATATTCCAGCTATCATGTGGTGGGACAAATATAATCAAACTGTTAATGAAGGTTTGATTCTGTAATGAATTTTGCTTTCTCAGCATCCTAGTATCATAGCAGTCTTATAGTATCACAGGACTCATCTGCTAAAGGAGAAGTTTGGATTAGATCATCTCTAAATTCTCATCTAACAGATATTCTATGACTTAAGGTTTACTTCAAAACATCTTTTGCTTTCTTTTAACTCTACTTCTCATTAGTTCCATTGTGAAAGTTACAATTTAACTTACATCATTTTACCCATTCAAAGTTTATATAATTTTTGATTAGAAAACATGCTGACTTTTATCAGGAAAAGAGCATAAAAATCAGTTTCAAAAATTACATACCAGTTGGAGGAAAAAAAGATGCACTAGTTAAACGCATTAAATACCACCCTCCAACAAAATGAAACAAAAAAAGACAAAATAAAACAAACAAGCAAATTAAAAAGGAGAAAGATTTTCTGTCTGGAAATTCTAATACTGAATATCATACATTTATAAATAGCAATGTACTAGGTAAGTATCATTTTATAAAATGCTCAGCTACTACCTCTTGAAATCAAAAGACTCTTTTGGGTAATGATAAAGGGGATTTTGGTCCCTTTTCCTGCAAGACTCAATTATATAGCCAAATTTATAGTATTTAATGCTAAGCAATTACTTAACTATCCCTGAAACAACACTTTCAGCCCTTCTGTTGGCACTTTCTACATAGAAAGTCAATGGATACTCATGGATGAAGCCAGGTACATTATTTTTTCAAATGCTATATTCAAATTCATAAAAAGAAGAAAAAAAGAGTCTCTTGATGTTGGGCAACATGCAGGTAGATAGAAAGTGGGAGGGAGAGGGAGAGAGAGAGAGAGATTTGTACCTGTATTTTTCTATTTTCTTTGTGATGTAATAGGAGAGATCATTTGGCAAATGTTGAGAAGGAAAATGGAGGATTGAAGGGATTTGGGAAGGGTGGTAAAGGATTAAAGTGACTTCATAGGGGATTAGGTAAAGAGTTGACTGGGAACTTGGTGGTTCAGTCTTAGGCACACTTGCAATACATAGAATCCTTGCCCTGAAAAAAAGCCTGGATTTTAAAAGAGGAAGTTAAGGCAGAAAAAAAAAAAAGTGAAACAGTTAAATAAATAACAGGCAGTATGGCATTGAGCTTTACAAATTCTGGTCCGTGACTTCATCTCTCTGGTAGTTCAAATAAATGTTTTAATTCTGGTTTGAAAAATCTACTTTGATTTATGGATTAGTTTAAATCAACGTTATGCCCTTTCATTCACCCACAGACTCAATCATACATCTGTTTATTCTTCTAGACTCCATGTTGAATAGCTTCTGGTAACAGAATCTCTTCCTTGGCAGTTTGTGTCATAATTTCAAAGTAAACAACAAAAAAGGGAAGCTGTCCTTAATAGCACAGTAAAGTTTGTTGTACTTTCTGCTGTGAGACTAAGACTCTGATTTTCATCTTGTTTTATACCCTGTGGAGCTGAACCGTGCCTACGATTCCCATTAACTTCAAAAATAGCCCATACTCAGATCAGCTTCTCAGGAGTGTAGAACTAGAAAACAAGATAATTAAAAAAAGAAAAAAAGGAAAAATAAATCATTTTACTCCAATTCTCCAAGAGAGATTCCTTTTGTTTTATGGATTATCTGTTCTTGTTGTTGGTCTCAGAGATTACTGGGTCATTATTTACTGCTGCACTTGTACATTTTGATCTATGTGACAGAAATAGCATAAAGTAGATAGGGGACAGTATAGGAACACTTTAGCATAGGTGTCACTACAGATGCCAGGGAAAACTATCGAAACTTAATGGTCCCTGTCAGCAAATAGGTTTATGACAGTGGCGATGGATCAACTGTAATCAGTTTCTTCTGGAAGGCTAAGCACATTTAAACAACAAATTTCTCATCTGCTTGCACACCAAAAAATGTTGAGCTCTGCTCATAGATAGCTTCACACTGCAATGGAAACTACATGTTAAAATAATCCAGGGAAAACAAAGGACTCCTATATCATTGAAAATGTTGTGGTTTCAAAGCCAGCCTATATTAATACCAAGCACAGAATCAGATAACATGGGTGCTATCTTTCACCCTACTTTTTCAATCACCTCCCCTAAATCTTCTTCCATTAAACACAGGTGAATTTTGCTTATCCTGTAAAGAATCAACTGTAGGAGGAAAAGGCTATTCTTGTAGTTCAAGTGATAGATTATGATGGCTACAACTAGGGTGTAAAGGGAAATGAAGATAATTGGATGGATAAGGGATGAATTGGGGAATTAGAACTGACATGATTTGATGATAAATAGTATGCAAGTTAATTAAGAAAAGATGTCAAGGGTGGCTCCTATAGTCTCATGATGTTACTTAAGAATTGAATGAAGTAATGTATGTAAAATGCCTGGTAGAAAGAAATTACTTAATAAAATTAGCTATTATTGTTAAAATGTCAAAGTGGATCTTTCCTCAGCGTTACTGTGGCATTGGTTATGAAGATAATAGATGTTTTTAACCTTTATCATGAGGATGTTGCTATCTTATTGGCAGTTTCTCTTGAAATGTATAACAATATTCAGAGCATAAGACTATAAGTTGTACTTATCATTAACTCTTCCTTGGAATCATGCATTTAGAATCAAACTACCCAAGACGAGTAGACTCCAAAAACAGAGTACTTGGAATAAATTCATGCCATATAAAGGTGACCTAGTATTACCAATTTACAGAAGTTTTCAAACTGGTTTTGCTAAAATCTCTCAGAAGATAATTAAAGAAATTTATAAATAAAACTGGTTAACCAAAGAAGCTAAAAGTACAGTCTACAGAGTAGTAGGATTAAAACTGTCTTTACATTGTTTTATTATCCTTTCTTAATGATAAGTAGCTATATTCCCATTTTGCAGTAGTAGACTCTTTTTTACTGCCATATAACACTATAAAAAATGTAACTTTTTTGAATAGTTAATTGACAAGATAAGGTCAATTTGCAGTATGTAGAGAATTCACAAAAATACATACAGACAAAAGAAACTGTACCACCCACTTCTGATAGTCTTCAAGAACAATCCTTCAAAGCTGACTTAACCTACTCCAGTCTTTACAAATCAGTATGAGCTTGAAAGTAAACACAGTAAATGCTTTCGGAGGCCCAAGTCAAACAAACTTTGGGGACAGAATTTATTACTCATTGACAAAGCAAAATTTGTGATGGAAGTGTTTTGATTACCTTTCTCAGTCACTGTTTTAACATTTTATTAAATTTATTAGGGTAAATTAGTTAATCAAATTATATGTTTCAAGTGTACAATTGAATAAATCATCTCTATATTGCACTGTGTGTTCACCACCCAAAGTCAAGTCTCCTATCACCATATGTTTGACCCCCTTTAACCCCTCTGGTAACCACCATACTGCTGTCTGTGTGTCTGGATTTTTGCTTGTTTGTCTTATTTAGTCGTTTGTTGCTTTCAGTTTTTTTTTATCTCACATGTGAGTGAAATCATATGATTCTTGACTTTTTCCATGTGACTTATTTTATTTAGCATGATATTCTCAAGCTCCATCCATGTAGATGCAAATGGCAGTATTTCATCACAAAGATATATGTACATCCATGTCCACTGCGGCATTATTCATGGCCAAGACATGGAAACAACTGAAATGTCCTTCTACAGAAAATTGAATAAAGATGTGGTACATATATAAAATGGAATACTACTGAGCCATAAGAAAAGATGAAATCAGTCACTTTTTTTTTGGTTTAAAAACATAAGCACACACTGAAATAATAGTAACCATAATAATTATAATATCATTAACAGTGACAATAGTTAACTTTCACTTATGGACATCTACATACTAGATATCGTTCTAAGACATTTTTATGTGCAATAGCATTTAATTCTTTCAGTAACACAACTACTTTCTATTAGCATCTCTATTTTACAAATAAGAAAATGGAAGCATAGGGGAGTTTAATAAATTGACCTAAGTCACACAATATGTAACTAGTAGGACTTGGAAAAATACAATATGTCTCTAGGGGCCATGCTTTCTTTTTAACTTTTAAGATTTTTATTAAAATATAGCTAACATATTATATTAGTTTCAGGTGTAAACAATGGTTATTCAACATTTATATACCTAAGGAAGTGATCACCACGATGAGTCCAGCAAGCACCTGACACTGTACTACACTATCACAATATTATTGACTATATTCCCTATGCTGTACATTACATCCCCATGACTTACT
Source organism: Rhinolophus sinicus (assembly GCF_057876585.1). NCBI lineage: Eukaryota > Metazoa > Chordata > Mammalia > Chiroptera > Rhinolophidae > Rhinolophus > Rhinolophus sinicus. The sequence goes on along the minus strand of NC_142518.1, from coordinate 54,081,191 downwards.
TGCAAATTTGAAACTCTTATTGCCTTTCACCTTTTCCCCACCTTTTTAAATATTTCATTTACAGGTGATACTCAATATTATTTTATATTAATTTCAAGTATACAGCATAGTGGTTAAACATTTATATAATTTGCAAAGTGATCACCCTGACTAGTCTAGTACCCACCTGGCACTATACATATTTGCTACCATATTATTGACTACCATGTTTCCCCCAAAATAAGACAGAGTCTTATATTTATTTTTGCTCCAAAACACGCATTAGGGCTTATGTTCAGGGGATGTCATCCTGAAAAATCATGCTAGGGCTTATTTTCCGGTTAGGTCTTATATTTGGGGAAACACGGTATATTCCCTATGCTTTACTTTACATCCTCATGACAATTTTTAAACTACAAATTTGTACTTTTTAATATCTTCACCTTTTTCACCCCTCCCATCTATTACCCCAATAAGTCTAGCACCCATCTGACACCATACATAGTTACTACAATATTATTGACTATATTCCTTATGGTATACCCTACATCCCCATGACTACTTTGTAGCAACCAATTTGTACTTCTTAATCCCTTCCCATTTTTCACCCACTCCAACCCCCCTCCCATATGGCAACCATCAAAATATTCTCTGTATCTATGAGTTTGTTTCTGTTTTGTTTGTTTATTTTTTCCTTTAGATTTTACATGTAAGTGAAATCACATTACATCTGTCTTTCTCTGTCTGGCATACTCCATTCAGCACAATATATTCCAGGTCCATCCATGCCATCACAGATGGCAAAAACCCATTCCCTTCCCTAGCCAAGCAATATTCCATTGTATATATGTACCACCTACACTTTAGCTACTCATCTATTGATGGGCAACCAGGCTGCCTTCACATCTTGACCACTGTAAACAATGCTGGAATAAACACATGGTTGCACATATGCCCTGGAAGTAGCATTTTGCATTTCTTAGGATAAGTACTCTGAAGTGGGATTACTGGGTCCTTCTTTGTCTTTTGTTATAGCCTTTTTTTAAAAGTCTATTTTGTTTGGTATAAGTATTGCTACCTCAGCTTTTTTGTTTCCATTTTCATGACATATCTTTTTTCTATCCTTTGCTTTCAGTCTGCATGTATCTTTTGATCTGCAGTGAGTCACCTGTAGGCAACGTATGTAAGAGTCTTCTTTGCTTATCCATTCAGACATCCTGTCTTTTGATTAGAGCATTTAATCCTTTTATATTTAAAGTAATTGTTGATAGGTATGTAGTTATTGCTATTTTATTATTCATATTTTTTTATCTTTATTATTATTTTTTTTATCTTAAAGAAGTCCCTCTGAGATTCTTTATAAATCTGGTTTGGTGTTGATGAACTACTTTAGCTTTTTCTTGTCTAGGAAGCTCTTTATCTGTCCTTCAATTTTAAATGATAGCTTTGATAGGTAGAGTAATCTTGGTGTAGGTCCTTGATTTTCATCACTTTGAATATGTTGTGCCAATCCCTTCTGGACTGCAAAGTTTCTGTTGAGATATCAGCTGACAGTCTTATGGTAGCTCCTATGTAGGGAACTAACTGATTTTCTCTTATTGCTTTTAAGATTCTCTCTTTGTCTTTAACCTTTGGCCTTTTAATTATGATGTGTCTTGGTGTGGGCCTGTTAGGGTTCATCTTCGTTGGGACTGTCTGTGCTTCCTGAGCTTCTATGTCTATTTCCTTTGCCAGGTTAGAGAAGTTTTCCATCATTATTTCTTCAAATAGGTTTTCAATTCCTTGCTTTCTCTCTTCTCCTTCTGGTATCCCTATGATGCAAATGTTGGTATGCTTGATGTTGTCCCAGAGGCCCCTCAAACTATCCTCATTTTTTGGATTCCTTTTGCTGTTCTGTTGGGGTGTTTTCTGTTGCCTTATCTTCTAAATTGCTGATTTGATCCTCGCTAATCTAATCTGTTGATTCCCTGTAATGTGTTCTTTACTTCTGTTATTGTATTCTTTATTTCTGACTGGTTCTTAATTATGTTTTCTATCTCCATTTTTATGTCTCCTATCTCTTTATTGAAGTTATCCCTGATATCATTGAGCATCCTTATAACCAGTGTTTGCAACTTTGTGTCTGGTAGATTACTTGTCTCCATTTTGTTTAGTTCTTTTTCTGGAGCTTTGTTGTGTTCTTTTATTTGAGACATATTTCTTTATCTCTCCATTTTGGCTGTCCCCGTCTGTTTGTTTCTGTATATTAGATAGGGCTGCTATGCTTCCCAATTTCAGTAGAGTGGCTTTATGTAGTAGGTGTGCTGTGCAGCTCAGTGGTACAGTTTCCCTGGGCAGCTGAGCTGGGTACTACAAGTGAGTTCTTGTGTGGGTTATGTGTCCTCTCCTGCTGTAGTTGAGCCTTTGTTGCTGTTTGCATGTCAATGGAAGGGATTCATCCTCTGGCTGATTGGTTGTGAGGACTGACAGTGGAGGAGCTGTTGTGCAGGGGCTAACCTTATGGAGAAGCATTCACTTTAACAGGGCTCTGGTGCCTGTGACCTACCCAGGGCCACCTGCCATAGCCACAAGCAATCCCCCGAGGGCCTCCATCTGTGATGGACTTGAAGGTGCCTCAAGAAACTAAGCAGCAGACTGAGGCCGGGTGTTGCTTGTGCCAGGCTTAGGGCTTCTCAGTCAGGCTTACAGGACACACTGAAACCAGGTGTTGCTAGTTTGGGTTTTGTGAACCTTTGAGAGATTATAGGAAAGTCCTCAGCATGAGCCAGGACAAACTATTTATATGAAAAAGCAACTGGAAGGGGCTTGGGTGGGGTGGGGTCTCAGGAGATCACCAGAGCAGGGGATTGGGGGAAGAACAGTGTTAGCCAGATTGATGGAGACTCAGATATGGCAGCCACCTGTGTCTGCACAGTGGGAGTTGGGAGGTCTCAACAAAGAAACAGTGGCTTCCACCAGCATCTCTGACCGGGAGAAAGCTGCCTCTTTAGCCCTCTCCCTGAAGGCAGACAATTTAATCCCTCCCCATATGTCCCTGATGCCTTTTGAGCTGCTTTCCCAGCACTGGAGCTCAGAGCAAGTGAGTCTGTCAGCAAGTTACTCTGTGCACAGGCCCTTTAAGATGAGCGCCTGGAACACAGCTGCCCTAGTCTCACTCAGCTACAATCTCCACTAGTTTGCACAGCCATAGGTTATGGGGACTACTATTCTGGCACTGAAACCGTGGGTTGGGAAGCCTGCTTTGGGGCTGGGACCCCTTGCTCTTCTAAGAGGGACCTCTGCAACTGAGGCATCCCTCCCTATTTTTAATGGTCACATGCAGGTGTGGGACCAGAGACCATTCTGCATCTCTGCCCCTACTATCAGTCTCAAGGTGGCTTCTTCTGTGTCCTTAGTAGTAGGGCTTTGGTTCAGCTAGACTTCAGGAAATTTTCAATGATGATTGTTCTGTAGTTTAGTTTTTATACAGTTGCAAGAGAAGGGAAGCACAGCATTTACTTATTCCATCTTGATTGGTGAGACCATGCTTTTAATCGGTGTGTTATACTGTCTTCCTAGAATATGGTGGTGTAGTGTCAAGCACCAGTATCACCATCATTTCCCAAGAGCATGTAATCCTACAGAATTATCAAGTCTTTGGGTAGCAATTACAGTGTCACTTGTTTCACAGTTCCCAACTGGGTTGGCAAAATCCCCAGAATTCTCTTTTATGCACTGACAGTTTTGGATAGTTCCAACATCACTTGTGTTGCCATCACTACCAATGCTGATAGTCTTTCATCCTTGTTACTCTGATTGCTGCTGTAGGAGTAGATGACTATATGTTACCTACGTACTATTCTCCTATTCCCTTGCCATCACCTGAATCCAACTCCAAATTGTCAATTGAGATTTTCCCAAACTTTGTGGTACCCATGTTATCAAATATTCATTGAAAAGGATTTCAGCATCAAATATAATTTGGAACACTGAGTTAGAGATTTTTTAATGATAATTATTGGATCATTTAATAAAAGTATTATGTATTTTGAATCTGCATGTTAGGGGATATATTCAGCTTTTTGCCCATTGTTTTCTAACAATGGGATAATTTGCTTTTTATCAGAAAAAAACTATTAACCTGTCATGAGAAACAAGTTCTACAGAACACAGTTTGGGAAATACTGGGAATTATTTAAAAAAAAAATGTATAGCTCTCAGTTTTACACTGAACTAGGATTTTTTTAACGATTATGTCAGACAAAGGTGGCATGTTTGAAAGCCTGATGTGTTCCATAGGCCATTTGTTAGCAGCCCTTGCTTTAGATTATTAGATTACAGGCTCTCACAATCATTCCACATTTCACTATTCCCCAAACAATGATTTGGCCACAGGAATTGTAGCTTTTTTGGCCCTTCATAGGTATGCCGGTCCTTTCCCATTTATGGCCCCAAGTAAAGGACTTTGGGACCAGTTTCCTAAGGGCTAGGCCAGAGGACATTTGGGGAACGTTCAGTGACACCCTGAAATGTGTTTTTACTTGCTGGGATCAACCATGATTTAAACCTGGGAATGTAAATTTTTGCTTGCTCTTACTTAAGAGTTGTCTGCTTACCTGGAGACTCAGCGTGTTTTCTGATATAGAGCACCAAGTGCTTCTTTGATGTATCAGAGTTCCCAAGGTGGGTATGAAGGTTAAGTGCCTACAGTGACCCATGCTCAGTTAGTCTCTGAAAGGATATAATAATATAATTGTATTTTATTACACCTACCTCATACTTTGATCCAACAATGGAGTAAATGTCATGAAAGAGGAAAAATTAACATGTGCTGAACATGTAAGGGGCCCAGATCCTTACACAGGCATTATTACTTCATTTAATATAAAACCACTTGTCATATGATCCAATTCTACAGATGAGAAAACTGAAGTTTAAGAATTTAGGTCAGACAGTTAAGTTTGCGAACTCATCCTAGAAAAAGTGCTACATGCCTCATTGCTGAATATCACTATGGTCACCTTCAAAGTACTCCCCTAGGGAAGCTATATGCTGATGCCAGCACCTAGTCCACCCTTTACAGCAGTTTTGGAACTCTTTTTCTGGAATGGCCATCAGAGCTGTCCTTGTATTACCCTCACTGTCTTGAATGTCATCAAAATGTCTTCTGTAATGAAGAGCAGGGGAAAGAAAAGGGAAGACACATGCTAGAAAGGGGCTAATTGATTTATTTAGCAATATCTAATCAACTTATTTAGCAATATGCAATAGCAAAAGACAAAGGCAATTAATTGAATGTGCTAATGCCGGAAAGTAAAGGTGGTTAAGACTAAACTATATACACTGATGACAATGTCATGTCAAAGGAGTATACATACATATAAGTCTAAGAGATCCCAACATGTTTACTATTGATCAAAAAATCACTTAGCTAAATACACAAATAACATCAGTAAGGAGTATATCTCAACGTAAGAATAATAAGCTTTATAGGATAGTAATTATTATAATAGATTCCAAAAGCTCACCAAACCGTAGGAAAAACAACACTGGAAAGGTCAGGAATCAAAACCTTGCCAGGTCTGCAAGCTGAGAGAAACTCAGGCATCTTCCACACTGTTCCTTGCTAGTTTCCAAGAATGTTGTTGCTGTTGCCATTGCTAACAAGTTCTCAAGAATGTTGCTGCTGTTGCCCGTTGTTGTTGTTGTGGTTGTTGTTACTAGAAGTTAGGGCATCTTCTGATGTTGCAAGCTGCAAGCTGCATACAGGCTTTTAAAATGCTAACAAGTTCTCAAGAAGGCTAACCACGGGGAACAACACTGGAGAGGTCTGGAACTAGCCAGACCTCACCAAGTGCGCGGCTCGAAGTCAGGGTGTCTCCGGTTGTTGTAAGCTGCATGTTGCTGGAAGTCTTCAAAATGTTAGAATGATGAAGAATCACCAATGACAAATGGCCAAATGATGAAATTCCACTGCCAACTGAGGTCTGTCTTATATATTTTCTCAGATGTACCTTGTTCCTACCTCCCCCTCCGGGAATGGCCAGTTCCGGGAGGGTCTGGCAATCAATGATAAAAATAGTGCTTGTCCGGCTGAAGGGCCAGTTCATCCAGACAAACAACATCTACTGTTCCTGCTTGGGGCCATGGGCCCAAGGTCTTCCAAAGCCTGGCAACGTGCCTGTCATGTCATCCTGATATAACTTAGCTACTTCTTCATTTCAGCTGCTGATGTGGCGAAACAGACAGAAAGCAACATCATCTCGTATCTCCCCTACTCGGGAGAATGAGACAGAAGGGGGAATTTACTCAACCCCTAACCACAGCACAGAATTCTTTTAACCCTAAGCTAATGAATACCTCACGTGCAGTCTCTCACGGGAGGGAACCCCATATGCAGTCTCTCATGTGGGGGAACAAAAAACTAAAAGCTGAACAATACCTCATGTAGTCTCTCACATGAGGGAAACTTACACAAGTCTCTTGTATGAGGAAGCAAAAACTAACCTTAGTCTGACCAACCACCTCACATGGGGTAGACTAATATCGCCCAACATGAGGGAAACAGAGAAACAGACAAAAGCTAACATTAGCCAATGAAGGCAAATTTTCTTCAACATCTTTCCTACAATTTGGCCTCAAAATTTATAAGGTAATAAGTTATTATTGGTAATAAGTTATTATTGCCACTCATATATGAATAGAGTTCCAGCACACCTGATAAAACTGCAAACAACATGAATAATTTATAGTTCAAGGTCAAAGCTTCAGTATCTAACAAAGCCCAGTAACAAGCTAGTAATTGTTTTTTCCCAAGGATCTCAACATCAAATCAGGTGAGTAGGGAGAGTGTTCCAATACAGTTATTTGTTTACTGGGTAAAAGCTCCCTCACAGACAGTGCCACGTGAGCTGGTGAATTGTCATGATGCAAGGGCCGTGAATTGTTGGCGAAAAGTTCAGGTCGTCTAACTTTTTCACGCAGCCTTTTCAGCACTTCCAAATAGTAAACTTGATTAACTGTTTGTGCAGCTGGCACAAATTCATAATGAATAATCCGTGTGATATCAAAAAAGGTTAGCAACATCATTGCAACAGATTGGCGAACTTAATTGTCAGACATTCATATATTGTGCAGTCACACAGCTACTATTTGGTACAAGGAATCTGTGGTTTTTCTATAACTACATCATGTTGAATCAACACATTCACAATCGCCCTAATGCAGAATGCTTTTTTTTTCTTATTTCTGTTTAGATTTAATTTCGGATAGCTTAGAATTTGCATTAGAACAAAAAACTTTGCCAGATTTAATTGAATAGTGTTGGAATCAACAGAAAATTTGAAAGGCTGAAATTGTGGGAGAAAGTCTGTTAATGGAAAACAACTGAGGTGTAAATAATCTAAAGGGAATTTCTAATTGATTTTCGCATGTAGTTTTTGTCCCTTCATTTTATAGCCTAAATTTCTAATAATAAATTTCAAATCAACTGTTGGAATATCATTGTGAAGGCTTGATATAGAGGGTTCTGGGAAACAGTTTGTCCGGTTTTCCCATTCAAATTCTCCCTATGATATCACCTACAATATTTTTTTTGAAACAGAAATAGAGTGCTGCCATTTCAGATTGATGTTAACTACCATTCAAAGTGTAGAGGTACCTTCTCTGAAATCATCCTTGATATCAGGGAAGTGTTAGTATGTACATTGTAAAGAATTTCTCTTCTATGCTACATGAAGTCTTCAAATTTTGTGGTTCCTAACAAAACAGACAATTCCAAAGGGAAGATGCTTACTGCAAACAATCTAAGATTTACTAAAGGCACAACTTGTTGGGGATAATTGAGAGTTATCTGTAATACAGCCCCTAAAATGCAGCTTTACCTAATTCTTAAGTCCAAAACAACATCTTTTGACTAGTAGTGTTTCTACATCTAAATGAATAGTATGAAACTATTAAGTTTTTTATTAAGGAACTTCATTATTTTTCTGTCTGGTAAGGTCCAAAGAGTTTCTATGCCCCCTTTCTTTGTTTCCATAAGATCAAAGGATCCAGTGTAGCTCAATGACAGAAAAATGTGATAAAAGGCTTTGAATTAAAGCCTCTTGAATCCTGCCTCTGCCATTTATCAACTGTGTTTTGGGGTAAGCCCCATAACCTCTGGCAACTTAGTTTTCTTAAATATAAAACAAATATAATACTTACTCTGTTGTTATTATAATTGAATAAAATATTTTGATAAGTCTTTAGCATAATACTTGACACATGGATGATACACAGTCAATAATAGGTCCACACTTAAAGCTGCAACTGTCTACTCTTTTTTTAAAGGGTTTTTCAGATTCTCCTAGGCACCCCTCTGACTTTTGCCCTTGAAAGTCCTGTTACCATTTTTGTTTTACCAGACCCATGTGTGCTGCCAGAGACTCCTCCCTGTGATTCAGAATATTCTATCCTAAATAGTTTTTGTCACCTTCATATTTTCTAGAAATCTTTTATATCTTAGCCCTGAAAGGTCCCCTTCTTTTCTGGCCCATTTATTAATGTACTCTGTTGATGGCTGGCAGCTTATTTAACAGGTTACCTATACCCATGAGTGAAGCTTAACTTCTTATTGTTATAAATTTAAGTCTAAGTTTAAGCTGTTTGGAAGTCACATGGCTCTAAGAGCTAGTACACCTTTTATCTTTCCTAGCACCCAGTTTGGCCACATTTCCTTTATTTAGCCTATTCTGATGTGTGTGTGTGTGTGTGTGTGTGTGTGTGTGTGTGTGTGTGTTTTCTAGTTCAAAAATCCATAGTTTCCTTTCTGAACTAAAAGCCATTGTTAGTTTATAGCCCATTTGCAAAGACTAAATGGTTGACATAATTTGAGACAAATGAATAAGCTACCCTCAATGAATTTGTGTTTGTATTACTTATTCTGTCAGGTCCCCTTGAGTGACTCTTGAAGTATTCTATATTCCTCAAGCAAATGGACTTTTAAGAGTTATAATTTTACAACAAAAATAACTTGAACATAAAAAAGCCATGTGTCAGCTACAATGCACAAAATAGCCATCAAGATTTTTTAAAAAAATTACTCTGTCACATACACATAGGTAAGAGTAAAATGCATACACATATTGGTTTAAACTAAAGTAGGCATTTCCAGCTCTCCTATTTTTTTCAATAAAAAAAAAAGATTGCCTTAAAATATTGATAGTGTCTGTGAGTTTCTGTTTCTCATTTGTCTTGTTCTTTTGTTGTTTTTGGTTTATATACCACATATCAGTGAAATCACATGGTTCTCTGCTTTTTCTGTCTGACTTATTTTGCTCAGCATTACTCTCTCAAGATCCATCCATGATGAACACACAGTGGGATTTGTAGATGATGTGATGCAGAATTGTACACCTGAAATCTATGTAATTTTACTAACAATTGTCACCCCAATAAATTTAATAAAATAAAATTTAATTAAAAAAATATTGATAGTGGCTACATTTAGAATTAAATCTTTAAATTTAAATGTGTTAGAGAATCGAAGAACTGAATACCAGAGTTATGATATTGTGTGCTACTGTGTGCTGAAATATTCTCAGTTGCAAATAGATGCCCAAAGACATTAATTAGATGAATGTTTGAACTACAGAATGTTTTAGTTAGTAACATTCTTAACACTAACCTTGCTATGCTAGGTGATCAATACCTTGCAATCAAACTGAATTTCATGAAAATTGAATGATTTTTCAATATTATTCACATAAGGTACATAGTTAGTAACAAAGGTATGACTCAAACCCAGGACTCTTTATCTTAGTCCAGAGTTTTTAATTAGTATCCCTAATATACCATACTGCCTATTTATAAAACTTTAATAAATGAAGACAATGGTTAGTTACAAATAGGGCTATTCACTTTGGCATCAATAGACATGATATATTAATAAGGCAAAAAACATAATATACTAAATAATAATAAAAATAATATACTAAATAATGATAAAAAATAATATACACATCTCTGTTTCAATAGATACATTATATTTGGTTGCAATGGAGATGTAAGACTTTGAAACATAGTAGTCAATGGACCAATGCACTTTAAATGTACACGTTCTTTATCAACAGCCTAGCTTAAATAAATGATACGGTAGGAAATTTTCTGATGTAGTCTATCTGTTCTTCTCTGCATATTTAAAATTGTATCCTTGGAATAAACTAATGCACCAGGAGACATGTTTATATAATGTCACTCCCTTCCCAATAACCGTTAATTACTTTCACTTAGTTGTGTTTTTATATCAAGCTCCTGGAATTTCTAAAAGTTTTCTAAAAGAAATATGCATATGAAATATTTAATGCATTTTCTATAATGTACAAGTTCTCCATCAACATTCCTATACAAGTTAATGAGTTTAGAGTTTTGTATTAGGGAAAGCTGTGCTCCTCCAGAGGTACAGGTCTAGTAGCCCTATGACGAGACTTGGCAACCAATCTATTTTCAGCCTCCACCCCACTCCCACTTTCCATATATCTGATGCTTTCAAGGGCTGAAACTCTGAAGGGTTGTACTGGGCAAACTGGCATGTTCCTTGATGGCATCCCTCTGTGCAGGAGCTTGAGTTTTTCCTCTGATAAATAATTCGCCACTGTTTCAGTCACATGTCTTCTATAAGTTTAATGAGATCTCTTACCCATTTTCCATTGTCCTTGTAAACAAATACATCTTCATTCATTTTTTTCTATAATTTTAGTTATTTTTTGTAAAGCAGAAATGAAAAAATGTGTGATCTATAATTTCACTTATGTGTGGAATCTAAAAAATAAAATAAATGAACAAACAAAACAGAAACAAACTCATAGATGCAGAGAACATGTTGATGGCTGCCACATGGGAGGGGAGTTGGGGGATGGGTGAAAAAGGAAAGGGGATTAAGATGTACAAATTGCCAGTTATGGAAAGTCATGAGGATGTAAAGTACAGCGTAGGGAATATACTCAATAATATAATAAATATGTATGGTGTCAGATGAGTTCTAGAAAGTTGATTAATGTTAACCATTATTAAGGAAAAATTAAGTTGCAGAACATTATGCACAGTATGATCTTTGGAGGTCCTGGAAGTGCCCTCCTCCGATCTCCCTTCAAGAGAACGTGCTATTGTGAGCACAGCTGACCTACAGCTTCCAAACTTTTGGGTTTGCTGTTTTTCTCGTGCTGAGGTTTCACTTCCCCTAGGATTCTCCAGAGCAATGACTGACAGGGTGGGAGGCTGCTAGATCTGGGCAATTTCTAACCTGGGACTCACTTCTCTTACAGGGAGATTTATTTAGAAAATCACCATCAGTTTAACTGAGAAATTTTCAGAACTGTGTTGTGTGGTTTGAGACTCTTTCTTCCCAATGTTTCCTCCTTTTTTCTCTTATTTCACAGGTGTCAGACCAACATTTCTGACTAAAGGCTCTCCTTGCCTATTCTTCCTCCCCATCCCTTCATGCTTCACAGGTATTTTCCCCAATAAATCTCTTTCACATATAATATCATTTTGGCATCTGTTTCTCACAAGATCCAAACTGATACAGATCTGATATGTATCAGGAAAACAAAGAAATATACAGGGATGCCAAAAAATTGTATACACATGACTTGTATTCATTTTTTGTTATTGGTATATATTGATTATTACAATTTTAGTACAGTTTTCCTTTCTTAAAATGTATATACATTTTTTTTGCACCCTCTGTATGTTTGAAAAACTTTTTTAAAAATAAAGAAGACATTGATCAATTGCCTCAAAGGAGTAGAAATGTGGGTTGGAGGATTTGGGGTTTTCTTAGTTTTGGTTTATATGCTGCAAGACGTTTGTTTGAATTTTTAATAATAAACATTATTTTATACTTTTAATAAATAAGTAAATAAAAATAACTAAATGCAATCAAAAGCAGCATCATATAATGAAAAGAATGATGAACGTGGATTTAGAAACTCTGGATTTGGATATTTGCTATTACATTTTTCAACTGAACAAACTAAATTCTCAGCCTCACTGTCTTCATATGGGAAATAGAGATAATGATCACTACTTGACACTGACTAATACAAAGTGCAACAGCTATCCACACCAATTACATCCATTGTCAAATGTTCACTTCTCATTATTTAACCTGAAGATCAGCTTTGCACAGAAACAGAATAAATGATTGCCTATATAGCATGATCTAAGTATGTTGAAGGGCTTTATCTATGCAGTAATATGACCTCCATCTATTTTCTGTGGTTTGAAATGCTGTGGGAGAGGGGAATCTTAAATCCTACTATTAGAGCTACACTATGTGGTGTTTAGTGCTGTGTTCAGTGCTCTGCCATTTTAAATTACCCACAAAATTAGCACTTAAATGACCAACGTTCACTGTGAGCTTGATTGATGTCGGTGAGCGGAAGAGAACCTCATTCCTGAAGATTGATACTAGCTCCATTTGCAAAATCCTCTTTTTTCTTAAACCAGAATGCTTCCATCACTTTGTAATTTGTTATTAACTGTTAGTTAATAGTAAACTAATTATCGAAAATTATCCAGCCATCTCAGGTACATATTCAGAGTTGCCATTTGTATAGGTTTTACTAAGTATCTGATGGAATAAAGTGATTTCAATGGCTAGTAAAAAACAAAAAGTTGGACAAACAAAATGCTACTCCTTAATGTTATACCATTGCTTTTAAATTAAAAAAATTAGTCTATCTAATTTATAGTCTGGGTGGAAACTTTCGAAAATGTGGCGCAACACTAATCCCATATGCAGTTACAGGCAATTTCAGCATATGACAACCCATATACACCAAGAGTTTAACCTCAGACCCTCATATTTAGCAACCACATGGCCATAGTACATAGAACGAATCCCAAACCCTTTCATAAAATGTGCAAATTCAAAAATGATGTAGTAAAGAAAATGAATCAATCCTTTGCCTCTACATATAAGTATTCTCTTTTATTATGTAATAAAACAAAATGAAAGTTAAAAAAAATAAAGTATTCTTTGCTATCACACCATACTTTTATTTTTTATTAAATTTATTGGGGTGACAGTGGTTAATAAAATTACATAGGTTTCAAGTGTACAATTCTGTAATACATCATCTACATATTGTGTTATGTGTTCACCACCTAAAATCAATTCTCTTTCCATCACCATATATTTGACCCCCTTTACCCTCTTCTATGATCCCCCCTCCCCCCTTACCCTCTGGTAACCACTAAACTATTGTCTGTGTCTATGACTTTTTGTTTCTTTGTCTTGATTGTTGCTTTCAGTTTTATATACCACTTATGAGTGAAATCATATGGTTCTTGACTTTTTCTGACTGACTTATTTCACTTAGCATGATAATCTCAAGATCCCTCCATGTGGTCACAGATGACAGTACTTCATCTTTTCTTATGGCCGAGTAACATTCCATTGTGTATATATACCACATCTTCTTTACCCAATCATCTATCAAAGGGCATTTTGGTTTCCATGCCTTGGCCACTGTAAATAATGCTACAATGAACATCAAAGTACCTATATCTTTATGGATAAATGTTCAGATTTTTTGGGTATTGCTGGGTCATATGGTAACCCTAGTCTTAATTTTTAAAGGAAACTCCTTAATGTTTTTCATACTGGCTGTATCAATTTACATTTCCACCAACAATCATATGAGGGTTCTTTTTTTCACCACAACATCTTCAGCACTTGTTATTGTTTGTCTTGTTGATAGCCATTCTAACCAGTGTGAGGTGGTATCTTATTGGGGTTTTGATTTGCATTCCCGTAATAGCTAGTGAAGTTGAGCATTTTTTCATATATCTATTGGCTGTTTGTATATCTTCTTGGGAGAAATATCTGTTCAGGTATTCTACCAATTTTTTAAAATTGGATGGTTTGTTTTTTTGTTGTTGAGTTTCATGAGTTATTTATATATTTTGGATATTAGCCTCTTATCAGAGGTGTTGTTTGCAAATATCTTCTCCTATTTGATTGGTTACCTCTTTGTTTTGTTGACAGTTTCTTTTGCTGTGCAGAAGCTTTTTAGTTTGATATAGTCCCTTTCATTTATTTCTGATTTTACTTCCCTTGCGTATGAGGTCAAATGCATAAAATCCTTTCTAAGATGAAGTTCTATAGTTTAGTACCTATGGTTTCTTCTGTGCAATTTGTTTCATATCTTATATTTAAGCCTTTGATCCATTTTTGAATTAATTTTGCTATATGGTGACAGATTGCAGTCTAGTTTCATTCTTTTACACGTGGCTTTCCAATTTTCCCATCATTATGTATTGAAAAGGCCTTCTTTTCTCCATTGTATGCTTTTGGCTCCTTTGTCAAAAATTATTTGCCCATATATATTTGGGTTTATTTCTGGGTTCTCAGTTCTGTTCTCTGTGTTTGTTTTTCTGCCAATACCATCATGCTGTTTTGATTATTGTCACTTTGTAGTATAAAATGAAGTCAGGGGGGTGGGGGGTGGGAGATGAGGGTAAGGGGGATCAAATATATGGTGATGGAAGGAGAACTGACTCTGGGTGGTGAACACACAATGTGATTTATAGATGATGTAATACAGAATTGTACACCTGAAATCTATGTATTTTGCTAACAATTGTCACGTCAATAAATTTAAAAAAAAAATGAAGTCAGGGAACGTGACATCTCCCCTGGCCTTGTTCTTTTCTCTCAGGATTGCTGTGGTATACTTTAAAAATATAATTAAGTTTTCCTCCTTTGTTACTTCCTATTTATTCCTGAATCCATTGCAATCTGGGGGACCTCATCTCCCTGGGTCCCCCATTTCAGTGAATGATACTATCATATACCCAGATACTAAAATGTTAATCTATTATTTTACCCTTTTATTGCAATATCCATTCAGCCACTTGGATTTCTAATAGACATGCATGTCAAAACTGAATCCTTTATCACCAATCCCCATAACCTAATTTACTCGCTGTTTTCTCCATCTCAGTTAGTGGCAACTCCATTCTTCAAGCTACTCAGGCCAAAAGCATTTGTCTTATTGTCTCCTCTCTTTATCTTTGTGATAGAATGCATCAGGAAATCCTGAGTATCTTCCTTCACAATATATTCAGAATCTGATGACTTCCATAGTCATTCCTTACCTGAATTGTTGCTATAGTTCCCATAACTGGCCTCTGTTACCACCTTTGCTTCTCTAGAGTTCATTATCTACTAATAAACAAAGTGATCATTTTGAAACATTAATCAGATATTATTCTGTTCTAACCCTCCAATGGCTCCTCAATCCAACCAGAATAAACTAAATATTCATTTTATGACCTACCAAGGTCCTACAAAATTTGACCTTCATTGCCTCTCTAACCTCATCTCCTACTTCTCTATTCTTCAGTCACTTCATTTCAGCCAAATTAGCCTTCTTGTTTGAACATGTCAGGTTAAGTTCTATCTCAGGATGTTTACATTATTGCCTGTCCCTGGAAAAATTTTCCCCCAGATATCTACGTCCCTTATTCTTTCTTTTCTCAGTGAGGCCTATCCCTGAACAACGCCACCACTTCCCCTGTCATTTTCATTCTTTTTGATTTCTCTTTTAGTTTTTTCTTCTATAGTACATCTCATCTTTTAGTATACTATAAAATCATTGACACTATAGCAGCACATGTACTTCTGGCAAGAATTAAACTGATTATTGTACCTAAGAGCACCAACAACTAAGATATGAGGTTAATTATGTCATTCTGGGGCACTTTGGTGACACCTTGTTTTGCTCTCAGGAAAGACTTAAAAATGAGGATCTCAGAACAGAAACTGGATCTCAGGAGACAGATAGATGGTCATTTCAGAAGAAGTTAAAAGCCAAAGTTCAAGGAGCCCTTAAGACATGGAACAGAAGCTTTAATTGAGTGGTAATTTTTGGAATTAATGTTACATGCTAGACAGTCTTAATCCCCATAGACAGACTCAAATACAGACAGTGGGAGATTAGAAGATAGAGAGTGTTCATTACTCTAAGTAATGAAACCAAAGTAAAATTCCAATCACTAGATTTGGTAACAAAAGCAAGAAAGGAATTGAAGCAAATCATGCTTCTGAAGAGTAATTTAGAATATTGGTTTTCCTGTCTTATTGGTCATCATTATCATCTGAGGCATATGGCATATTTATATATACATATGTATATGTATATATACATATATACATATACATATATATGTACATATATACACATATATATATATAGCCAAAAAATATACACATTTTAGAAAGGAAAACTGTATTAAAATTGTAATATTCAGTATATACCGATAACAAAAGATGAATACAAGTCATGTTTGACTTCTGCAATTACAAGAGGTGCTAAGAGTAGTTACCATAAGTGTCATTTTAATATGTTTTTTTCCTATCTTAAAATGTGTATACATTTTTTTGGCATCCTCCGTGTGTGTGTGTGTGTGTGTGTGTGTATTAATTATTAACATAGAATCCTTGAACCATTGAGAATCAGAATGTTTAAAGCGTGGGGCCCTCAAAATCTGTATTTTAAAAGACTCTTCGACATGATTCCAATGGAGTTAATCCTGACCTACTATTCACTTCATTTTGGCTGACCCACTACAAAATTTGTCTTAGATCTTGGGGAGATCCTGGACCTGAAAGCAAGAGTCAAATATCTCCTGCAATAGAGAAATACGGAATTTGAAGGGTACATCAACACAGTGTTAAAAAAGAAAAGGCTCAACATTTTCATCCCCTTTGCATTATAAGCACTGTGAGGTTTTAGCTGTTTCTTTGCCGTCCTCTATCCAGTGTCTGAAATCATAGTGTCTATCATATTGTTGGTGGTCCATAAATATTTATGCAATTAATTACATAAGATTAAAGCCCAAGTGAGAGCGTTTTTTTAAATCTTCTTAGCAATTTGAAACTCTTTTTTTTTTCACTTTCTCTTTAATGGAAGCAGTCTAAGACAACATATATTCTTTCAACATAGTTGTTAATATCCACTGATAAAATTCCAGAACTTTATTTCTCTTCTGAGTAAAGCCAATACTGGTAATTAGAACTGAATATTTTACCAGTTTTCATAAAGAACAATATGTTGCCTTTTTTGATGAAGAAAATATCACTGTTTCTTCAGATGATGATGATAAGTCAGTGTTCATCTCTTCCTTTAGTAAAGAAATTACATACTTTTCGTATCTTACAGTTATGCCAGTTGTTTCTGTTCTCTATTTTTTGCTCTTTTTGAATGGAGAATGTTTAAACCATTCAATTTTCAACTAGACCACTAAACTGGAAAAGTAATGATGCATACAAATACATTATGAGTTAATGATAAAATACACTTAACTGGTGATTAGGCCATTGATATTCTTATCTGGCAACTAGCTGCTTCTGTGAGCTCTATAATTGCTTCTTCTCCAATAGTCTTACTCTACCAATTTAAGGGCAGTCTGGTTCATACCAATGTAAATTTATACAAACCACTGTAATTTGTAACTTTTGCAGATTTCTGATTAGGTTGAGATTTATTTATATTGTTTGAATAGTATAAATTGCTTTACAATAGTGTATCTTATGTTTTCTAGGCCACATAAGCATTGGAGTAAAAGAGAATGGTAATCATCACTACAAACCTGTTTATATAAATCTACCTATTTATACCTTTTGAAAACTTCAGCCTCCCTCAAATTCCTCCTTCTACTAGTCCCTTAGATGTGTCACCTGTGTATTAAGTCTAATATTCTTCCTAGTTACTATGTAGTTGTATCTGTAGTTTTCCTTCTCTGAAGCACTGCTCTGATATTTCACTGAATCTTGTTGCTACTTGGTACTATTATTTCACTGATGCCAATTCCCAGTAACGGTGCAAATGCTGCTACAGCTGCTGTTGCCACTCTGATATATAGACAAAGGGTTCAGATAATTAGCCCAATGGCAGTGATGGTACTGATATGGGCACAAACTTCCATCATAGCTAAAGCTATTCCCATAACACCATGTCTTCTCATTTTTCCTACATTTTTTGTATCCACGGAGATCCCCATGGGACACCAAGCAGCCAGAACAAGAGCCACATTTGTCTCAAGGAATCTAGTGATGGGTGAACCCAAGCCTGGTGAGAATTCAAGAAAGCATACCTGATAATTTACATTGTTGTCCTTATCCACATTACATGATATGATGGACACTAATTGTAGTGGCAACACAGCATATTTCTCCTGTTTCTAAAGATGAGCATAACAATCATTTCCATCCCACATACGTTTTTGTAATACCACTTTGCCAGTCTTCATATCAGGAGGTAGAGTCTATTTCTATTCCCCTTGAATCTGAGCTGTCCCCAGATTTGCTTAGTTCAATATGTGGCAGAAGTGATGCTTTGTGACTTTCAGGCCTAGGCCTTAAGATGTCTGGCAGCTATTATTTTTACCCTCTTGGAAGCTAGCTGCTAAGTGAAGTTTGGGTTAGTCTAATAACTAATGAAAGACCACATAGAGAGCGAGGTTGCAGGGAGAACTGAAGTGCCCCAGCTGACAACACCGAGATTCTAGACATGTGAGACAATCTTGGGTCTTTCAATTCTCAGTTGAGCCTGTGGACCCACAGTTGATACCACGCAGTATCACAAGACAAGCATCCCTTCAGAACCCTGCTAAAGTTCTGAATCAAAAAATTGTGATTAAAGAAAAAAAGCTGTCATTTTAAGCCACTAAAGTTGAGAGTAATTTGGTATGCAGCAATAGTTAACTGAATCATCTCCTTTCTTTTGAAACAGTCTTCAGTGTACAGAGAAATCTTCAGTGGATATTTGTACATGATATTTTCTTGATCATGCTTTATAATTGATTGGTCCCAGGCTGGAACTCTGACCCAGAGTAGGCCAATCAGATTATCTCTCCCAAGAAAAAATGAAGAGACAAAGAGATTGGGAGCCCTTGGAGACTTGTAACATTAACAAGTCCTCCAAAAAGAAAATTCTATTGCTCATTTCTAAAGGTCTATTCTGATTCTTGCTCTTCTCAAGCCTTGGTTATTTAGTAATTCCTTCAATTCTAAAAGTTAGCTGAATGTTATTCCAATACATTTGTATACCTTTTTTCTTCTTGCATAAGCCAATGAAGTGTAGGCAAAATTACATATAATAATTCAAATATACCAAAATAGTACCGTTTTATTCTCTCTGAATTTGATTTCAACTTTGCTCTGAAGTCCCATTTTAAATAAAGAAGTCAAAATATTTTTATTTCAGCTTAATTCAAGTTCATTCCATTTAGTATCCTACCTAAACCTCTTTACTTCTCTTATCTTTTTCTGCTTTCCATCTCTGTCCCTTTACTTTAACCATACTACATTCTTTGCAGTTTTCAGAATTTTTGTTCTACTATTTTAGAACTTTTAGATTTCTTTTCTAATGTTTTTATTCTAATATTTCTCCAACAAGTATGTTGTAAGATATTATTATATTTATATGTATGCTTTTGTTATAATTCCTTTATCAAATCAAGTTTGAATTACAATTGGATGCACTATTTACATGGGAATTTCACATAATTATTATATATTTTTGTAATATATTATTTACTCTTTTTCATGAAATGCTCAGTAGCCAAGGTGGTGTAGAGTTCATGCATGTTCATCGTTTGCTCTAGTTGTTGACACAAATTTGCAGCCAGATTTTCCATTATTATAGACCTGCAATCACTTTTACTTAAGTCCACCTTATCTGGACTGACCACGACAAACTCTATCTGTATTAATGTGCTAGGGCTGCATAACAAAGTATCACATACTGGATGGCTTAAAGAACAAAAATTGCCTTTTTCACAGTCTCAAGACTAAAATTTCAAAATCAAGGTGTTGGCAGATTTCGTTCCTTCTGAAGCTTGTGAGGGAAAGATATATTCCAGTCCTCTCTCGTTTTCTTATAAGTGGTCATCTCCCTGTGTCTTCACATGACCTTTTCTCTGTATTTGTCTGTACTCAAATGTGCTCTTCTTAAAAGAGCACCTGTCTTATTGGATTACAGCTCAACCTAACGACCCCATTTTAACTTAATTACTTCTTTAAAGACCCTATTTTTAAATATAGTCATATTGAGAAACTGGGAGTAAGGACTTCAAATATGTGAATTTTTGTGGGACACAATTCAGTCCATAAAAATTCCCATCAAATTGTTGCTAGAGGGGAGGGTGGTCAGAGGGCATGGTGAAACATATGAAATGATTAATAAATACAAACTGGTAGTTACAAAATAGTCACAGGGATGTAAAGTGCAGCATAGAGAATATAGCCAATAGTATTGCAACAAATATGAATAGTGCCAGATGGGTACTAGACTAGTCAGGGGGGTCACTTCTTAAATTATATAAATGTCTAACCACTATGCTGTACACCTGAAACTAAAATAATATAATACTGGATGTCAACTGTAACTGAAATAAAAGAAATAAAAGTAACTTAAGAAAAAATTCCCCACAAAGAACTTGGTAAACAAAGACAGAAGATAAATGTAGTTTTATAATCCAGTTAAGTAAAATAGGTAGTTACTGTGTGATTCTTTATCTTTCTTTCTTTGAATTTGGTTTTGGGTTCCTTCCTTGTTTCTGATGACTTACCACAGCTTTTTCTAATATTTTGTAGTGTAAGCCTATGATCATTTTATTTCTCATACATATTGTAATATGATGCAAAGCATGAACACAAATGAACATGACAATATTTCCTGGTTCTTTAAAAGCTGGTAAGGAGTCCCCAAATGGATACTGTGTGTTAATTCCAAAATTGTTTTTTTCTCTAATTATTTTGCCTTAATTTAATTTAAACAAACCTCTTTAAATATCTGTTTAACTGGTCTCCCTAACGCTAGTCATTTCTTCCACAAGTACATTGCCTACATTGCCACTAAAAAAGATATCAACTTGTTACTCTCCTCAGCAAAATTCTGCAATGATATACCTCATTGTACACAAAATTAAATCCAAACTTTTCAACCTGACATTCATGGTCTAGCAGCAAATTTTCTATCTAAGCCATATCTTCCCATTACACATCAATACTTCAACCATACTCTATGACATACATGTACTCTCTGTCTGCATCCATGATTTCACTCATGTTGATCTCTTTTCTTTTCTGCCAGTTTCCATGTGTTAAAGTTTTTTGCATACCTCAAAGAACTGTGCAAATGCCTTCTCATCCGTGAGGCCTTTCTAAATCCCTGGTCTGCATCTCTCTCCATGTTCACCTGTTGAATTTTGTTTACAACTATATTATAACATTAATTATGGTTTGTCTTGTATTAGTCACTTATGTACCCATCTGCCTCTCCCATTTATTTGGAAGGTCCATAGATGAGGGGATGGCAAGCTTGCATCTTATTCATCTTCAAATATCTCTATCAGAGAACCTGGCACATAATAGGCACTTGACCAATATTAAATAACATGGATTGAAGAATGTGAAATACAAAATTTTAGATTACTGTATTAAAATTAATTATATAAATTTTGTGAGAGTCTTGGGTTGGCTGTATTTAATGATGAATTTGGCATTGACTTTATCTATATCTTTGAATTTTTGTAAATAGAGTCATATTTTCTGGGTTTTTAATGTAAATTAGGAATCCCATATAATTACTCTTATGACAGCTGTTCAATTTCATTCTCAAACATAAAACAAACATATTTCTAATAAGAGTAGCATTGTCAGGAGGTAATTGTGGCTACAGAAGCTAGGCAAGCCAGAAAGAAAGGCACCTTGGTAAATGGGGTCCTGGAAGGCCTATCAGAACAATTAGCACCTGTATTAACATTAACCCTGGCAGAAAGAGTTTTAAAATTATTTCTCATGCACTTTAATGAGCTTTTATTATAGAAACCCTGAGGTATTTTATATCTCACATGGAAGAGTATAATTAGACATAAATTGATGGGCCTGTGTCAGTTGTGCAAATATAATTTATAATAGATTATTCTGAACCTGTTCTCTGCCTGGTATTATGCCTCTAAAGCATCTGCAAATGCTGTAACTAATCTTCTAAAATAATTGGAAACCAATCTGCACACCATTTCCCATTTCCTGATACATAAACCATTATGAGAGTAGCCAGGTGCTATTCTTTCACGGCTCTTGCCAAACACTATTGAGCATCTAATGACCTTGACAAAATTATCCTTATTGGAGTCTTGAATACTAATTCACTTTGTCTTGGTGAGGGTATTATTTAGTAAAATGAGTTTTCCATAATCTGCAGCCAGGAAAAACCTTTGTTTTAGGAACATTGCCCCCTAAATGTTTTCTCTTATAACTCTTCAATTTCTCCCTAGTTCAGTAATTTAACAGATACAATATATTATTAGTAATCTTGGTATGATATCGTATTTCAATTTATCTTGGAGAACTAAAACTTTTGAAAAATAGAGAATGGCATATTTTTCTAAAGGCTATGTCAAGGCACAGAAATAATAACATAAAATAAATTATTCAGTATAAAAATATCTCTTATCTACTCAAGCCAAGCATCTTTCCTTACCTTCCCAATGGCCTACTTTGAAGATAGATTGAAAAATCAGTGTGTTTTCAATATGAAACATCATATTAGTCAGCATAAAAACAAAACAAATGAACAAAAAAACAACACTGTTTCCTACAGACCAGATATGCTTTATAAGTAGAAGCTACTGGAATCAAAAGAATTATTGACATCCAGCTTTGGGTATTTGGGAGAATATTAGATAGTATAATTCCATTGCCCACTGAAAATATTTTCTTTAGGGATGCATAACTATTAGTAGCATCTTTCTTTTTTTTATTATCATAGTGAGCAGAGGCATGGACATGCACATTCCATGACGCATCACTATGTAGGCAGGCTATTTAAAGAGTATCACACAATGGAAGAAAAGCAAGGATTTGGGACTTGTAGTTGAGAATGTTCCCCAGAGAGACTCATGACTGACTCCTAGAATGCACATATTCTTCCAACCTACCATAGCAGCCTTCAGGAAATGCACTTAGGTAAATGAAAACTCAGTTGTCTCCATTGCTTCAGTTCTGGGTCTTTATACCTCAATTTCTTACTCCCTTGGTGATTGAATTTAATATCCTATCTCACAACTTTGCCTTCAGGTTCAAGTTATGTTAGGATATTGACTTTCTTCTTGCTTTTTTCACTTGCTTCCTCAATTTTTTAAATTTCTGGAAAAGTCTACAAACAAATCACCTACTTATTTAATGTGAATCATGTGAGAACTTGTCCCAGCAGGCCAAAATTTTCAGAGAGCACTACCTAAAGGATTCAGATATGCATGTTGTATAATTAAAATGTTCAAGCAGCTTATTTTAGAAGAAAATACTGCATTAATTTTAATATTATTCACAAGGCCAGTTTATTCTCATCAAATACTACTAGTGGAAATTACCTTATTCTGAAATCATTGGGTCAAAATCTAATCACTTTCAGATGAGAAAATTGAGCATGTAGGAAGGAAAACAAAACAAAACAAAACAAAAAAGAGAAACAAAAAAACAACAACAACCACATAACTAGGGGTAGAGCTGGAACTAAATACAAAAGCTCCAGATTCTGAATCTCTTGATCATCCTAATGTGCCATGTTCTACCTCTTGTTCTGTATCAATATCAAAACCTCCATTCAATTTTAGTATGTCTTCCATCCACACAGCAAACTGTTTGCACCCAAGTTGTGTTGCATGTAGATACACAACATAGAAAAGTAAATAACATGTGAAGTTGATGTTTCTGAGAGGTTGCTTAATTCGAACTCTCAATTTAAGAGCCATTACTTTAGTCAGGCAACAGCAGAAAAAATTCCTGTCATATGATGACAAGGCACATATTGTTTTGTTTGTTTGTTTGTTTTTGTTAGTTTCAGGTGTACAAAACAATGTAATAGTTAAACATTATCATTCATACCCCTCACACAGTGATAACTCCCTTCCCTCCATCTACTACTACCCCTCTGACATCGCATACAGCCATTACATTTCCACTATATATATATATATATAGTTGACATTCATTATTGTTCAGCTTCAATTGTTCAGCTTCAGCTTCAGGTGTACAGTGCAGTGAGTAGGCATCTACATCATCCCTGAGGTGGTCTCCCTAATGAGAAAAGTGTCCATCGGATACCCTACAAATTCTTTAAAACATTATTGATTACATTCCCCAAATTGACTTTTGTATCCCCATGGCAATCTTGTGGTTACTGATTGTGCTTTCTAATCCCCTCACCTTCCTCCTTATCCCCAACCCCCCTCCCATCTAGCAACCCTCAGTTTTTCCTCTATGTCTCTGACACTGTTTCTGATAAGTTCATTCATTTATTCTTTTCTTTAGATTCCACATATAAGTGAGATCATATGGTATTTGTCTTTCCCTGTCTGGCTTATTTCACTTAACATAATGTTCTCTAGGTCCACCCATATTGTTGCAAATGGTAAGATTTCATTCTTCTTTATGGCTGCGTAATACTCCGTTATATAAATGTACCACAGTTTCTTAATCTAGTCATCTACCAATAGGCATTTCGGTTGTTTCCATGTCTTGGCTATTGTGTATAGTGCTGCAATAAACGTAGGGGTGCATAAATTTTTTTGAATTAGAGTTTTGGATTTCTCCGGATAGATACCTAGGAGTGGAATTGCTGGGTCATAAGGTAGTTCCATTTTCAGATTTTTGAAATACTTCCATATTGTTTTCCACAGTGGCTGCACCAGTCTGCAATCCCACCAACAGTGCACAATGGTCCCCTTTTCTCAACATCCTCGCCAGCACTTGTTGTTTGTTGATTTATTGATGATAGCCATTTTGACTGGGGTGAGATGGTAACTTATTGTGGTTTTTGTTTGCTTTTCTCTAATGATTAGTGAGGTTGAGCATTTTTCGTATGTGTGTTTGCCATCTGTATGTCCTTTTTAGAAAAATGCCTCTTCATGTCCTCTGCCGATTTTTCAATCGGGTTGTTTGTTTTTTTGGAGTTGAGTTGAGTGAGTTTTTTTAATAGATTTGGGATGTTAACCCCCTTTCGGATATATCATTGGCAAATATCTTCTCCCATTAAGTAGGATCTCTTTTTTTTTTTTATTGATGATTTCCTTTGCTGAAGACACATATTGTTGATGATGATAAAGATTACATAGTAAAGCTAAGAATGTTATTTGGAACAATATACTTTAATGTTCTTAACCTCAGTTTTGACATCCATAAAATGGTAGCATGAAAATGGATAAGAATAGCTAATAATTCCCACTATACACAAACATCTATCACTATCTCAGTGTGTATATCTTTTTATGTGGAATTTCATATTTAAGACACCTCTTGATTACAAATATGGATAACTTCAAGCTGAAAAAACAAATGAGAAGTAATTTTAGAGTTTATTATTATCTCAATAAAATGTAATTATGTTATTAACTTGCAATAATATATTAAGATAAGGTAAATAATTAAAAAGACCTTCTTTATACATCAGTTACGATCTTCACTATAACCTGAATTTTAAAGAGCTACTTTTTTAAAAATATTTTTTTACCAAATTTTTTATTGGGGAATACTGGGGGATAGCGTGTTTCTCCAGGACCACCCATCAGCTCCAAGTCATTGTCCTTCAATCTAGTTGTGGAGGGTGCAGCTCAGCTCCAAGTCCAGTTGCTGTTTTCAACCTTTAGTTGCAGGGGGCACAGCCCACTATCCTATGTGGGAATTGAACCCGCAACCTTGTTGTTGAGAGCTCATGCTCTAACCAACTGAGCCATCTGGCCGCCCAAGAGTTACTTTTTTAAAAGTCTTTCTCTGTCACATCAGCTGAAATAATAATAATATCTACAGATAGGATAATTGATAAATGGGACAAGAAAGGGGTGTCACCAATAATTTTTAAAGCCCACATAATAATCTCACAATGAATGGATTTTTTATGTCATCAGTAGTCATGTGGATTTACTGTTGAGATATTCCAGATACTGGAAGATTCCTGATATTTTTTGGACTTCTTTGAACCAAATTTCACCAAAATGGACATGCCCAAACTGATATAAAAAAAGTTTTCCACAGTGATTTACTCAAATCGCAAGAGATACATTCAAATGATGTGCATGTATTTGTGGTGATTATGTATTGAAGAGGGTTAGAAAGAAAAAGAGAATCTGCTTTTCCTTCCCTAATCTAATTACCTTGTTTCTTTGAATCACTGCAGGATATAAAAAAAACTGCCTAACTTTCATGAATTTTGTGTTGACCCACATGAGGTTTTGTCTTTTTCTAACGTTCTATGTCTTCTGTTGGTACTTCTCTCTTTAAATTTTTCACCTTCCTTGAATCTTCAGAACACAGTATTTCCTAAAATATCATCTGTTACTAAGTACCACGTTTTCTCTTAATATTCAAAGCCTCAGTCATTCAGTAAACGTTAAGAACATTTTTCAGATTTTTACCTGGCCAACAAAAGAGAACTCTAAGTGGTAGGCCTAAGACCTACTAACTTGGGGTGAAGCTGAGGTTTGGAGTAGGGGTGATACAGAGAGGTTTTTATTGTAGTTTGAAAATTATCTACTTTCTGTGAGATTGAAGCTTATACAATATGAAGAGCCCTCTAAGAAATGAAATCAATATTATAAATACATAACTGGATATGAAAGTTAATATATATTTAGAAAGAGAGAATAAAGAACACATTTTAAAGCTGAAAAATACCTCAAACATAAAAAATAAATAAATCTAGAAACAGCACAGTTTCAGCAAAATGGTGGAATAGGAAATTCCAGCCCTCATCTTCCCATAGTGACACTGATTTAACAATGATATACAGAGAAGATAGAGTTAAGATGATAAAGTAGGTAATTACTGTACTTACGTCCTCCCACAAACACATCACAATTAAAGCTTCGTATAAAACAACTATCATTGAGAGCCACGTAATACTACCTGAATAGAATTCCTATAATTAATGATATAAGGAAGAAGCCATGTTAAGACAGGTAGTTAAGGTGGGGAGATGTGGTCTGGTCAGTGCTCACATCCACAGTGTGCCAATTAACAAATGGGAGGGATGTCTTAGCTGCAGAGGTCCCCCCAACAAGCTAGGTGTTTGAGCTACACACTGTGCTCACTAGCCCAGGCACCTGTGCTGGGAATAGGAGTTGCCATATATCTGGCTTTGAACATTAGTGGGGATTACATCTGAAAGAGATGAAGGGCAGTTGGAAACAAAGATGCTATTTTTAAAGGGCTAACACACAAACTCACATGCTTCATGCTTCAGCACAGAGGTAGCAGTTCAAGAAGTACCTGGGTCATTTGAGGAGGAATTGACTAACATTAGGGCAAGGACTAGAAGATCAGGAATCAGTGGAAACTCTCTTTGGGGATGGAAATGCTGGCAAGTGCCATTGTTCCTTTTTGTTGAACTTACCTCCCACCAAGCTGGCCTGGTGCAGTTGAGTACAAAATCTGTAGCTCTCCATTAACTTGCCTAACACTGCTTATCCTGCCCCAGCATCTCCTTGAAACCCCATGGCACCCAACCTACTCACCTGACTAGGACTTCTTCTAGTGGCTCTAGACTCTAAACAAAAATTGCAGCTGCCCTTCGTACATACGGCAGTCTCTCCCAAATGTGCTCAAGCTCTGCACAAGTGGATTAGGGCCTCAACTCACATGCTAGCTCCTATCAACTGTTCCCAAGTCCAGCACAAGTGGTTGCCAGAGTTGATTTACATCATAGCCTCGCCCAAGTGCCTTCAAGCCTAGACCACAGAGTGACTGGTTGCAGCTTGCATCGTAGTTCTTACAAGTGACCCCAAACCTGGCACAAGAGGCAGCCAGCCTAAAAACGTATTGTAGCCTCTCCCAAGTGCCTCAAAACCCAGCACAAATAGTGACCAACTGTGGCTTAGATTGTATTCCTTACCAAGTGGTCCCAAGCATGGCACAAGTGGTGGCCAGCATCAACTCACACTTTAGCCCCTCCCAAGAGGAATCAGACCTGACAAATCTGGAGGCCAGCCTTGGACTGCACCAGCGCCACACCTTAGCAGT
This sequence comes from Rhinolophus sinicus, assembly GCF_057876585.1. Classification (NCBI taxonomy): domain Eukaryota; kingdom Metazoa; phylum Chordata; class Mammalia; order Chiroptera; family Rhinolophidae; genus Rhinolophus; species Rhinolophus sinicus. The sequence goes on along the minus strand of NC_142518.1, from coordinate 54,053,164 downwards.
TCCAAGGCTGACATACCCAATGGACAGCTATGTCTAGCAGCAGAGCCACGCTAAAGCAACTCACACTTCACGGGGCCAGTTCCTGCACAAAAGCTCCTCTGTTGTAGTCATGGTCAGTCCTCACAGCCAGCCAGCCTGAGGATAAACTCCACTCACTGATATGCCTGCAGCAACCATGACTCAAATACCATAGGAGGATACATGCCACCTAAGTAGGGTAAACCACTGGAACATCTGGATTCGGTGACTAGGGGGGCTAGTGCCAGTGGACCTGACAGAACATCTTCTACATAAGGCAACTTTTCAAAGACTGGGAGATATAGTGGGCTACCTAATACACATACACAAACACAAAGACAGCCAAAATGAGGAGATATAGCAATACATCCCAACTGAATGAACATGACAAAACTCCAAGAAAAGGACTAAACAAAATGGAGACAAGCAATCCACTAAAGAAATACATATTTAAAAAACAGTGATTATAAAGATGCTCAGTGAACCCAGGAGAAATACAGATGAACTCAGTGAGACTTCAACAAAGAGAGAAAAAATCAAAATAAACAATTGTAACTGAAAAATACAATAACCAAAATAAAAAACAAACAAACAAACAAAAAAACCCACTAGATGGAATCAATAGCAGATTAGGTGATGCAGAAGAATGAATCAGTGATCTGGAAGACTAGTGGTCCAGGTAGTGGAACTCATCCAAGTGGAACAGTTAAAAAACAAACAAACAAACAAAAAACCCTAAAAAGTGAGAATACTTTAAGGGACCAAGGGACCTCTGGGACAACATCAAGCATACCAACACTCATATCGTAAGAGTCCAAGAAGAGGAAGAGAGAGAAAAGGATAAAAAAAACTATTTCAGAAAATAATGACTGAAAAATTTTCTAACCTGGTGAAAGAATTATGGATCTAAATCCAGGAAACACAGAGAACACCCAAAAACAAAACAAAACAAAACAAAAACCCAAAGAGGCCCACACCTAAACACATCATAACCAAAATGCCTAAAGTTAAAGAGATAATTTTTAAAGTAGCAAGAGAAAACCAGCTAATTACATACAAAGGAGGCCCCATAAGTCTATCAGCTGATTTTTTTAACAGAAACTTTCAGGGTCAGAAGGGAATGGCATGATATATTTAAAGTGATGAAAAGGGAAAGAAAACTTACAACCAATGATAATCTACCCAGCAAGGTTAACATTCAGAATTGAAGGAGAAATAAAGAGTATCCTAGAGAAGCAAAATTAAAGGAGTTCATCACCACTGAACAGGTACTCGAAAAAAAACAAAAACAAAAAACGAAAAAAAAAAAATGTTAAAGGGATTTCTTTAATTGGATAAAAGGTCAAAAATAAATATAGAGAAAAAATTTCAATAACAAAGGCAAACAGTGAAGGTACTGGATCAAATTATAAAGCTAATATGAATGTTAAAAGACAAAAGAAGTAAGATCATGTGTAAACACAATACAAATTAAGGGATACACACATACACACAAAAGCTGTAAAGTATGATGTGAAAAACAATCATGAGCAGTGAATAAAAATGTAAGGCTTTTAGAAATTATTTGAGCTAAAGTGCCCATCAACTTGAAATGAAAATAGATTGGTATATATGAATTTCATGGTAACTGCAAACTAAAAACCTATAATATATACACAAAAAATAAAGAGAAAAGAATCTAAACAAACCACTATAGAAAGTGATCAATGTACAAGGGAAGAGAGCAAGGGAAGAAAAAAGGAACAGAGAAATACACACACACACACACACACACAAACACACACACAGAGAGAAACCAATGAATAAAATAGCAATAGCTACATACCTATCAATAGTAACTTTAAATGTTACTAAATGCTTCAATCAAAGACATAGGGTGGTTGAATGGATTAAAAAAACACACAACAATAGCTGAACGTATGTTGCCTACAAGAAACTCACCTAAGATAGAAAGACACATACCGACTGAAAGTGAAGAAATGGAAAACTATACTTCATGCAAATGAAAATTTTAAAAATCAGGAGTAGTAATACTTATATCACAAAAAAAGTATTCTTTATAACAAAGACTAACAAGAGACAAAGAAGGGCATTACATAATAATAAAGGGATCAAACCAAGAAAATATAACTCTTGTAAACATCTACAGGTCTAATGGAGGAGCACCTAAATACATAAAGCAGATATTAACAGACATAAAAAAGAGATTGGCACCCCACTTACATCCAAGAATAGATCAGCCAGAAAAAAAATCAACAGGAAAACAGTGACCTTAATGGACACATTGAATCAGATAGATAGATGTAATTCATATCTCAGTGCATTACACCCTGAAACAGCAGAATACATATTCATTTCAAGTACACATGGAACATTCTCCAGGATAGACCACATGTTAGACCACAAAGCAAGTCTTGGTAAAATTAAGAAGTTTGAAATTATATCAAGCACCTTTTCTAACCAGAATGTTATGAAACTAGAAATCAATTACAAAAATAAAACTGGGGAAAAAACACATGGAGGTTAAACAACATGCTACTAAACATTCAATAGGTTAGCAAAGAAATCAAGGAGGATATCAAAAGATATCTTGGGACAAATGAAAATAGAAATACAATAACCCAAAATCTATGAGACCCAGCAAAAGCAATTCTAAGATGGAAATTCGTAGTGATGCAAGCCTGACCCAAGAAACAAGAGCAATTTCAAAAGAACAATCTAACCTTATATCTAAAGAAACTAGAAAAAAAATGAACAAAGTGCAAAACAGTAAAAGAAAATAAATAATAAAGATCAGACTGGAAGTAAACGAAATAGTGACTTAAAAAGTACAATAGAAATGATCAATAAAACTAAGAGCTTGTTCTTTTAAAAGTAAAATTTAAAAAAATCATAAACTTTTAGCCAGATTCAAGGAAACACACACACACACACGCACACACACACACACACACACACATACACACACGCACACACAAAAACAGAGCCAAAATACAGAAAATCAGAAATAAAAGAGGAGAACTGAGAACTCACACCACAGAAATACAAAGGATGAAGGGAATAGTATAACAATTAAATGCCAATGTTTTGGATAACCTAGAAGAAATTAATAAATTCCTGGAAATATAGAATTTTCTAAGACTAAATCAGAAAGAAAGATTATCTAAACAAACCAATTGCTACTAATAAAATCGAATCAGTAATCAAAAACTTCCCAACAAATAAATATCCTAGACCAGACAGCTCCACAGATGAATCCTACCACACATTCAAAGAAACATTAATACCAATCCTTCTCAAACCATTGTAAAAATTGAAGAGGAGGGAAAGCTTCCAGACTCATTCTACAATGCCAGCATTATCTTGACACTAACCAGACAAAGACATTACAAAATAAAATAAAATTACAGAACAATATCCCTGATGAACATAAAGGAAATATCCTCAACAAAAAAATAGCAAACTGAATTCAGCAATACATTAAATGATAATACAACACAATCAAGTGGGATTTATTCCTGAAATGCAAGCATGGTTTTAATATTTGCAAACCAATCAACAAAATTCCCCACGTTAAGAAAATGAAGGACTTCCACCACATGACAGCCGAGAGAGAAGAAAATTGTCTATGAAACAGGAAGCAGTTTCTCACCAGACATCCAGTCTGTCAGCACCTTGTTCTTGGACTTTCCAGCCTCCAGAATTGAGAAATAAATTCTGTTGCTTATTAAAAAAGAAAGAAAATGAAGGATAAAAATCATATGATCATAACAATACATACAAAAAAAGCATTTGACAAAATCAAACATCTATTTATAATAAAAACTCTCAGCAAGTAGAGATAGGAGGGACATTCATCAACATTATAAAGGTCATACAGGACAAATCCATAACTAACATACTCAACAATGTAAAGCTGAAATTGTTTTCTCTAAGATCAGGAAAAATACAAGGATGCCCATATTCACCACTTGTATTCAACATAATATTGGAAGCCTAAGCCACAACAATCAGAGAAGAAAAATAAATAAAAGTGATCCATATTGAAAACAAATAATTAAAACTGTCACTCTTTACAGATGACATGATACTATATATAGAAAATCCTAAAGATTCCACCAAAAATCTATTAGAACTAATAAATCAATTTAGTAAAGTCATAGAATGCAAAATTAATATTCAGAAATTGGTTGCATTTTTATACATGAATAGTGGATTATCAGAAAGAGAAATTAAGAAAACAGTCCCACTTGCAATTACATCAAAAAGAATAAAATACCTAGGAATACATTAAACCAAGGAGAGAAAGACCTATACTCTGAAAACTATTAGATATTGATGAAAAAAATTGAAGTAAATCCAAATGAATGGAAGGATATACTGTCCTCATGAATAGGAAGAATTAATCACATTAAAAGGTCCATATCACCTAAAGCAATCTACCAATTCAAGGCAATCTTTATCAAAATGCCAATGGCATTTTTAGAACAAATTAGAATAAATAATTCTGAAATTTATATGGAACTGCAAAAGATTCTGAATAGCCGAAGTTATCTTGAGAAAGAACAAAGTTGGTTTTAAACTATACTAGAAAGCTATAATAATCAAAACAGTAATATACTGGCACAAAAACAGACATAGATAAATGGAATAGAATAGAGCACAGAAAAATGGAAGTGAACTTCTCCGTCCTCCACCTTTTGTTCTTTTGAAACCCTCCATGCATTGGATGATGCCCACACACACTGGGAAGAGCAACCAACTTTACTGAGTTCACTGATTCAAACGTTAATCTCTTCTTTAAATACCCTCACAGACACATCCAGAATTAATGTTTAATTTGGGCACCCCAGGGCCAGTCAAGTTGACACAAGAAATGAACCATCACATTCACCTGTCAAAAGGAATGGAGTATTGATGGCTAAATTTGAAAGCATGCTAAGTGAAACAAGCCAGATACAAAAGGCCGCATGTGTAGGATTACATTTATATGAAATGTCCAGAATAGGTATATCTGTAAGAGACATATTTATAAAAGACAGAATGTAGAGCAGTGCTTTCCAATGGCTGGAGAGAGGGGGAATTAGAAGTTATGGAATATCTACTTGGGAAGAGGAAATATTCTGGAATTACACATTAGGGATGCTTGCACAACAAATGAATATAATAAAAATCACTGAACATGTCAATATGGTTAAAATGGTTACTTTTATGTTATGTGAATCTCATTTTAATAAATTTGTTATTAGTTTCACGTGTACAAAACAACATAGTGATCAGACATTTACACAGCTCAAAAAGTCATAACCCCAACAAGTCTACTACCCATCTGGCATCATACATATCTATTACAATACCATTAATTTTATTCCCTATACTGTACTTTATGTTCCATGACTATGTATTTTTTAAATTATAGTTGATATTCAGTGTTATTTTATATTAGTTTCAGGTGTACAGCATAGTGGTTAGGTGTTTATATAATTTATGAAGTGATCCCCCTGATAAGTCTAGTACTCATCTGACACCACCATATATAGTTTTTACAATATTATTGGCTATATTTTCCATACTGTATTTCACTTGCCATGACTGTTTTGTAACTACCAATTTGCACTTCCTAATCTCTTAACTTTTCTCACCCATTCTCCCAACTTCCCTCCCTTCTAGTAATCATCAATTTGTTCTCTGTATCCATGAGTCTGTTTCTGTTTTGTTTGTACATTTATTCTGTTCTTTAGATTCCACACGTAAGTGAGATAATATGATATTTGTCTGTCTCAGTCTGACTTATTTCTCTTAGCGTAATACCCTCTAGATCCATCCATATTGTTCCAAATGGTAAGATTTCAGATTGCAAATTGGTACCGCCACTATGGAAAACAGTATAGTGGTTCCTCAAAAATAAAAATAAAAAAAATAATTAAAAAAAATAGAGCTACTACCTGATGACCCAGCAATTCCTCTCCTGGGTATTTATCCAAAGAAATCCAAAACACTGATTCAAAAAGATATATGCACCCTTATGTTTACTGCAAAACTATTCACAATAGCCAAGATATGGAAACAACTGAAATGCCTATCAATAGATGATAGGATAAAAAATTGTGGTACATATATACAATGGACTATTACTCTGCCATTTTAATAATTTTTAAAAAGAGTTGCTGTCTTTTATAGCCTCTTTTTTGTACCAGGAAAGTATACCAAAATTAAACAGAAATTGTCTCTGATATAATAATGAACGCATCTTGATAATCTGTGAAATGATTAATTAGGTCCCAGATTCCTCAGTTATAGAATGAGATATTTAAAAAAAACATATTGTTTATCTAATACAAAGAGAAACCCTGAATCCTTCAATCATATAACTTTTATTTCTGATTCCAGGAAAGCATTTACTCCAGGCTTTGCAAAGTACATGCACACAGTGGAAAATCTAAGCACAAAAAGATAGGTGGATGCTAGAAATTTTAACTTTTCTCTTTTATTCCAGAAGTTTTAACCTCTTCTCTTTGTGCATCTGAAAATGTTACTCTATGTTGAGTGTATCTTCTAAGCCATAACTCCTCCTTGATAAGAATGAAGTGGGAAAGAGTTGGAGGAGGTGGGAGAAGCCTTTGAATACCAGCTAGAGTTTGAAGAGTTACCACTAACAAGAAGTATTATGTAATACAATAGACTAAAAATCCTTTCTATTTCCAGTGGGAAAAAAGAGCCAGACTATTTTTAACTTAGATGCTTAAGAAGTTGAGTGTAGTGTATTAGTCTTTAAAAAGGAGCTAGTAGAAACACTGTTTAGTCCTGACTGATTTTCTGCCTGCTAAATTTGTCAGTTATTGATAGAATTATGTCAAAATCTCCAGCAATAATAGTAGATTAATCTATTTCTCCTTGCAGCTTTATCAGTTTCCACCTTACATATTTTGACAATCTGTTGTTAGGCACATACATATTAATGATTGTTATGTCTTCTTGGAGAATTGACTCCTTTATCATGTGTATTGTCCCACTCTATCTGATAATTTTCCTTGCTCTGAAGTCGGCTCTGTCTGAAATTAATATAGCTACTACAGGTTTTTTTTTTGATTAGCGTTAGCATGGTATGTCTTTCTTCATCCCTTTATTGTTAATCTACATGTGTATTTATAGTTAAAGTGGGTTTCTTATAGGCAACATATAGTTGAGTCTTGTTTCTTGATCCACTCTGATAGTCTGTAGCTTTTAATTAATTTATATAAACCATTTATGTTTAAAGTGATTATCAATATAATTGGATTAATATTTACCATACTTGTTACTATTCTTTTATTTGTCACCCTTGTTCTTTGTTTCTTTTTTTGGTCTTCTACTCTTTTTGTGCCTATTGTGGTTTTAATTGAGTGTATTATATAATTCCATTTTTTCTTCTTCTTTAGTGTGTTAGTTATACTTTTTTTTTACTCCTTTTAGTGGTTTATTTTGCATTTGCATATACATTTACAACTAATATAAATCTGCTTTCAAGTAACACTGTGCCAATACATAGATAGTACAAGTATCTTAGAACAAAATATTCTCAATTTCTTCCTCCCATCCATTATAACGTTGCTGTCATTCAATTCATGTATTCATAAGCTATCACTGAATACATTACTGCTATTATTTTGAACAAACTGTTTGTTATATGATAGCTCAATTAAGAGTAAGAGAGATAAAAGTTTTTATCTTGCCTTCATTTATTCCTTCTCTAATGCTCCTTCATTTATATAGATAAGAGTTTCTGACCAATATAATTTTCTTCCTCTCTGAATAACTTATTTTAACATTTCTTACAAGGCAGGCCTGCTGGAGATAAATTCCCTCTATTTTTGTTTGAGAAAATCCTTATTTTTCTTTCAGTTTTGAAGGATAAGTTTACAGGATACAGAATTCTAGGATGGTGATTCTTTTAACATTTTAAATATTTTACCCCACTTACTTGCTGCTTGCATGATTTCTAAAGAGAAGTCCTGTGTAATGTTTATCCTTTCTTCTTTGTAGGTAAGGGGCTCTTTCTTTCTTTCTTTCTTTCTTTCTTTCTTTCTTTCTTTCTTTCTTTCTTTCTTTCTTTCTTTCTTTCTTTCTTTCTTTCCAACTAACCAGTAAACATAGTAAAAGATGCTCATCTTCATGAGTTATCAGATCAGAAAAATTCAAAATAAAGCTACCATGGATAAACACTAGACATCAAAAAGAGTAGTTATTTTTTAATGACAATAACAAGTGTCAGTGAGGGTAATGAAAAAACTGGTGCTCATATACACTGCTAGTAGAAGTATAAATAAATACAATCTCTTTGGTAAACTATTTGGTAGTGTCTACTGAAGATGGATATTTGTATACCCTGTGACCCAACAGTTCATTCCTAAATATATAACCAAAATAAATGTGTAAATATGCACACCAAAAAGGTCAGTATATTATGCTTATACCAGCTTTATTAATGACAGCCCAAACTGGAACTAACTGTTGCTGCATTGCGTATCACACCAAGTCTTATTACCTTAAAACAATAATCATTTACTTTGCTCCCAATTCGTGGTTTTTCTGGGTTGGGTTTGATCAGTCAACACTGGCTAGGATCACTGTATAGTCTCCTGCTTGAAGGTGTAGAATGCTTTCTTAGTTTGATTGTGATGTCATATCATAACAAAACACCACTGACTGGGTGACTTAAACAACAGAAATTTATTTTCTCAAAGTTTTGAAGTCTAGATGTCCAAGATAAAGTTTTGACATTTTCAGTTTCTGGTGAAAGCATTTCCAGTGCTCTCTTCCTGGCTGACAGGATCAGGACCCCATTCTTAAAATATCATTTAATCTTAGTTACTTTCTTATAGGCCCTGACACCAAATACAAGCACATTGGGGCTTAAGATTTCAACATACGAATTTTGGAGAGAAACAAATGTTCAGCCCATAACAATTGGTCTCACTTGCAGTTCTGAGAGTTGACTGGTTGTTGAACAGGGTGACTGGGGGGACAGAACCACGTGTAATTAATAATCCAATAATCTCTCCTGGGCTTCTTTACTTGGCAGTCACGGGATTCTAAGCGTTCCAGAGTATAAGCAAGACCTTTTATAGCCTAGGCTTAGAAATCACACAATGTCACTTCCAACCCAGATTCAAGTGGTAGGGTAAACAACTGCACTTCTTGAAGAGAGGACTTCAAAAATATTTTGGCCAATTGATATTATTATTAATGTTAATTTTTTTTTTTTAGCTCTGAAGCAGCTTATAAAACAATTATTGTGCTGAAAATACAAGAAAATGGCAGTAGAGAACAAAACAGGCTGCTAATGCATATTCTGTGAATGGTAATATTTAGTGACCAAAGTCTGCTGGGAGTTAGATAGCGTTAGTTCTACTCTAAAGATTAGACTAAAATTTTGAAAGCCCCTCTGAAATTGTCTGTGACATCACTTCTTGTCTAGAAAAGGCTTCTTTGTTCTCTCTGCAGAATGGTCAGGTATATTATCTTAAGTATCACCAGTCCAGAGAAGTGAAGAGATATAGAAGGAATAAATTCCATCTGTGAGATTTTGGGCAGGCTTTTTAGAAGAAATAACATTTGAGCTGTATCTTGGGATGAAGAGAAATTTACCAGATTTGTGATGAATAAAAGAAGCTGAGAGTTCAGCAGAAGCAAAGACAACTAACTGTGAAAGTAATAGCATATTTAGGGGTTGATAAGCAGTTATATATGGGCTAGAGCAAGTTTTTTCAACCTTGGCACAATTGACATTTGGTGCTGGATAATTCTGTGTCATGTGGTACTGTGCATGGTAGGATGTTTTAGCTGTATCCCTGTCCTCTAGGCACTAGATGACATTGGACAACAAAAATGTGTTCAGGTATTACCAAATGTATCTTGTGGGCAAACTGCTGGATTAAAGTATAGGATGTTAGTGGGAGATGACTTTGGAAGGATACAATGGAGGCAGATTTGGAATATACTTCAATTACTGTGGTAGGAAATATAATTGCTATTTGACTATACCCCTCTACTCACATAATGAAGTGACGTATCCTAAATAAACATAACATGTGATAGAACTGGTAAAGACAGAGGACAAATAACTTGGCTGTCTAGTTTTAGACCTCTATCTCTCTGTGCCACAGCAGAACAGGCTGGTCAATGAAGACATGTACAGCAGAATTTACAAGAGGTAGATAGTGACAGTGGCTGCTTAACATAATTTAAGATGTATTCTTCTACACACTCAAATCATCTAAAATATCTCTATTACCTCTCTGCCTAGGGGCATTTGAAATTCCACCAATAGCAGTTCATTCTTTAGGATTAGTGTGTAAACATTTCTAAGAAACATCTTAAATTGCCAACACTTCTGGGAATAATAACACCTTAATCCATTAATACCTTGGTTAAATTAGTTTATCAGATTTGCTAGCCAAATCACTAACAACATACTCAGTTAATAAGACATAGAACATGTAAGTTTTGATTGAGTTGGTGAAAGTAGGAAGGCTGGGAATTTGAGCTGGTAGAGATAGTAATAATAACAGATAAAATGAGAGATTTTTTTCCCCTAATCTCTTCAACAAGTAAACTCATTTAAAAGCAATATAGAAGGGCTTATGTCATCTAAAAATTTGTATTTTTCCTTTGGTCTTATTCTTTATTCATCACTGAGACCTGTACTGAATATGTAAAATGTACCAATAACTGTGCTGGACATTGAGGTTTGTTAGGGAAGGTCATCAGTGAGTCATTACCACCGGTTTTAACCAGGAGCTGGATCCAGGTAACTGGAAGCTTCCTTCTCTCTCTTCTGTCTTTGGAATGTGCATTCCACTTGTCTTTCCTGCTCCCAGAAGCTGCTCCAATGATATAGCCTTGTGATAGAAATGTTGTCTTGAGATTATCTAGAGTGCGTACATGACTCAATCTGGTTAGGGCTTTCTGTGTACATGACTGACCCCAGTTAAGGACTCTATGCAAACTTTTAAGATTTTAGTGGGTAGGTACAGACATCTTGCATAGTAAGTAAGTTCCCTTGTTTATTAAGTCTGACACCTACCAATCTGAGTGGTCTGCCTTTTGTTTTGTTTTTTTTCTGTTTCTCTCTGCTCTCCAAGTAATGGGGGCCTATTTCAGATTATACCTGAGCAAAAGTGGCAATTCAAGAAACCGTTCCTATCCAAGATATTTACCATCAAATGAAGGAGACAGAAATAGTAATGAAAAGCATGATAGGATTATAATAAGAATGAATCAAATAGAGTTCTAGTGGATGATGAAGAAGGGATTCAAGTTCAATTTAGAGGAACACGGATGACTGTGTGAAGAGCATAACAATATTTGGACCGAGCTTTGATGGATGAAAGGAATTTAAAGGATTAGAACAAAGAGAAGATAATTTTAGACCAGAAAATGCTTATAGGCCTAGGAGCATGAAAGTGGGAGAACTTTTTATCAAGCACTCTCCAGTCCTGAGATTGGTGAACCACTTAGGCTCTGGAGTTAGACTAGATGGTCTATGTTTGACTCTCAGCCCCATTACCTGCTTAGGCATGCCTCTTCAGTTCATTGAGCCTCAGTTTTATCATCGATAAAATACAGCAGGATCTCGAATAATGTTGTTTCATTTTATTTATTTTTTAATTAAAGTTTATTGGGGTGACAATAGTTAGTAAAGTTGCATAGGTTTTAAGTGTATAATTCTGTAATACATCATCTATATATCACATTGTGTTTGCCACTCAGAACTGTGTGATTTCACTGATATGTGGTATATAAAACTGCAAGCAACAAAGGAACAAGACAAACAAACAAAGAAACAAAAACTCATAGACACAGACAATAGTTTAGTGGTTGCCAGAGGGTAAGGGGGGAGGAGGGTGGTAGATGGGGATAAATGGGATCAAATATATGGTGATGGAAGGAGAACTGGTGCTGAGTGGTGAACATTGTTTCATTTTAATATTGATGAGATGCCATAGGAACTTAACTCTTGTTTAAATTAGATTTTCTGTTTCTTCTTGATTCAACCTTGGAAGATTGTATGCTTCTAGAAATTTATCTATTCCTTCCAGATTGTACAATTTGTTGGCATATAGTTGTTCATAGTTATTTTAAAAAAAAATTTTTTCTTTTTTTTTTTTTTTTTTTTTTTTGTATTTCTGTGGTATATGTTGTCACTTCTCTTTCATTTCTGATTTACTTGGGTCATCTCTATTTTTTTGTTAATGAGTCTGGTTAAAGTTTATTAAGTTTGTTTATCTTTTCAAAAAAAACAGCTCTTGGCTTCATTGATGTTCTTTTTTTTTTTTTTTTTTTTTTTTTTTAGACACTGTTTCATTTATTTCTGCTCTGATCTTTATTATTTACTTCCTTGTACTCACTTTGGGCTTTATTTGCTGTTCTTTGTCCAGTTCTCTTAGGTATAAATTTAGACTGTTTATTTGAGATTTGTCTTGTGGTTTTTTTCTTTTTTTTTTTTGGGTAGGCCTGCATTGCTATGAATTTCTCTCTTCGGACTACTTTCACTGTGTCACACAGATTTTGTGTCATTGTGTTTTCATTTTTGCCTGTATCAAGGCACATTTTGATGGCTTCCTTGATATCATTGTTGACCCATTCATTATTTAGTAGCATGTTATTTAGCCTCCATGTGTTTGTGTGTTTTTCAGGGTTTTTTTCTTTTAATTGATTTCTAGTTTTGTACCATTGTGGTCAGAGAAGGTGCTTGATATGATTTCAGTCTTCTTAAATTTATTGAGACTTGTCTTGTGGCCTAATATGTGGTCTATCTTGGAAAATGTCCTATCTGCACTTGAAAAGAATGTATATTCTGCTGCTTTGGGGTGAAATGCCCTTAACATATCAATTAAATCCATCTGGTGAAGTGTGTCATTTAAGGCTGCTGTTTCTTTGTTGATTTTCTGTCTAGAAGATCTGTCCATTGGTGTCAGTGGGATGTTAAAGTCCCCTACTATGATTATGTTACTACTGAACTCTGCCTTTATGTTGGTCGATGTTTTTTTTTTTTTTTTTTTTTTTTAATTGTGGAATGTTGAGAAACAGTGTGTTTTTCCAGGACCCATCAGCTCCAAGTCAAATCATTGTTTTCAATCCAGTTGTGGAGGGCGCAGCTCACTGGCCCATGTGGGAATCGAACCAGCGAACTTGATGTTATGAGCACTGTGCTCTAACCAACTGCAACAACCGACTGCCCTGTTTGTCAATTTTTACTTGATATATTTAGGTGCTCCAATGTTGAGTGCACAAATATTTACTAGGGAGATGTACTCTTGTTGGATTGATCCCTTCATAATTACGTAATGTCCTTCTTTGTCTCTTATTAATATCTTTGTTTTAAAGTTTATTTTTTCTGATATAAGTATTGCTACCCCAGCTTTTTTCTCATTTCCATTTGTGTGAAATATCTTTTTCCATCCCTTTGCTTTCAGTTTGTCTGTGTCTTTCAATCTGAGGTGGGTCTCTTGTAGACAGCATATGCATGGGTCTTGTTTTCTTATCCATTCAACTACCCTATATCTTTTGATTGGAGCATTTAATCCATTTAAATTTAAAGTGATTATTGATAGGTACATAGTTACTGCCATTGTCTTATTCATATTTTTTATGTTCTTTTTGTGTTTTCTCCTTTCTTCTGCTTAAAGAAGTCCTTTCTGATATTTCTTGTAATCCTGGCATCATAGTAATGAATTCATTTAGCTTTTTCTTGTCTGGGAAGCTCTTTATCACTCCTTCAAATTTAAGATAGTCTTGCTGGGTAGAGTAGTCTTGAATGTAGGCCCATGTTTTTCATCATTTTGAATACTTCCTGCCACTCCCTTCTGGTCTGCAACGATTCTGTTGAGAAATCAGTAGATAGTATATGGGAGCTCCTTGTAAGTAAGTAGTTGTCTTTCTTTTGCTGCTTTTAGGATTCCCTTTTTGTCTTTAACCTTTGTTATTTTAATTATGATGTGCCTTGGTGTGGGCCTGTTTTAATTCATCTTGTTTGGGACTCTCTGAACGTCCTGAGCTTGTATGTCTATTTCCTTTGCTAAGGTTAGGGAAGTTTTCAGTCATTATTTCTTCAAATATGTTCTCAATCCCTTGCTTCCTCTTTTTTCCTTCTGGTACTCCTATGATGCAAATGTTGTTACAACAGATGTTGTCCCACAGGTCCCTTAAACTATCTTCATTTTTTATAAATTCTTTTTGTTGTTATTGTTGCTGTTCCAATTGGGTGTTTTCTGCTACTTTTTCTTCGAAATCGCTGATTTGATTTTCTGCTTCATCCAATATGCTGTTGATTCCTTCTGCTGTATTTTTCATTTCACTCATTGTGTTTTTTATTTCTGCCTTTTTAAAAATGATTTCTATGTCCTTCTTTAAGCTTGTTATCTCTACGTTGAAATTCTTATTAACTTCCTTAAGCATTCTTATAACCAGTGTTTTAAACTCTGTCTCTGGTAGGCAGGTTGCCTCCATTTCATTTAGTTCTATTTCTTGAGGTTCCTCCTGTTCTCTTATTTGGGACATGTTTCTTTGTTTCCTCATTCTGGCTGCCTCTCTCTGTTTACTTCTATGTGTTAGGTAGATCTCCTATGTCTGTCAGTCCTTGCTGGGTGTCCTTATGTAGTATGTGTCCTGTGTGGCCAATGGCACATTCTCCCTGATCTCTTTTGTATGTGTTCTAGGAGTGTCACTTGAATGTGTTGTGAGTTTTCTCCTGTTGTAGTTGAGCCTTGATTGCTTTTTGTTTGTCAATGGGTGGGGATGACTCCCAGGTTGACTGACTGTGAGGATTGGCTATGCCCACAGTGTATGAGCTGCCATATTGGGACTGACCCCTCAGAGGAGGATTCACCTCCATGAGCTTTTGTATCTGTTGAGACCCCTCTTTGGGTTTGCCACTTGTGGGGCTAACCAGGCAGTACTCTGTTGTGGTATGAAGCTGGCCTCTGGGTGTGCTGTTTCTGGGGTCTCTTGAGAGGGGCTTCTGTGCAGGCCAATTGCAACCTTGCCTGTTACTGACCCATGGCTACCTGTTAAAAGCCACAAAGCTATATGTGGTTGGCTGCTGCCTGTGCTGGACCTGGAGTCATGTGGATGTGAGCTCTCTGTGAACCTAAACCAACTGGCACCAGTACTAGGCCTAAGGCACCTTAGCAAAGGCCCAAGGCCCCCTACATTTATTGCCACCTGCCAGCAGCCCTTATGGCTCAGCCATTGGATGAGCCTCCTTAGGTGTGCAGACAGACTGGGTAGTGGACTCAGTGTTGAGTGTGCCCTTGGTGATGCAACACTAGCTGGGTAGAGCAGAGTCACAGAGAGTCACGAGACATGGCCAATGATTTTTACAAATTTAATGAAGATTCAGTTATTGCATCAGTGTGTGGCCTCTGACCACTTCCCACAGCACCCTGAGAATACTGCGGCCAGCCACTGCTCACTGCAAGACAGTCCCTGGCCTGTGACCACTTCATAAAATGCCCTGAGAACACCACAGCCAGCCACTACTTGCCTGTGGCACACAAATCCATGAGAGCTCCCCAAGTGTGGGTGCAGTAAAGGTTTCAGGTCACTACTCACCATCAAAATCTCCGCAGGCTATGGCAGGCTGTCTGCTGCTGTTAAAGTCTTTCACAGCTTGTGGGGCAGGGCCAGACACCCAAACACCAAGAGTGCCCTAGCAAAAAGTTAATACAGTTTCAGTTCTTGCACTGGTGCCGGCCTATGACCACTTTGCAAAATGCCCTGAGAATACCACAGTTAGCCACCTCACGCCTCAGGTTGCAGGTTCCAAGAGCTGTCCAAGAGAGGCTGTGACACAGGTCTTGGGTCACTACCAACAACCAAATGTTTCCCCGGCTGCCGTGGGCCATCCACCACTGCAAAATGCCTTCTGCAACCTGTGGGGTGGGGCCAGCAGTCCAGCAATCAAGAGTGTCCTGGGCGATGCAGCACCATCTGTGTGGGGCAGGGACCCAGGGCATCACCAAGGTGGTGTGCACACCTGGAATCCACCAAACCAATGCAGTCCCAGACTTGGCCCTTTTGGGGGAGGGCTCAACACAGAAAAAAATGGCACCTTCTGTAAGCTACATGTGAGCCAGGCTCTAATCAGAGATAAAAGTGGCTCCTTTCCCTTTGGCTCTTGCTCCAAAACCTCACAACTCAGTCTTTTCCCAGACATCTCTGGTGCCTCTCAAGTTGCCACCCCTCCACCGTAGACCAGGTGAGTGTTTGCAAGCGAGTCTGTGTACAGGCTCTATAAGAGGGTGTCTGGGTTTCCAGTCACCTTCCATTTCACCTGGATGGGCAGGCAGAGTTCTCTCTGATTTTCACTGCCAGATGTTATGGGAACTCCTCTTCCTGGCACAGAATCTCTAGGCTAAGGAGCCCAGTCTGGTGCTGGGACCCCTCCCTCTTCCGGGGGGATGTCCACCACCGAGGTGTCCTTCCATTGTTTAACCACTATCTGTGGGTTTGGAGTCAGTCCGTTTCTCATCTCTGCCCCTCCTACCAGTCTGGAGGTGGCCTCTTTTTTCTATCCTTAGGGATAGGGTTTCTGCTCAGCTAATTTTCTAATGATTCTTGCCATTGACCTATAACTTATTTGTAATTTTGATGTGATCATGGGATGCAGTAGTCATAGTGTTTACCTGATCTGCCATCTTGGACCCTCTCCTCCTGACTCCATTTTAAATGAAGTTTCTGTTTATTAATTTTCACATTTCACCCTTTTGGTCAAGATCTTTCTATGAAAGCATCACTGACCAAAAGTCAGATTTTCCAGATACTGTGGCCTTTTGTCCCTCAATGCTAGGAATAACCTTTCCTGGATGTCATGTCCCATGTTGGAGGGAAAGTACAGAGATTGGAAACCTATTGTGGTCACATTGAGTAACAAGGAGGAGTAGGAAAAGATCTCTCAAGTATTTCTTATCTAAAATCTGTATCTTAAAATAGTGAATACAGCATAAGTACACTCAGAACTGAAATAATTAAATAAGTTCTTAGGGAAGACACAATACAAAAATAAAATATGAAGCAATTAAACAGTATTGTTAGCTCAAAAGAAACTGGAACAAAATGTTTTATCAATAATACAGCCTGTAAGTTACATATTAAGAGACTTATGAATTGGATAAAAATCCAGAGTCAGTTAATACTCTAAATTAAAAAGGGACTTCTGTGAGGTTTAAACCTTCTAACTGGCCTTGTCTGAATATCTTGGGAAAGCTGTCTCATCAGGTGTTGTCCGTTTCAATTTTAGGAAATCTTCACTTTCAAGTCACCAGATTCTGTGCGGGTCTAATCGGGGTTATATGCTTTCTTTGGATGTGTTACATGAATCCATCTTTCTATTGAACCCACAATTGTTCAATTTCCGTTCTTGTTTTTCCTTTTCTGAGGCCAATTGTTGGGCTTTTGTAGCCAGTTTTTGTAAGTTATCATTTGAAAAAACATCCCTTTGGACCATGACAAATATTTGACTGCTGTCAGTGCCTTTAAGGGCAGCATTCCTTGCAGAAGTGTCAGCAAGGTGATTTCCCTTAGCTTCCAGAAAATCAAGTTTAGAATGTCCTGGGATCTAAAACAGCAGGTAAAAGTATAACATCCAATAATTCTTGACTATGCCAGCCATTTTTAATTTTATTTCTGCTGGAATTATGGAAGCCATGTTATTTCCACAGCATTCCAAAATCATAAGCTACTCTGAAAGTATATCTACAGTCAATATAAGAGTTGGCAGTTTTTCCCTTGGCTAAGGTGCAGGCCTGTGTGAGCACATAATTTGACTTGTTAGGCCATAGCCACAGGAAAAGGTGCTGCTTCAGTTACATGAGAAGTTGTTGATATTGCTTATGCAGGACAATATTGGCCATTGTCACCTTTTAAATAAGAACCATCAGTGAACCATGAGAAGCAGGTGTTACACAGAGGAGTTTTCTGCAGGCAATCATGAGGGTTCAGGATGTCATCTGTTAGTGTTAAGCAGTCATGAGGGGCTTTATCGGTAATGAGGGGGAGAAGAGTATCAGGGTTAAGGTAATTACAATGTGAAAGAATTATGTGAGGAGCAGTAACAAAAGGATTTCATAGGATGTAAGGTGACTGATTGAAAAATGTGGAGTGTTATGAGGATGCAGGAGGGCTTCTGCATGAGGTAAAAGGTGGTTAAAGAGGATCCCACAAAAATTTCCTTAGTCGTCTTAACCAAAAGGGCAGTGGTAGTAATGGCTTTAAAGTAAGGGGAATAGTCCCATGATGCAGGGTACAGCCGTTGGCTATAATACCCTATGAATCAATGGTGGTCCCCATGTCTTTGAATAAGTACACTAATGGCATTCCCTTCCTTTTCATATGCAAAAAAGAAAAAAAAAAGAATCTGATCACTGGAAGGTGGGTTTATTAAACTCTCATTTAAGGCTTTAGAGGCTATGTCATACTGTTGTTCCCGTAAAATTGGGTCGGAGTTGTTCTTTAGAAAAATATACAGAGTTCTATCCATAAGGGAGAGATTTGGGATCCAATTTCTGCAATAACCAACTAGCTCAAGAAAACTTCATAGTTGATGATTAGTTTTGGATTTGGGGAAACTTAGAATTATCTGGGTCTTAGGTGCAGCCCTTGTTCAGATATTGGATGTCCTTAACATTGAACCTGAGTTTTGGCAAACTATTTTTTTTTCTTGGCAACCTTATGTCCCTAAAGGCTAAAAGCTTTAGCAAGTAAAAGCTGTGTTCCTGTGAGGAGACTTGGTAGGAAGAGCAAAGAAGTAAGTTATCCACATATTGCAACAAAGTAAATCCCCAGGAACTTTACATCATCCATATTAGCCTTTAAGATTTGTGAGATTTAAGAAGGACTCTCAGAAAAACCCTGAAGCACTACTGTCCAGGTGAATTGCTTTCCTTCCCAAGTAAAGGCAAACAAGGTATTGGCTAGCTTCATCAACTGTAATATAATAAAAAGAATGCACTGCACAAATCAATTACAATCAATAATTTACTTTCAGTTAGGATGGATGTCAGCAGAGTGAGAAGGTTAGAAACAACAAGGTCTTGAGAAATAACAATGTTGTTTATTGTTTGGAGGTTCTGAACAAATCTACACCCTCAGCAATGAGGTTTCCTCACAGTAAAATAGGAGTATTACAGAGACTAGTGCAAGGACCTCAGTCTTGTAATCTTCTATTATGGGTTTTATACCTTGAAGGGTATTTGGGGAGGGGGGGCTTCTTTATTTTGTGGATATTGATGCATTCTGGGAATAGATTTTGAGGGATATATTTAAATCTTGATAGAAGGTGCTCTGTGGGTACTGCCAATATCAGTTGAATATTTTGCCCATAAAGAGGATGGCAGCTGATCCAATAGGGACAAATGATCAGTGCTCCATATTCAGCTATAATGTCATCAGAAATGGAATACATAAAAGATGTCAAAAGGTAATTTAATTCACCCTTTTGGTAATATTGATGGCTACTGTCAAATTCTAGAATCATTTTCCCCTTTTGGGAGAAAGAAATTATGGCATGATACTTTTCTAGGAAGTCTTGGCCTAATAAATGACTAAGGGTGGAAGAACTAAAGAGAAAAGGGTGAGTGTCTCATAAAGCAGCCCCCTCCCCCTAAAAATAGAAAAGTGCAGAGATGGTGACCTGTTGAGGCTTATTAGAGATCTCAGCTATTTGAACTGCTTTAGTGCTCTGAGGTAGGGGGCTGCTTTATAGCAGTGGGGTTGAGCAAGGAGAGTGTATGTAGTTCCAGTGTCAATAAGAATAGAGAGAGATTCATTCCCAATCTGAAGAGTACTTTCTGTGAGCCAATGAAGAGGGAGGATTGGGAAGAACCCCTGTAGTTTCTTGCAGCCCTGTCATTGAGCATTAAGAGGACATTAGAAAATCTAGTAGAAAGCTGAAGGTGACTGAAGTGCTTACGTTTTTGACAGTCTTCTTTCTAATGTCCTGGTTCTTTGCAATAACAGCAGAAATTAGAAGGTTTGGGGTTTTGTATAGGGACCTACATGTGCCAGAGTTGAAAATTAAGAATTTTAGCATTTTTCCTTTCAGGTGAATCATGTAGGGTGTAAGCACGCTGATTTTCTAAACTGACCAAATCTAAAGTGGACATGG